>NW_027175763.1:606666-910000 GCF_028021215.1 Eschrichtius robustus | reverse complement strand
AGGGTACGGGTTCGGGTACGGGTTCGGGTACGGCGTAGGGTATGGGTTAGGGTTAGGGTTAGGGTTAGTTTGAGGGTTAGGGCTCGGTTTAGGGTACGGGTTAGGATTAGGGTACGTGTTAGTGTTAGGGTAGGGGTTAGGGTTAGGGTACGCGTTAGGGTTACAGTAGTTATTAAACCTATCCCACTCTCTAGATACCCCTTAGCACGTCAAGGAATATTATTTGGGGGTCCAGCCATGGAGAAGAGTTTAGACACTAGGAGAAGATAAGGAACACACCCATTATCAAGAAATCACATTAGGATTCTCTTTTTAACCTGTTCCTTAAAACACTAGTGCTTAGGAAATCTATTGGAGGCAGAAGCAGTCAAGGGTAGCTTAGGGTTAGGGTTAGGGTTAGGGTACGGCTTAGGGTACGGGTTCGGGTACGGGTTCGGGTACGGAGTAGGGTATGGAGTAGGGTATGGGTTAGGGTTAGGGTTAGGGTTAGTTTGAGGGTTAGGGCTCGGGTTAGGGTTCGGGTTAATATTAGGGTACGTGTTAGGGTAAGGGTAGGGGTTAGGGTTAGGGTACGCGTTAGGGTTAGGGTAGTTATTAAACCTATCCCACTCTCTAGATACCCCTTAGCACGTCAAGGAATATTATTTGGGGGTCCAGCTATGGAGAAGAGTTTAGACACTAGGAGAAGATAAGGAACACACCCATTATCAAGAAATCACATTACGATTCTCTTTTTAACCTGTTCCTTAAAACACTAGTGCTTAGGAAATCTATTGGAGGCAGAAGCAGTCAAGGGTAGCTTAGGGTTAGGGTTAGGGTTAGGGTTAGGGTTATTGTTAGGGTAAGGCTTAGAGTACGGGTTCGGGTACGGGTTCAGGTACGGCGTAGGGTATGGGTTAGGGTTAGGGTTAGGGTTAGTTTGAGGGTTAGGGCTCGGTTTAGGGTACGGGATAGGATTAGGGTACGTGTTAGGTTTAGGGTAGGTGTTAGGGTTAGGGTACGCGTTAGGGTTAGGGTAGTTATTAAACCTATCCCACTCTCTAGATACCCCTTAGCACGTCAAGGAATATTATTTGGGGGTCCAGCCATGGAGAAGAGTTTAGACACTAGGAGAAGATAAGGAACACACCCATTATCCTGAAATCACATTAGGATTCTCTTTTTAACCTGTTCCTTAAAACACTAGTGCTTAGGAAAACTATTGGAGGCAGAAGCAGTCAAGGGTAGCTTAGGGTTAGGGTTAGGGTTAGGGTTAGTGTTAGGGTACGGGTTCCGGTACGGGTTCGGGTACGGCGTTGGGTATGGGTTAGGGTTAGGGTTAGGGTTAGTTTGAGGGTTAGGGCTCGGTTTTGGGTACGGGTTAGGATTAGGGTACGTGTTAGGGTTAGGGTAGGGGTTAGGGTTAGGGTACGCGTTAGGGTTAGGGTAGTTATTAAACCTATCCCACTCTCTAGATACCCCTTAGCACGTCAAGGAATATTATTTGGGGGTCCAGCCATGGAGAAGAGTTTAGACACTAGGAGAAGATAAGGAACACACCCATTATCAAGAAATCACATTAGGATTCTCTTTTTAACCTGTTCCTTAAAACACTAGTGCTTAGGAAATCTATTGGAGGCAGAAGCAGTCAAGGGTAGCTTAGGGTTAGGGTTAGGGTTAGTGTTAGGGTACGGCTTAGGGTACGGGTTCGGGTACGGGTTCGGGTACGTCGTAGGGTATGGGTTAGGGTTAGGGTTAGGGTTAGTTTGAGGGTTAGGGTTCGGTTTTGGGTACGGGTTAGGATTAGAGTACGTGTTAGGGTTAGTGTAGGGGTTAGGGTTAGGGTACTCGTTAGGGTTACGGTAGTTATTAAACCTATCCCACTCTCTAGATACCCCTTAGCACGTCAAGGAATATTATTTGGGGGTCCAGCCATGGAGAAGAGTTTAGACACTAGGAGAAGATAAGGAACACACCCATTATCAAGAAATCACATTAGGATTCTCTTTTTAACCTGTTCCTTAAAACACTAGTGCTTAGGAAATCTATTGGAGGCAGAAGCAGTCAAGGGTAGCTTAGGGTTATGGTTAGGGTTAGGGTTAGGGTTAGGGTACGGCTTAGGGTACGGGTTCGGGTACGGGTTCGGGTACGGCATAGGGTATGGGTTAGGGTTAGGGTTAGGGTTAGTTTGAGGGTTAGGGCTCGGTTTCGGGTACGGGTTAGGATTAGGGTACGTGTTAGGGTTAGGGTAGGGGTTAGGGTTAGGGTACGTGTTAGGGTTAGTGTAGTTATTAAACCTATCCCACTCTCTAGATACCCCTTAGCACGTCAAGGAATATTATTTGGTGTTCCAGCCATGGAGAAGAGTTTAGACACTAGGAGAAGATAAGGAACACACCCATTATAAAGAAATCACATTAGGATTCTCTTTTTAACCTGTTCCTTAAAACACTAGTGCTTAGGAAATCTATTGGAGGCAGAAGCAGTCAAGGGTAGCTTAGGGTTAGGGTTAGGGTTAGGGTACGGCTTAGGGTACGGGTTCGGGTACGGATTCGGGTACGGGTTTGGGTATGGCGTAGGATATGGTTTAGGGATAGGGTTAGGGTTAGTTTGAGGGTTAGGGCTCGGTTTAGGGTACGGGTTAAGATCAGGGTACGTGTTAGGGTTAGGGTAGGGGTTAGGGTTAGGGTACGCGTTAGGGTTAGGGTAGTTATTAAACCTATCCCACTCTCTAGATACCCCTTAGCACGTCAAGGAATATTATTTGGGTGTCCAGCCATGGAGAAGAGTTTAGACACTAGGAGAAGATAAGGAACACACACATTATAAAGAAATCACATTAGGATTCTCTTTTTAACCTGTTCCTTATAACACTAGTGCTTAGGAAATCTATTGGAGGCAGAAGCAGTGAAGGGTAGCTTAGGGTTAGGGTTACGGTTAGGGTTAGGGTTAGTGTTAGGGTACGGATTCGGGTACGGGTTCGGGTACGGCGTAGGGTATGGGTTAGGGTTAGGGTTAGGGTTAGTTTGAGGGTTAGGGCTCGGTTTAGGGTACGGGTTAGGATTAGGGTACGTGTTAGGGTTAGGGTAGTGGTTAGGGTTAGGGTACGCGTTAGGGTTACGGTAGTTATTAAACCTATCCCACTCTCTAGATACCCCTTAGCACGTCAAGGAATATTATTTGGGGGTCCAGCCATGGAGAAGTGTTTAGACACTAGGAGAAGATAAGGAACACACCCATTATCAAGAAATCACATTAGGATTCTCTTTTTAACCTGTTCCTTAAAACACTAGTGCTTAGGAAATCTATTGGAGGCAGAAGCAGTCAAGGGTAGCTTAGGGTTAGGGTTAGGGTTATTGTTAGGGTACGGCTTAGGGTACGGGTTCGGGTACGGGTTCGGGTACGGCATAGGGTATGGGTTAGGGTTAGGGTTAGGGTTAGTTTGGGGGTTAGGGCTCGGTTTAGGGTACGGGTTAGGATTAGGGTACGTGTTAGGGTTAGGGTAGGGGTTAGGGTTAGGGTACGCGTTAGGATTACTGTAGTTATTAAACTTATCCCACTCTCTAGATACCCCTTAGCACGTCAAGGAATATTATTTGGGGGTTCAGCCATGGAGAAGAGTTTAGACACTAGGAGAAGATAAGGAACACACCCATTATCAAGAAATCACATTAGGATTCTCTTTTTAACCTGTTCTTTAAAACACTAGTGCTTAGGAAATCTTTTGAAGGCAGAAGCAGTCAAGGGTAGCTTAGGGTTAGGGTTAGGGTTAGGGTACGGCTTAGGTTACGGGTTCGGGTACGGGTTCGGGTACGGGTTTGGGTATGGCGTAGGATAGGGGTTAGGGTTAGGGTTAGGGTTAGTTTGAGGGTTAGGGCTCGGTTTAGGGTACGGGTTAGGATTAGGGTACGTGTTAGGGTTAGGGTAGGGGTTAGGGTTAGGGTACGCGTTAGGGTTAGGGTAGTTATTAAACCTATCCCACTCTCTAGATACCCCTTAGCACGTCAAGGGATATTATTTGGGTGTCCAGCCATGGAGAAGTGTTTAGACACTAGGAGAAGATAAGGAACACACCCATTATCAAGAAATCACATTAGGATTCTCTTTTTAACCTGTTCCTTAAAACACTAGTGCTTAGGAAATCTATTGGAGGCAGAAGCAGTCAAGGGTAGCTTAGGGTTAGGGTTAGGGTTAGTGTTAGGGTACGGGTTCCGGTACGGGTTCGGGTACGGGTTCGGGTACGGCGTTGGGTATGGGTTAGGGTTAGGGTTAGGGTTAGTTTGAGGGTTAGGGCTCGGTTTAGGGTACGGGTTAGGTTTAGGGTACGTGTTAGGGTTAGGGTAGGGGTTAGGGTTAGGGTACGCGTTAGGGTTAGGGTAGTTATTAAACCTATCCCACTCTCTAGATACCCCTTAGCACGTCAAGGAATATTATTTGGGGGTCCAGCCATGGAGAAGAGTTTAGACACTAGGAGAAGATAAGGAACACACCCATTATCAAGAAATCACATTAGGATTCTCTTTTTAACCTGTTCCTTAAAACACTAGTGCTTAGGAAATCTATTGGAGGCAGAAGCAGTCAAGGGTAGCTTAGGGTTAGTGTTAGGGTTATTGTTAGGGTAAGGCTTAGGGTACGGGTTCGGGTACGGGTTCGGGTACGGCATAGGGTATGGGTTAGGGTTAGTGTTAGTGTTAGTTTGGGGGTTAGGGCTCGGTTTAGGGTACGGGTTAGGATTAGGGTACGTGTTAGGGTTAGGGTAGGGGTTAGGGTTAGGGTACGCGTTAGGATTACTGTAGTTATTAAACCTATCCCACTCTCTAGATACCCCTTAGCACGTCAAGGAATATTATTTGGGGGTCCAGCCATGGAGAAGAGTTTAGACACTAGGAGAAGATAAGGAACACACCCATTATCAAGAAATCACATTAGGATTCTCTTTTTAACCTGTTCCTTAAAACACTAGTGCTTAGGAAATCTATTGAAGGCAGAAGCAGTCAAGGGTAGCTTAGGGTTAGGGTTAGGGTTAGGGTACGTCTTAGGTTACGGGTTCGGGTACGGGTTCGGGTACGGGTTTGGGTATGGCGTAGGATAGGGGTTAGGGTTAGGGTTAGGGTTAGTTTGAGGGTTAGGGCTCGGTTTAGGGTACGGGTTAGGATTAGGGTACGTGTTAGGGTTAGGGTAGGGGTTAGGGTTAGGGTACGCGTTAGGGTTAGGGTAGTTATTAAACCTATCCCACTCTCTAGATACCCCTTAGCACGTCAAGGAATATTATTTGGGTGTCCAGCCATGGAGAAGAGTTTAGACACTAGGAGAAGATAAGGAACACACCCATTATCCTGAAATCACATTAGGATTCTCTTTTTAACCTGTTCCTTAAAACACTAGTGCTTAGGAAATCTATTGGAGGCAGAAGCAGTCAAGGGTAGCTTAGGGTTAGGGTTAGGGTTAGGGTTAGGGTTAGTGTTAGGGTACGGGTTCGGGTACGGGTTCGGGTACGGCGTAGGGTATGGGTTAGGGTTAGGGTTAGGGTTAGTTTGAGGGTTAGGGCTCGGTTTAGGGTACGGGTTAGGATTAGGGTACGTGTTAGTGTTAGGGTAGGGGTTAGGGTTAGGGTACGGGTTAGGGTTAGGGTAGTTATTAAACCTATCCCACTCTCTAGATACCGTTTAGCACGTCAAGGAATATTATTTGGGGGTCCAGCCATGGAGAAGAGTTTAGACACTAGGAGAAGATAAGGAACACACCCATTATCCTGAAATCACATTAGGATTCTCTTTTTAACCTGTTCCTTAATACACTAGTGCTTAGGAAATCTATTAGAGGCAGAAGCAGTGAAGGGTAGCTTAGGGTTAGGGTTAGGGTTAGGTTTAGGGTTAGGGTTAGGGTACGGCGTAGGGAACGGGTTCGGGTACGGGTTCGGGTACGGCGTAGGGTATGGGTTAGGGTTAGGGTTAGGGTTAGTTTGAGGGTTAGGGCTCGGTTTAGGGTACGGGTTAGGATTAGGGTACGTGTTAGGTTTAGGGTAGGTGTTAGGGTTAGGGTACGCGTTAGGGTTAGGGTAGTTATTAAACCTATCCCACTCTCTAGATACCCCTTAGCACGTCAAGGAATATTATTTGGGGGTCCAGCCATGGAGAAGAGTTTAGACACTAGGAGAAGATAAGGAACACACCCATTATCCTGAAATCACATTAGGATTCTCTTTTTAACCTGTTCCTTAAAACACTAGTGCTTAGGAAATCTATTGGAGGCAGAAGCAGTCAAGGGTAGCTTAGGGTTAGGGTTAGGGTTAGGTTTATGGTTAGTGTTAGGGTACGGGTTCCGGTACGGGTTCCGGTATGGGTTCGGGTACGGCGTTGGGTATGGGTTAGGGTTAGGGTTATGGTTAGTTTGAGGGTTAGGGCTCGGTTTAGGTTACGGGTTAGGTTTAGGGTACGTGTTAGGGTTAGTGTAGTTATTAAACCTATCCCACTCTCTAGATACCCCTTAGCACGTCAAGGAATATTATTTGGGGTTCCAGCCATGGAGAAGAGTTTAGACACTAGGAGAAGATAAGGAACACACCCATTATCAAGAAATCACATTAGGATTCTCTTTTTAACCTGTTCCTTAAAACACTAGTGCTTAGGAAATCTATAGGAAGCAGAAGCAGTCAAGGGTAGCTTAGGGTTAGGGTTAGGGTTAGGGTACGGCTTAGGGTACGGGTTCGGGTACGGATTCGGGTACGGGTTTGGGTATGGCGTAGGATATGGTTTAGGGATAGGGTTAGGGTTAGTCTGAGGGTTAGGGCTCGGTTTAGGGTACGGGTTAAGATCAGGGTACGTGTTAGGGTTAGGGTAGGGGTTAGGGTTAGGGTACGCGTTAGGGTTAGGGTAGTTACTAAACCTATCCCACTCTCTAGATACCCCTTAGCACGTCAAGGAATATTATTTGGGTGTCCAGCCATGGAGAAGAGTTTAGACACTAGGAGAAGATAAGGAACACACCCATTATCCTGAAATCACATTAGGATTCTCTTTTTAACCTGTTCCTTAAAACACTAGTGCTTAGGAAAACTATTGGAGGCAGAAGCAGTCAAGGGTAGCTTAGGGTTAGGGTTAGGGTTAGGGTTAGTGTTAGGGTACGGGTTCCGGTACGGGTTCGGGTACGGCGTTGGGTATGGGTTAGGGTTAGGGTTAGGGTTAGTTTGAGGGTTAGGGCTCGGTTTTGGGTACGGGTTAGGATTAGGGTACGTGTTAGGGTTAGGGTAGGGGTTAGGGTTAGGGTACGCGTTAGGGTTAGGGTAGTTATTAAACCTATCCCACTCTCTAGATACCCCTTAGCACGTCAAGGAATATTATTTGGGGGTCCAGCCATGGAGAAGAGTTTAGACACTAGGAGAAGATAAGGAACACACCCATTATCAAGAAATCACATTAGGATTCTCTTTTTAACCTGTTCCTTAAAACACTAGTGCTTAGGAAATCTATTGGAGGCAGAAGCAGTCAAGGGTAGCTTAGGGTTAGGGTTAGGGTTAGTGTTAGGGTACGGCTTAGGGTACGGGTTCGGGTACGGGTTCGGGTACGGCGTAGGGTATGGGTTAGGGTTAGGGTTAGGGTTAGTTTGAGGGTTAGGGTTCGGTTTTGGGTACGGGTTAGGATTAGGGTACGTGTTAGGGTTAGTGTAGGGGTTAGGGTTAGGGTACTCGTTAGGGTTACGGTAGTTATTAAACCTATCCCACTCTCTAGATACCCCTTAGCACGTCAAGGAATATTATTTGGGGGTCCAGCCATGGAGAAGAGTTTAGACACTAGGAGAAGATAAGGAACACACCCATTATCAAGAAATCACATTAGGATTCTCTTTTTAACCTGTTCCTTAAAACACTAGTGCTTAGGAAATCTATTGGAGGCAGAAGCAGTCAAGGGTAGCTTAGGATTATGGTTAGGGTTAGGGTTAGGGTTAGGGTACGGCTTAGGGTACGGGTTCGGGTACGGGTTCGGGTACGGCATAGGGTATGGGTTAGGGTTAGGGTTAGGGTTAGTTTGAGGGTTAGGGCTCGGTTTCGGGTACGGGTTAGGATTAGGGTACGTGTTAGGGTTAGGGTAGGGGTTAGGGTTAGGGTACGTGTTAGGGTTAGTGTAGTTATTAAACCTATCCCACTCTCTAGATACCCCTTAGCACGTCAAGGAATATTATTTGGGGTTCCAGCCATGGAGAAGAGTTTAGACACTAGGAGAAGATAAGGAACACACCCATTATCAAGAAATCACATTAGGATTCTCTTTTTAACCTGTTCCTTAAAACACTAGTGCTTAGGAAATCTATTGGAGGCAGAAGCAGTCAAGGGTAGCTTAGGGTTAGGGTTAGGGTTAGGGTACGGCTTAGGGTACGGGTTCGGGTACGGATTCGGGTACGGGTTTGGGTATGGCGTAGGATATGGTTTAGGGATAGGGTTAGGGTTAGTTTGAGGGTTAGGGCTCGGTTTAGGGTACGGGTTAAGATCAGGGTACGTGTTAGGGTTAGGGTAGGGGTTAGGGTTAGGGTACGCGTTAGGGTTAGGGTAGTTATTAAACCTATCCCACTCTCTAGATACCCCTTAGCACGTCAAGGAATATTATTTGGGTGTCCAGCCATGGAGAAGAGTTTAGACACTAGGAGAAGATAAGGAACACACACATTATCAAGAAATCACATTAGGATTCTCTTTTTAACCTGTTCCTTATAACACTAGTGCTTAGGAAATCTATTGGAGGCAGAAGCAGTGAAGGGTAGCTTAGGGTTAGGGTTACGGTTAGGGTTAGGGTTAGTGTTAGGGTACGGATTCGGGTACGGGTTCGGGTACGGCGTAGGGTATGGGTTAGGGTTAGGGTTAGGGTTAGTTTGAGGGTTAGGGCTCGGTTTAGGGTACGGGTTAGGATTAGGGTACGTGTTAGGGTTAGGGTAGTGGTTAGGGTTAGGGTACGCGTTAGGGTTACGGTAGTTATTAAACCTATCCCACTCTCTAGATACCCCTTAGCACGTCAAGGAATATTATTTGGGGGTCCAGCCATGGAGAAGTGTTTAGACACTAGGAGAAGATAAGGAACACACCCATTATCAAGAAATCACATTAGGATTCTCTTTTTAACCTGTTCCTTAAAACACTAGTGCTTAGGAAATCTATTGGAGGCAGAAGCAGTCAAGGGTAGCTTAGGGTTAGGGTTAGGGTTATTGTTAGGGTAAGGCTTAGGGTACGGGTTCGGGTACGGGTTCGGGTACGGCATAGGGTATGGGTTAGGGTTAGGGTTAGGGTTAGTTTGGGGGTTAGGGCTCGGTTTAGGGTACGGGTTAGGATTAGGGTACGTGTTAGGGTTAGGGTAGGGGTTAGGGTTAGGGTACGCGTTAGGATTACTGTAGTTATTAAACTTATCCCACTCTCTAGATACCCCTTAGCACGTCAAGGAATATTATTTGGGGGTTCAGCCATGGAGAAGAGTTTAGACACTAGGAGAAGATAAGGAACACACCCTTTATCAAGAAATCACATTAGGATTCTCTTTTTAACCTGTTCCTTAAAACACTAGTGCTTAGGAAATCTTTTGAAGGCAGAAGCAGTCAAGGGTAGCTTAGGGTTAGGGTTAGGGTTAGGGTACGGCTTAGGGTACGGGTTCGGGTACGGGTTCGGGTACGGGTTTGGGTATGGCGTAGGATAGGGGTTAGGGTTAGGGTTAGGGTTAGTTTGAGGGTTAGGGCTCGGTTTAGGGTACGGGTTAGGATTAGGGTACGTGTTAGGGTTAGGGTAGGGGTTAGGGTTAGGGTACGCGTTAGGGTTAGGGTAGTTATTAAACCTATCCCACTCTCTAGATACCCCTTAGCACGTCAAGGGATATTATTTGGGTGTCCAGCCATGGAGAAGTGTTTAGACACTAGGAGAAGATAAGGAACACACCCATTATCAAGAAATCACATTAGGATTCTCTTTTTAACCTGTTCCTTAAAACACTAGTGCTTAGGAAATCTATTGGAGGCAGAAGCAGTCAAGGGTAGCTTAGGGTTAGGGTTAGGGTTAGTGTTAGGGTACGGGTTCCGGTACGGGTTCGGGTACGGGTTCGGGTACGGCGTTGGGTATGGGTTAGGGTTAGGGTTAGGGTTAGTTTGAGGGTTAGGGCTCGGTTTAGGGTACGGGTTAGGTTTAGGGTACGTGTTAGGGTTAGGGTAGGGGTTAGGGTTAGGGTACGCGTTAGGGTTAGGGTAGTTATTAAACCTATCCCACTCTCTAGATACCCCTTAGCACGTCAAGGAATATTATTTGGGGGTCCAGCCATGGAGAAGAGTTTAGACACTAGGAGAAGATAAGGAACACACCCATTATCAAGAAATCACATTAGGATTCTCTTTTTAACCTGTTCCTTAAAACACTAGTGCTTAGGAAATCTATTGGAGGCAGAAGCAGTCAAGGGTAGCTTAGGGTTAGTGTTAGGGTTATTGTTAGGGTAAGGCTTAGGGTACGGGTTCGGGTACGGGTTCGGGTACGGCATAGGGTATGGGTTAGGGTTAGTGTTAGGGTTAGTTTGGGGGTTAGGGCTCGGTTTAGGGTACGGGTTAGGATTAGGTTACGTGTTAGGGTTAGGGTAGGGGTTAGGGTTAGGGTACGCGTTAGGATTACTGTAGTTATTAAACCTATCCCACTCTCTAGATACCCCTTAGCACGTCAAGGAATATTATTTGGGGGTCCAGCCATGGAGAAGAGTTTAGACACTAGGAGAAGATAAGGAACACACCCATTATCAAGAAATCACATTAGGATTCTCTTTTTAACCTGTTCCTTAAAACACTAGTGCTTAGGAAATCTATTGAAGGCAGAAGCAGTCAAGGGTAGCTTAGGGTTAGGGTTAGGGTTAGGGTACGTCTTAGGTTACGGGTTCGGGTACGGGTTCGGGTACGGGTTTGGGTATGGCGTAGGATAGGGGTTAGGGTTAGGGTTAGGGTTAGTTTGAGGGTTAGGGCTCGGTTTAGGGTACGGGTTAGGATTAGGGTACGTGTTAGGGTTAGGGTAGGGGTTAGGGTTAGGGTACGCGTTAGGGTTAGGGTAGTTATTAAACCTATCCCACTCTCTAGATACCCCTTAGCACGTCAAGGAATATTATTTGGGTGTCCAGCCATGGAGAAGAGTTTAGACACTAGGAGAAGATAAGGAACACACCCATTATCCTGAAATCACATTAGGATTCTCTTTTTAACCTGTTCCTTAAAACACTAGTGCTTAGGAAATCTATTGGAGGCAGAAGCAGTCAAGGGTAGCTTAGGGTTAGGGTTAGGGTTAGGGTTAGGGTTAGTGTTAGGGTACGGGTTCGGGTACGGGTTCGGGTACGGCGTAGGGTATGGGTTAGGGTTAGGGTTAGGGTTAGTTTGAGGGTTAGGGCTCGGTTTAGGGTACGGGTTAGGATTAGGGTACGTGTTAGTGTTAGGGTAGGGGTTAGGGTTAGGGTACGGGTTAGGGTTAGGGTAGTTATTAAACCTATCCCACTCTCTAGATACCGTTTAGCACGTCAAGGAATATTATTTGGGGGTCCAGCCATGGAGAAGAGTTTAGACACTAGGAGAAGATAAGGAACACACCCATTATCCTGAAATCACATTAGGATTCTCTTTTTAACCTGTTCCTTAATACACTAGTGCTTAGGAAATCTATTAGAGGCAGAAGCAGTGAAGGGTAGCTTAGGGTTAGGGTTAGGGTTAGGTTTAGGGTTAGGGTTAGGGTACGGCGTAGGGAACGGGTTCGGGTACGGGTTCGGGTACGGCGTAGGGTATGGGTTAGGGTTAGGGTTAGGGTTAGTTTGAGGGTTAGGGCTCGGTTTAGGGTACGGGTTAGGATTAGGGTACGTGTTAGGTTTAGGGTAGGTGTTAGGGTTAGGGTACGCGTTAGGGTTAGGGTAGTTATTAAACCTATCCCACTCTCTAGATACCCCTTAGCACGTCAAGGAATATTATTTGGGGGTCCAGCCATGGAGAAGAGTTTAGACACTAGGAGAAGATAAGGAACACACCCATTATCCTGAAATCACATTAGGATTCTCTTTTTAACCTGTTCCTTAAAACACTAGTGCTTAGGAAATCTATTGGAGGCAGAAGCAGTCAAGGGTAGCTTAGGGTTAGGGTTAGGGTTAGGTTTATGGTTAGTGTTAGGGTACGGGTTCCGGTACGGGTTCCGGTATGGGTTCGGGTACGGCGTTGGGTATGGGTTAGGGTTAGGGTTATGGTTAGTTTGAGGGTTAGGGCTCGGTTTAGGTTACGGGTTAGGTTTAGGGTACGTGTTAGGGTTAGTGTAGTTATTAAACCTATCCCACTCTCTAGATACCCCTTAGCACGTCAAGGAATATTATTTGGGGTTCCAGCCATGGAGAAGAGTTTAGACACTAGGAGAAGATAAGGAACACACCCATTATCAAGAAATCACATTAGGATTCTCTTTTTAACCTGTTCCTTAAAACACTAGTGCTTAGGAAATCTATTGGAGGCAGAAGCAGTCAAGGGTAGCTTAGGGTTAGGGTTACGGTTAGGGTACGGCTTAGGGTACGGGTTCGGGTACGGATTCGGGTACGGGTTTGGGTATGGCGTAGGATATGGTTTAGGGATAGGGTTAGGGTTAGTTTGAGGGTTAGGGCTCGGTTTAGGGTACGGGTTAAGATCAGGGTACGTGTTAGGGTTAGGGTAGGGGTTAGGGTTAGGGTACGCGTTAGGGTTAGGGTAGTTACTAAACCTATCCCACTCTCTAGATACCCCTTAGCACGTCAAGGAATATTATTTGGGTGTCCAGCCATGGAGAAGAGTTTAGACACTAGGAGAAGATAAGGAACACACCCATTACCAAGAAATCACATTAGGATTCTCTTTTTAACCTGTTCCTTAAAACACTAGTGCTTAGGAAATCTATTGGAGGCAGAAGCAGTCAAGGGTAGCTTAGGGTTAGGGTTAGGGTTATTGTTAGGGTAAGGCTTAGGGTACGGGTTCGGGTACGGGTTCGGGTACGGCATAGGGTATGGGTTAGGGTTAGGGTTAGGGTTAGTTTGAGGGTTAGGGCTCGGTTTAGGGTACGGCTTAGGATTAGTGTACGTGTTAGGGTTAGGGTAGGGGTTAGGGTTAGGGTACGCGTTAGGATTACTGTAGTTATTAAACCTATCCCACTCTCTAGATACCACTTAGCACGTCAAGGAATATTATTTGGGGGTCCAGCCATGGAGAAGAGTTTAGACACTAGGAGAAGATAAGGAACACACCCATTATCAAGAAATCACATTAGGATTCTTTTTTTAACCTGTTCCTTAAAACACTAGTGCTTAGGAAATCTATTGAAGGCAGAAGCAGTCAAGGGTAGCTTAGGGTTAGGTTCAGGGTTAGGGTACGGCTTAGGGTACGGCTTCGGGTACGGGTTCGGGTACGGGTTTGGGTATGGCGTAGGATAGGGGTTAGGGTTAGGGTTAGGGTTAGTTTGAGGGTTAGGGCTCGGTTTAGGGTACGGGTTAGGATTAGGGTACGTGTTAGTGTTAGGGTACGCGTTAGGGTTAGGGTAGTTATTGAAACTATCCCACTCTCTAGATACCCCTTAGCACGTCAAGGAATATTATTTGGGTGTCCAGCCATGGAGAAGAGTTTAGACACTAGGAGAAGATAAGGAACACACCCATTATCAAGAAATCACATTAGGATTCTCTTTTTAACCTGTTCTTTAAAACACTAGTGCTTAGGAAAACTATTGGAGGCAGAAGCAGTCAAGGGTAGCTTAGGGTTAGGGTTAGGGTTAGGGTTAGGGTTAGTGTTAGGGTACGGGTTCGGGTACGGGTTCGGGTACGGCGTAGGGTATGGGTTAGGGTTAGGGTTAGGGTTAGTTTGAGGGTTAGGGCTCGGTTTAGGGTACGGGTTAGGATTAGGGTACGTGTTAGTGTTAGGGTAGGGGTTAGGGTTAGGTTACGCGTTAGGGTTACAGTAGTTATTAAACCTATCCCACTCTCTAGATACCCCTTAGCACGTCAAGGAATATTATTTGGGGGTCCAGCCATGGAGAAGAGTTTAGACACTAGGAGAAGATAAGGAACACACCCATTATCAAGAAATCACATTAGGATTCTCTTTTTAACCTGTTCCTTAAAACACTAGTGCTTAGGAAATCTATTGGAGGCAGAAGCAGTCAAGGGTAGCTTAGGGTTAGGGTTAGGGTTAGGGTACGGCTTAGGGTACGGGTTCGGGTACGGGTTCGGGTACGGAGTAGGGTATGGAGTAGGGTATGGGTTAGGGTTAGGGTTAGGGTTAGTTTGAGGGTTAGGGCTCGGGTTAGGGTTCGGGTTAATATTAGGGTACGTGTTAGGGTAAGGGTAGGGGTTAGGGTTAGGGTACGCGTTAGGGTTAGGGTAGTTATTAAACCTATCCCACTCTCTAGATACCCCTTAGCACGTCAAGGAATATTATTTGGGGGTCCAGCTATGGAGAAGAGTTTAGACACTAGGAGAAGATAAGGAACACACCCATTATCAAGAAATCACATTACGATTCTCTTTTTAACCTGTTCCTTAAAACACTAGTGCTTAGGAAATCTATTGGAGGCAGAAGCAGTCAAGGGTAGCTTAGGGTTAGGGTTAGGGTTAGGGTTAGGGTTATTGTTAGGGTAAGGCTTAGAGTACGGGTTCGGGTACGGGTTCAGGTACGGCGTAGGGTATGGGTTAGGGTTAGGGTTAGGGTTAGTTTGAGGGTTAGGGCTCGGTTTAGGGTACGGGATAGGATTAGGGTACGTGTTAGGTTTAGGGTAGGTGTTAGGGTTAGGGTACGCGTTAGGGTTAGGGTAGTTATTAAACCTATCCCACTCTCTAGATACCCCTTAGCACGTCAAGGAATATTATTTGGGGGTCCAGCCATGGAGAAGAGTTTAGACACTAGGAGAAGATAAGGAACACACCCATTATCCTGAAATCACATTAGGATTCTCTTTTTAACCTGTTCCTTAAAACACTAGTGCTTAGGAAAACTATTGGAGGCAGAAGCAGTCAAGGGTAGCTTAGGGTTAGGGTTAGGGTTAGGGTTAGTGTTAGGGTACGGGTTCCGGTACGGGTTCGGGTACGGCGTTGGGTATGGGTTAGGGTTAGGGTTAGGGTTAGTTTGAGGGTTAGGGCTCGGTTTTGGGTACGGGTTAGGATTAGGGTACGTGTTAGGGTTAGGGTAGGGGTTAGGGTTAGGGTACGCGTTAGGGTTAGGGTAGTTATTAAACCTATCCCACTCTCTAGATACCCCTTAGCACGTCAAGGAATATTATTTGGGGGTCCAGCCATGGAGAAGAGTTTAGACACTAGGAGAAGATAAGGAACACACCCATTATCAAGAAATCACATTAGGATTCTCTTTTTAACCTGTTCCTTAAAACACTAGTGCTTAGGAAATCTATTGGAGGCAGAAGCAGTCAAGGGTAGCTTAGGGTTAGGGTTAGGGTTAGTGTTAGGGTACGGCTTAGGGTACGGGTTCGGGTACGGGTTCGGGTACGTCGTAGGGTATGGGTTAGGGTTAGGGTTAGGGTTAGTTTGAGGGTTAGGGTTCGGTTTTGGGTACGGGTTAGGATTAGAGTACGTGTTAGGGTTAGTGTAGGGGTTAGGGTTAGGGTACTCGTTAGGGTTACGGTAGTTATTAAACCTATCCCACTCTCTAGATACCCCTTAGCACGTCAAGGAATATTATTTGGGGGTCCAGCCATGGAGAAGAGTTTAGACACTAGGAGAAGATAAGGAACACACCCATTATCAAGAAATCACATTAGGATTCTCTTTTTAACCTGTTCCTTAAAACACTAGTGCTTAGGAAATCTATTGGAGGCAGAAGCAGTCAAGGGTAGCTTAGGGTTATGGTTAGGGTTAGGGTTAGGGTTAGGGTACGGCTTAGGGTACGGGTTCGGGTACGGGTTCGGGTACGGCATAGGGTATGGGTTAGGGTTAGGGTTAGGGTTAGTTTGAGGGTTAGGGCTCGGTTTCGGGTACGGGTTAGGATTAGGGTACGTGTTAGGGTTAGGGTAGGGGTTAGGGTTAGGGTACGTGTTAGGGTTAGTGTAGTTATTAAACCTATCCCACTCTCTAGATACCCCTTAGCACGTCAAGGAATATTATTTGGGGTTCCAGCCATGGAGAAGAGTTTAGACACTAGGAGAAGATAAGGAACACACACATTATAAAGAAATCACATTAGGATTCTCTTTTTAACCTGTTCCTTATAACACTAGTGCTTAGGAAATCTATTGGAGGCAGAAGCAGTGAAGGGTAGCTTAGGGTTAGGGTTACGGTTAGGGTTAGGGTTAGTGTTAGGGTACGGATTCAGGTACGGGTTCGGGTACGGCGTAGGGTATGGGTTAGGGTTAGGGTTAGGGTTAGTTTGAGGGTTAGGGCTCGGTTTAGGGTACGGGTTAGGATTAGGGTACGTGTTAGGGTTAGGGTAGTGGTTAGGGTTAGGGTACGCGTTAGGGTTACGGTAGTTATTAAACCTATCCCACTCTCTAGATACCCCTTAGCACGTCAAGGAATATTATTTGGGGGTCCAGCCATGGAGAAGTGTTTAGACACTAGGAGAAGATAAGGAACACACCCATTATCAAGAAATCACATTAGGATTCTCTTTTTAACCTGTTCCTTAAAACACTAGTGCTTAGGAAATCTATTGGAGGCAGAAGCAGTCAAGGGTAGCTTAGGGTTAGGGTTAGGGTTATTGTTAGGGTACGGCTTAGGGTACGGGTTCGGGTACGGGTTCGGGTACGGCATAGGGTATGGGTTAGGGTTAGGGTTAGGGTTAGTTTGGGGGTTAGGGCTCGGTTTAGGGTACGGGTTAGGATTAGGGTACGTGTTAGGGTTAGGGTAGGGGTTAGGGTTAGGGTACGCGTTAGGATTACTGTAGTTATTAAACTTATCCCACTCTCTAGATACCCCTTAGCACGTCAAGGAATATTATTTGGGGGTTCAGCCATGGAGAAGAGTTTAGACACTAGGAGAAGATAAGGAACACACCCATTATCAAGAAATCACATTAGGATTCTCTTTTTAACCTGTTCTTTAAAACACTAGTGCTTAGGAAATCTTTTGAAGGCAGAAGCAGTCAAGGGTAGCTTAGGGTTAGGGTTAGGGTTAGGGTACGGCTTAGGGTACGGGTTCGGGTACGGGTTCGGGTACGGGTTTGGGTATGGCGTAGGATAGGGGTTAGGGTTAGGGTTAGGGTTAGTTTGAGGGTTAGGGCTCGGTTTAGGGTACGGGTTAGGATTAGGGTACGTGTTAGGGTTAGGGTAGGGGTTAGGGTTAGGGTACGCGTTAGGGTTAGGGTAGTTATTAAACCTATCCCACTCTCTAGATACCCCTTAGCACGTCAAGGGATATTATTTGGGTGTCCAGCCATGGAGAAGTGTTTAGACACTAGGAGAAGATAAGGAACACACCCATTATCAAGAAATCACATTAGGATTCTCTTTTTAACCTGTTCCTTAAAACACTAGTGCTTAGGAAATCTATTGGAGGCAGAAGCAGTCAAGGGTAGCTTAGGGTTAGGGTTAGGGTTAGTGTTAGGGTACGGGTTCCGGTACGGGTTCGGGTACGGGTTCGGGTACGGCGTTGGGTATGGGTTAGGGTTAGGGTTAGGGTTAGTTTGAGGGTTAGGGCTCGGTTTAGGGTACGGGTTAGGTTTAGGGTACGTGTTAGGGTTAGGGTAGGGGTTAGGGTTAGGGTACGCGTTAGGGTTAGGGTAGTTATTAAACCTATCCCACTCTCTAGATACCCCTTAGCACGTCAAGGAATATTATTTGGGGGTCCAGCCATGGAGAAGAGTTTAGACACTAGGAGAAGATAAGGAACACACCCATTACCAAGAAATCACATTAGGATTCTCTTTTTAACCTGTTCCTTAAAACACTAGTGCTTAGGAAATCTATTGGAGGCAGAAGCAGTCAAGGGTAGCTTAGGGTTAGGGTTAGGGTTAGGGTACGGCTTAGGGTACGGGTTCGGGTACGGGTTTGGGTATGGCGTAGGGTATGGGTCAGGGTTAGGGATAGGGTTAGTTTGAGGGTTAGGGCTCGGTTTAGGGTTCGGGTTAAGATTAGGGTACGTGTTAGGGTTAGGGTAGGGGTTAGGGTTAGGGTACACGTTAGGGTTAGTGTAGTTATTAAACCTATCCCACTCTCTAGATACCCTTTAGCACGTCAAGGAATATTATTTGGGGGTCCAGCCATGGAGAAGAGTTTAGACACTAGGAGAAGATAAGGAACACACCCATTATCCTGAAATCACATTAGGATTCTCTTTTTAACCTGTTCCTTAATACACTAGTGCTTAGGAAATCTATTAGAGGCAGAAGCAGTGAAGGGTAGCTTAGGGTTAGGGTTAGGGTTAGGTTTAGGGTTAGGGTTAGGGTACGGCGTAGGGAACGGGTTCGGGTACGGGTTCGGGTACGGCGTAGGGTATGGGTTAGGGTTAGGGTTAGGGTTAGTTTGAGGGTTAGGGCTCGGTTTAGGGTACGGGTTAGGATTAGGGTACGTGTTAGGGTTAGGGTAGGGGTTAGGGTTAGGGTACGCGTTAGGGTTAGGGTAGTTATTAAACCTATCCCACTCTCTAGATACCCCTTAGCACGTCAAGGGATATTATTTGGGTGTCCAGCCATGGAGAAGTGTTTAGACACTAGGAGAAGATAAGGAACACACCCATTATCAAGAAATCACATTAGGATTCTCTTTTTAACCTGTTCCTTAAAACACTAGTGCTTAGGAAATCTATTGGAGGCAGAAGCAGTCAAGGGTAGCTTAGGGTTAGGGTTAGGGTTAGTGTTAGGGTACGGGTTCCGGTACGGGTTCGGGTACGGGTTCGGGTACGGCGTTGGGTATGGGTTAGGGTTAGGGTTAGGGTTAGTTTGAGGGTTAGGGCTCGGTTTAGGGTACGGGTTAGGATTAGGGTACGTGTTAGTGTTAGGGTAGGGGTTAGGGTTAGGGTACGGGTTAGGGTTACGGTAGTTATTAAACCTATCCCACTCTCTAGATACCGTTTAGCACGTCAAGGAATATTATTTGGGGGTCCAGCCATGGAGAAGAGTTTAGACACTAGGAGAAGATAAGGAACACACCCATTATCCTGAAATCACATTAGGATTCTCTTTTTAACCTGTTCCTTAATACACTAGTGCTTAGGAAATCTATTAGAGGCAGAAGCAGTGAAGGGTAGCTTAGGGTTAGGGTTAGGGTTAGGTTTAGGGTTAGGGTTAGGGTACGGTGTAGGGAACGGGTTCGGGTACGGGTTCGGGTACGGCGTAGGGTATGGGTTAGGGTTAGGGTTAGGGTTAGTTTGAGGGTTAGGGCTCGGTTTAGGGTACGGGTTAGGATTAGGGTACGTGTTAGGTTTAGGGTAGGTGTTAGGGTTAGGGTACGCGTTAGGGTTAGGGTAGTTATTAAACCTATCCCACTCTCTAGATACCCCTTAGCACCTCAAGGAATATTATTTGGGGGTCCAGCCATGGAGAAGAGTTTAGACACTAGGAGAAGATAAGGAACACACCCATTATCCTGAAATCACATTAGGATTCTCTTTTTAACCTGTTCCTTAAAACACTAGTGCTTAGGAAATCTATTGGAGGCAGAAGCAGTCAAGGGTAGCTTAGGGTTAGGGTTAGGGTTAGGTTTATGGTTAGTGTTAGGGTACGGGTTCCGGTACGGGTTCCGGTATGGGTTCGGGTACGGCGTTGGGTATGGGTTAGGGTTATGGTTAGTTTGAGGGTTAGGGCTCGGTTTAGGTTACGGGTTAGGTTTAGGGTACGTGTTAGGGTTAGTGTAGTTATTAAACCTATCCCACTCTCTAGATACCCCTTAGCACGTCAAGGAATATTATTTGGGGTTCCAGCCATGGAGAAGAGTTTAGACACTAGGAGAAGATAAGGAACACACCCATTATCAAGAAATCACATTAGGATTCTCTTTTTAACCTGTTCCTTAAAACACTAGTGCTTAGGAAATCTATTGGAGGCAGAAGCAGTCAAGGGTAGCTTAGGGTTAGGGTTAGGGTTGGGGTACGGCTTAGGGTACGGGTTCGGGTACGGATTCGGGTACGGGTTTGGGTATGGCGTAGGATATGGTTTAGGGATAGGGTTAGGGTTAGTTTGAGGGTTAGGGCTCGGTTTAGGGTACGGGTTAAGATTAGGGTACGTGTTAGGGTTAGGGTAGGGGTTAGGGTTAGGGTACGTGTTAGGGTTAGGGTAGTTATTAAACCTATCCCACTCTCTAGATACCCCTTAGCACGTCAAGGAATATTATTTGGGTGTCCAGCCATGGAGAAGAGTTTAGACACTAGGAGAAGATAAGGAACACACCCATTATCAAGAAATCACATTAGGATTCTCTTTTTAACCTGTTCCTTAAAACACTAGTGCTTAGGAAATCTATTGGAGGCAGAAGCAGTCAAGGGTAGCTTAGGGTTAGGGTTAGGGCTAGAGTTAGGGCACGGCTTAGTGTACGGGTTCGGGTACGGGTTCGGGTACGGCATAGGGTATGGGTTAGGTTTAGGATTAGGGTTAGTTTGAGGGTTAGGGCTCGGTTTAGGGTACGGGTTAGGAATAGGGTACGTGTTAGGGTTAGGGTAGGGGTTAGGGTTAGGGTACGCCTTAGGGTTAGGGTAGTTATTAAACCTATCCCACTCTCTAGATACCCCTTAGCACGTCAAGGAATATTATTTGGGGGTCCAGCAATGGAGAAGATTTTAGACACTAGGAGAAGATAAGGAACACACCCATTATCAAGAAATCACATTAGGATTCTCTTTTTAACCTGTTCCTTAAAACACTAGTGCTTAGGAAATCTATTGGAGGCAGAAGCAGTGAAGGGTAGCTTAGGGTTAGTGTTACGGTTAGGGTTAGGGTTAGTGTTAGGGTACGGATTCGGGTATGGGTTCGGGTACGGCGTAGGGTATGGGTTAGGGTTAGGGTTAGGGTTAGTTTGAGGGTTAGGGCTCGGTTTAGGGTACGGGTTAGGATTAGGGTACGTGTTAGGGTTAGGGTAGGGGTTAGGGTTAGGGTACGCGTTAGGGTTACGGTAGTTATTAAACCTATCCCACTCTCTAGATACCCCTTAGCACGTCAAGGAATATTATTTGGGGGTCCAGCCATGGAGAAGAGTTTAGACACTAGGAGAAGATAAGGAACACACCCATTACCAAGAAATCACATTAGGATTCTCTTTTTAACCTGTTCCTTAAAACACTATTGCTTAGGAAATCTATTGGAGGCAGAAGCAGTCAAGGGTAGCTTAGGGTTAGGGTTAGGGTTAGGGTACGGCTTAGGGTACGGGTTCGGGTACGGGTTTGGGTATGGCGTAGGGTATGGGTTAGGGTTAGGGTTAGGGTTAGTTTGAGGGTTAGGGCTCGGTTTAGGGTTCGGGTTAATATTAGGGTACGTGTTAGGGTTAGGGTAGGGGTTAGGGTTAGGGTACGCGTTAGGGTTAGGGTAGTTATTAAACCTATCCCACTCTCTAGATACCCTTTAGCACGTCAAGGAATATTATTTGGGGGTCCAGCCATGGAGAAGAGTTTAGACACTAGGAGAAGGTAAGGAACACACCCATTATCCTGAAATCACATTAGGATTCTCTTTTTAACCTGTTCCTTAATACAGTAATGCTTAGGAAATCTATTAGAGGCAGAAGCAGTGAAGGGTAGCTTAGGGTTAGGGTTAGGGTTAGGTTTAGGGTTAGGGTTAGGGTACGGCGTAGGGAACGGGTTCGGATACGGGTTCGGGTACGGAGTAGGGTATGGGTTAGGGTTAGGGTTAGGGTTAGTTTGAGGGTTAGGGCTCGGTTTAGGGTACGGGTTAGGATTAGTGTACGTGTTAGGGTTAGGGTAGTGGTTAGGGTTAGGGTACGCGTTAGGGTTAGGGTAGTTATTAAACCTATCCCACTCTCTAGATACCCCTTAGCACGTCAAGGAATATTATTTGGGCGTCCAGCCATGGAGAAGAGTTTAGACACTAGGAGAAGATAAGGAACACACCCATTATCAAGAAATCACATTACGATTCTCTTTTTAACCTGTTCCTTAAAACACTAGTGCTTAGGAAATCTATTGGAGGCAGAAGCAGTCAAGGGTAGCTTAGGGTTAGGGTTAGGGTTAGGGTTAGGGTTATTGTTAGGGTAAGGCTTAGAGTACGGGTTCGGGTACGGGTTCGGGTACGGCGTAGGGTATGGGTTAGGGTTAGGGTTAGGGTTAGTTTGAGGGTTAGGGCTCGGTTTAGGGTACGGGTTAGGATTAGGGTACGTGTTAGGTTTAGGGTAGGTGTTAGGGTTAGGGTACGCGTTAGGGTTAGGGTAGTTATTAAACCTATCCCACTCTCTAGATACCCCTTAGCACGTCAAGGAATATTATTTGGGGGTCCAGCCATGGAGAAGAGTTTAGACACTAGGAGAAGATAAGGAACACACCCATTATCAAGAAATCACATTAGGATTCTCTTTTTAAACTGTTCCTTAAAACACTAGTGCTTAGGAAATCTACTGGAGGCAGAAGCAGTCAAGGGTAGCTTAGGGTTAGGGTTAGGGTTAGGGTTAGGGTTAGTGTTAGGGTACGGGTTCCGGTACGGTTTCCGGTACGGGTTCGGGTACGGCGTTGGGTATGGGTTAGGGTTAGGGTTAGGGTTAGTTTGAGGGTTAGGGCTCGGTTTAGGTTACGGGTTAGGTTTAGTGTACGTGTTAGGGTTAGTGTAGTTATTAAACCTATCCCACTCTCTAGATACCCCTTAGCACGTCAAGGAATATTATTTGGGGTTCCAGCCATGGAGAAGAGTTTAGACACTAGGAGAAGATAAGGAACACACCCATTATCAAGAAATCACATTAGGATTCTCTTTTTAACCTGTTCCTTAAAACACTAGTGCTTAGGAAATCTATTGGAGGCAGAAGCAGTCAAGGGTAGGTTAGGGTTAGGGTTAGGGTTGGGGTACGGCTTAGGGTACGGGTTCGGGTACGGATTCGGGTACGGGTTTGGGTATGGCGTAGGATATGGTTTAGGGATAGGGTTAGGGTTAGTTTGAGGGTTAGGGCTCGGTTTAGGGTACGGATTAAGATTAGGGTACGTGTTAGGGTTAGGGTAGGGGTTAGGGTTAGGGTACGCCTTAGGGTTAGGGTAGTTATTAAACCTATCCCACTCTCTAGATACCCCTGAGCACGTCAAGGAATATTATTTGGGGGTCCAGCCATGGAGAAGAGTTTAGACACTAGGAGAAGATAAGGAACACACCCATTATCAAGAAATCACATTAGGATTCTCTTTTGAACCTGTTCCTTAAAACACTAGTGCTTAGGAAATCTATTGGAGGCAGAAGCAGTCAAGGGTAGCTTAGGGTTAGGGTTAGGGTTATTGTTAGGGTAAGGCTTAGGGTACGGGTTCGGGTACGGGTTCGGGTACGGCATAGGGTATGGGTTAGGGTTAGGGTTAGGGTTAGTTTGGGGGTTAGGGCTCGGTTTAGGGTACGGGTTAGGATTAGGGTACGTGTTAGTGTTAGGGTAGGGGTTAGGGTTAGGGTACGCGTTAGGATTACTGTAGTTATTAAACCTATCCCACTCTCTAGATGCCCCTTAGCACGTCAAGGAATATTATTTGGGGGTCCAGCCATGGAGAAGAGTTTAGACACTAGGAGAAGATAAGGAACACACCCATTATCAAGAAATCACATTAGGATTCTCTTTTTAACCTGTTCCTTAAAACACTAGTGCTTAGGAAATCTATTGAAGGCAGAAGCAGTCAAGGGTAGCTTAGGGTTAGGGTTAGGGTTAGGGTACGGCTTAGGGTACGGGTTCGGGTACGGGTTCGGGTACGGGTTTGGGTATGGCGCAGCATAGGGGTTAGGGTTAGGGTTAGGGTTAGTTTGAGGGTTAGGGCTCGGTTTAGGGTACGGGTTAGGATTAGGGTACGTGTTAGGGTTAGTGTAGGGGTTAGGGTTAGGGTACGCGTTAGGGTTAGGGTAGTTATTAAACCTATCCCACTCTCTAGATACCCCTTAGCAAGTCAAGGGATATTATTTGGGTGTCCAGCCATGGAGAAGAGTTTAGGCACTAGGAGAAGATAAGGAACACACCCATTATCAAGAAATCACATTAGGATTCTCTTTTTAACCTGTTCCTTAATACACTAGTGCTTAGGAAATCTATTGGAGGCAGAAGCAGTCAAGGGTAGCTTAGGGTTAGGGTTAGGGTTAGGGTTAGGTTTAGTGTTAGGGTACGGGTTCGGGTACGGGTTCGGGTACGGCGTAGGGTATGGGTTAGGGTTAGGGTTAGGGTTAGTTTGAGGGTTAGGGCTCGGTTTAGGGTACGGGTTAGGATTAGGGTACGTGTTAGTGTTAGGGTAGGGGTTAGGGTTAGGGTACGCGTTAGGGTTACGGTAGTTATTAAACCTATCCCACTCTCTAGATACCCCTTAGCACGTCAAGGAATATTATTTGGGGGTCCAGCCATGGAGAAGAGTTTAGACACTAGGAGAAGATAAGGAACACACCCATTACCAAGAAATCACATTAGGATTCTCTTTTTAACCTGTTCCTTAAAACACTAGTGCTTAGGAAATCTATTGGAGGCAGAAGCAGTCAAGGGTAGCTTAGGGTTAGGGTTAGGGTTAGGGTACGGCTTAGGGTACGGGTTCGGGTACGGGTTTGGGTATGGCGTAGGGTATGGTTTAGGGTTAGTTTGAGGGTTAGGGCTCGGTTTAGGGTTCGGGTTAATATTAGGGTACGTGTTAGGGTTAGGGTAGGGGTTAGGGTTAGGGTACGCGTTAGGTTTAGGGTAGTTATTAAACCTATCCCACTCTCTAGATACCCTTTAGCACGTCAAGGAATATTATTTGGGGGTCCAGCCATGGAGAAGAGTTTAGACACTAGGAGAAGGTAAGGAACACACCCATTATCCTGAAATCACATTAGGATTCTCTTTTTAACCTGTTCCTTAATACACTAGTGCTTAGGAAATCTATTAGAGGCAGAAGCAGTGAAGGGTAGCTTAGGGTTAGGGTTAGGGTTAGGTTTAGGGTTAGGGTTAGGGTACGGCGTAGGGAACGGTTTCGGGTACGGGTTCGGGTATGGAGTAGGGTATGGGTTAGGGTTAGGGTTAGGGTTAGTTTGAGGGTTAGGGCTCGGTTTAGGGTACGGGTTAGGATTAGTGTACGTGTTAGGGTTAGGGTAGTGGTTAGGGTTAGGTTACGCGTTAGGGTTAGGGTAGTTATTAAACCTATCCCACTCTCTAGATACCCCTTAGCACGTCAAGGAATATTATTTGGGGGTCCAGCCATGGAGAAGAGTTTAGACACTAGGAGAAGATAAGGAACACACCCATTATCAAGAAATCACATTACGATTCTCTTTTTAACCTGTTCCTTAAAACACTAGTGCTTAGGAAATCTATTGGAGGCAGAAGCAGTCAAGGGTAGCTTAGGGTTAGGGTTAGGGTTAGGGTTAGGGTTAGTGTTAGGGTACGGGTTCCGGTACGGGTTCGGGTACGGCGTTGGGTATGGGTTAGGGTTAGGGTTAGGGTTAGTTTGAGGGTTAGGGCTCGGTTTTGGGTACGGGTTAGGATTAGGGTACGTGTTAAGGTTAGGGTAGGGGTTAGGGTTAGGGTACGTGTTAGGGTTAGGGTAGTTATTAAACCTATCCCACTCTCTAGATACCCCTTAGCACGTCAAGGAATATTATTTGGGGGTCCAGCCATGGAGAAGAGTTTAGACACTAGGAGAAGATAAGGAACACACCCATTATCAAGAAATCACATTAGGATTCTCTGTTTAACCTGTTCCTTAAAACACTAGTGCTTAGGAAATCTATTGGAGGCAGAAGCAGTCAAGGGTAGCTTAGGGTTAGGGTTAGGGTTAGTGTTAGGGTACGGCTTAGGGTACGGGTTCGGGTACGGGTTCGGGTACGGCGTAGGGTATGGGTTAGGGTTAGGGTTAGGGTTAGTTTGAGGGTTAGGTCTCGGTTTTGGGTACGGGTTAGGATTAGGGTACGTGTTAGGGTTAGTGTAGGGGTTAGGGTTAGGGTACGCGTTAGGGTTACGGTAGTTATTAAACCTATTCCACTCTCTAGATACCCCTTAGCACGTCAAGGAATATTATTTGGGGGTCCAGCCATGGAGAAGAGTTTAGACACTAGGAGAAGATAAGGAACACACCCATTATCAAGAAATCACATTAGGATTCTCTTTTTAACCTGTTCCTTAAAACACTAGTGCTTAGGAAATCTATTGGAGGCAGAAGCAGTCAAGGGTAGCTTAGGGTTAGGGTTAGGGTTATTGTTAGGGTAAGGCTTAGGGTACGGGTTCGGGTACGGGTTCGGGTACGGCATAGGGTAATGGTTCGGGTTAGGGTTATGGTTTGTTTGGGGGTTAGGGCTCGGTTTAGGGTACGGGTTAGGATTAGGGTACGTGTTAGGGTTAGGGTAGGGGTTAGGGTTAGGGTACGCGTTAGGATTACTGTAGTTATTAAACCTATCCCACTCTCTAGATACCCCTTAGCACGTCAAGGAATATTATTTGGGGGTCCAGCCATGGAGAAGAGTTTAGACACTAGGAGAAGATAAGGAACACACCCATTATCAAGAAATCACATTAGGATTCTCTTTTTAACCTGTTCCTTAAAACACTAATGCTTAGGAAATCTATTGAAGGCAGAAGCAGTCAAGGGTAGCTTAGGGTTAGGGTTAGGTTTAGGGTACGTCTTAGGTTACGGGTTCGGGTACGGGTTCGGGTACGGGTTTGGGTATGGCGTAGGATAGGGGTTAGGGTTAGGGTTAGGGTTAGTTTGAGGGTTAGGGCTCGGTTTAGGGTACGGGTTAGGATTAGGGTACGTGTTAGTGTTAGGGTAGGGGTTAGGGTTAGGGTACGCGTTAGAGTTACGGTAGTTATTAAACCTATCCCACTCTCTAGATACCCCTTAGCACGTCAAGGAATATTATTTGGGGGTCCAGCCATGGAGAAGAGTTTAGACACTAGGAGAAGATAAGGAACACACCCATTATCAAGAAATCACATTAGGATTCTCTTTTTAACCTGTTCCTTAAAACACTAGTGCTTAGGAAATCTATTGGAGGCAGAAGCAGTCAAGGGTAGCTTAGGGTTAGGGTTAGGGTTAGGGTACGGCTTAGGGTACGGGTTCGGGTACGGGTTTGGGTATGGCGTAGGGTATGGGTCAGGGTTAGGGATAGGGTTAGTTTGAGGGTTAGGGCTCGGTTTAGGGTTCGGGTTAAGATTAGGGTACGTGTTAGGGTTAGGGTAGGGGTTAGGGTTAGGGTACACGTTAGGGTTAGTGTAGTTATTAAACCTATCCCACTCTCTAGATACCCTTTAGCACGTCAAGGAATATTATTTGGGGGTCCAGCCATGGAGAAGAGTTTAGACACTAGGAGAAGATAAGGAACACACCCATTATCCTGAAATCACATTAGGATTCTCTTTTTAACCTGTTCCTTAATACACTAGTGCTTAGGAAATCTATTAGAGGCAGAAGCAGTGAAGGGTAGCTTAGGGTTAGGGTTAGGGTTAGGTTTAGGGTTAGGGTTAGGGTACGGCGTAGGGAACGGTTTCGGGTACGGGTTCGGGTACGGCGTAGGGTATGGGTTAGGGTTAGGGTTAGGGTTAGTTTGAGGGTTAGGGCTCGGTCTAGGGTACGGGTTAGGATTAGGGTACGTGTTAGGTTTAGGGTAGGTGTTAGGGTTAGGGTACGCGTTAGGGTTAGGGTAGTTATTAAACCTATCCCACTCTCTAGATACCCCTTAGCACGTCAAGGAATATTATTTGGGGGTCCAGCCATGGAGAAGAGTTTAGACACTAGGAGAAGATAAGGAACACACCCATTATCAAGAAATCACATTAGGATTCTCTTTTTAACCTGTTCCTTAAAACACTAGTGCTTAGGAAATCTATTGGAGGCAGAAGCAGTCAAGGGTAGCTTAGGGTTAGGGTTAGGGTTATTGTTAGGGTAAGGCTTAGGGTACGGGTTCGGGTACGGGTTCGGGTACGGCATAGGGTATGGGTTCGGGTTAGGGTTATGGTTTGTTTGGGGGTTAGGGCTCGGTTTAGGGTACGGGTTAGGATTAGGGTACGTGTTAGGGTTAGGGTAGGGGTTAGGGTTAGGGTACGCGTTAGGATTACTGTAGTTATTAAACCTATCCCACTCTCTAGATACCCCTTAGCACGTCAAGGAATATTATTTGGGGGTCCAGCCATGGAGAAGAGTTTAGACACTAGGAGAAGATAAGGAACACACCCATTATCAAGAAATCACATTAGGATTCTCTTTTTAACCTGTTCCTTAAAACACTAATGCTTAGGAAATCTATTGAAGGCAGAAGCAGTCAAGGGTAGCTTAGGGTTAGGGTTAGGGTTAGGGTACGTCTTAGGTTACGGGTTCGGGTACGGGTTCGGGTACGGGTTTGGGTATGGCGTAGGATAGGGGTTAGGGTTAGGGTTAGGGTTAGTTTGAGGGTTAGGGCTCGGTTTAGGGTACGGGTTAGGATTAGGGTACGTGTTAGTGTTAGGGTAGGGGTTAGGGTTAGGGTACGCCTTAGAGTTACGGTAGTTATTAAACCTATCCCACTCTCTAGATACCCCTTAGCACGTCAAGGAATATTATTTGGGGGTCCAGCCATGGAGAAGAGTTTAGACACTAGGAGAAGATAAGGAACACACCCATTATCAAGAAATCACATTAGGATTCTCTTTTTAACCTGTTCCTTAAAACACTAGTGCTTAGGAAATCTATTGGAGGCAGAAGCAGTCAAGGGTAGCTTAGGGTTAGGGTTAGGGATAGGGTACGGCTTAGGGTACGGGTTCGGGTACGGGTTTGGGTATGGCGTAGGGTATGGGTCAGGGTTAGGGATAGGGTTTGTTTGAGGGTTAGGGCTCGGTTTAGGGTACGGGTTAGGATTAGGGTACGTGTTAGGGTTAGGGTAGGGGTTAGGGTTAGGGTACACGTTAGGGTTAGTGTAGT
The DNA here is from genome assembly GCF_028021215.1 of Eschrichtius robustus. Taxonomy (NCBI): domain Eukaryota; kingdom Metazoa; phylum Chordata; class Mammalia; order Artiodactyla; family Eschrichtiidae; genus Eschrichtius; species Eschrichtius robustus. The sequence goes on along the minus strand of NW_027175763.1, from coordinate 881,066 downwards.
TATTAAAACTATCCCACTCTCTAGATACCCTTTAGCACGTCAAGGAATATTATTTGGGGGTCCAGCCATGGAGAAGAGTTTAGACACTAGGAGAAGATAAGGAACACACCCATTATCCTGAAATCACATTAGGATTCTCTTTTTAACCTGTTCCTTAATACACTAGTGCTTAGGAAATCTATTAGAGGCAGAAGCAGTGAAGGGTAGCTTAGGGTTAGGGTTAGGGTTAGGTTTAGGGTTAGGGTTAGGGTACAGCGTAGGGAACGGGTTCGGGTACGGGTTCGGGTACGGCGAAGGGTATGGGTTAGGGTTAGGGTTAGGGTTAGTTTGAGGGTTAGGGCTCGGTTTAGGGTACGGGTTAGGATTAGGGTACGTGTTAGGTTTAGGGTAGGTGTTAGGGTTAGGGTACGCGTTAGGGTTAGGGTAGTTATTAAACCTATCCCACTCTCTAGATACCCCTTAGCACGTCAAGGAATATTATTTGGGGGTCCAGCCATGGAGAAGAGTTTAGACACTAGGAGAAGATAAGGAACACACCCATTATCCTGAAATCACATTAGGATTCTCTTTTTAACCTGTTCCTTAAAACACTAGTGCTTAGGAAATCTATTGGAGGCAGAAGCAGTCAAGGGTAGCTTAGGGTTAGGGTTAGGGTTAGGGTTAGGGTTAGTGTTAGGGTACGGGTTCGGGTACGGGTTCGGGTACGGCGTAGGGTATGGGTTAGGGTTAGGGTTAGGGTTAGTTTGAGGGTTAGGGCTCGGTTTAGGGTACGGGTTAGGATTAGGGTACGTGTTAGTGTTAGGGTAGGGGTTAGGGTTAGGGTACGCGTTAGAGTTACGGTAGTTATTAAACCTATCCCACTCTCTAGATACCCCTTAGCACGTCAAGGAATATTATTTGGGGGTCCAGCCATGGAGAAGAGTTTAGACACTAGGAGAAGATAAGGAACACACCCATTATCAAGAAATCACATTAGGATTTTCTTTTTAACCTGTTCCTTAAAACACTAGTGCTTAGGAAATCTATTGGAGGCAGAAGCAGTCAAGGGTAGCTTAGGGTTAGGGTTAGGGTTAGGGTACGGCTTAGGGTACGGGTTCGGGTACGGGTTTGGGTATGGCGTAGGGTATGGGTCAGGGTTAGGGATAGGGTTAGTTTGAGGGTTAGGGCTCGGTTTAGGGTTCGGGTTAAGATTAGGGTACGTGTTAGGGTTAGGGTAGGGGTTAGGGTTAGGGTACACGTTAGGGTTAGTGTAGTTATTAAAACTATCCCACTCTCTAGATACCCTTTAGCACGTCAAGGAATATTATTTGGGGGTCCAGCCATGGAGAAGAGTTTAGACACTAGGAGAAGATAAGGAACACACCCATTATCCTGAAATCACATTAGGATTCTCTTTTTAACCTGTTCCTTAATACACTAGTGCTTAGGAAATCTATTAGAGGCAGAAGCAGTGAAGGGTAGCTTAGGGTTAGGGTTAGGGTTAGGTTTAGGGTTAGGGTTAGGGTACGGCGTAGGGAACGGGTTCGGGTACGGGTTCGGGTACGGCGTAGGGTATGGGTTAGGGTTAGGGTTAGGGTTAGTTTGAGGGTTAGGGCTCGGTTTAGGGTACGGGTTAGGATTAGGGTACGTGTTAGGTTTAGGGTAGGTGTTAGGGTTAGGGTACGCGTTAGGGTTAGGGTAGTTATTAAACCTATCCCACTCTCTAGATACCCCTTAGCACGTCAAGGAATATTATTTGGGGGTCCAGCCATGGAGAAGAGTTTAGACACTAGGAGAAGATAAGGAACACACCCATTATCCTGAAATCACATTAGGATTCTCTTTTTAACCTGTTCCTTAAAACACTAGTGCTTAGGAAATCTATTGGAGGCAGAAGCAGTCAAGGGTAGCTTAGGGTTAGGGTTAGGGTTAGGGTTAGGGTTAGTGTTAGGGTACGGGTTCCGGTACGGGTTCCGGTACGGGTTCGGGTACGGCGTTGGGTATGTGTTAGGGTTAGGGTTAGGGTTAGTTTGAGGGTTAGGGCTCGGTTTAGGTTACGGGTTAGGTTTAGGGTACGTGTTAGGGTTAGTGTAGTTATTAAACCTATCCCACTCTCTAGATACCCCTTAGCACGTCAAGGAATATTATTTGGGGGTCCAGCCATGGAGAAGAGTTTAGACACTAGGAGAAAATAAGGAACACACCCATTATCAAGAAATCACATTAGGATTCTCTTTTTAACCTGTTCCTTAAAACACTAGTGCTTAGGAAATGTATTGGAGGCAGAAGCAGTCAAGGGTAGCTTAGGGTTAGGGTTAGGGTTAGGGTACGGCTTAGGGTACGGGTTCGGGTACGGATTCGGGTACGGGTTTGGGTATGGCGTAGGATATGGTTTACGGATAGGGTTAGGGTTAGTTTGAGGGTTAGGGCTCGGTTTAGGGTACGGGTTAAGATTAGGGTACGTGTTAGGGTTAGGGTAGGGGTTAGGGTTAGGGTACGCGTTAGGGTTAGGGTAGTTATTAAACCTATCCCACTCTCTAGATACCCCTTAGCACGTCAAGGAATATTATTTGGGGGTCCAGCCATGGAGAAGAGTTTAGACACTAGGAGAAGATAAGGAACACACCCATTATAAAGAAATCACATTAGGATTCTCTTTTTAACCTGTTCCTTAAAACACTAGTGCTTAGGAAATCTATTGGAGGCAGAAGCAGTCAAGGGTAGCTTAGGGTTAGGGTTAGGGTTATTGTTAGGGTAAGGCTTAGGGTACGGGTTCGGGTACGGGTTCGGGTACGGCATAGGGTATGGGTTAGGGTTAGGGTTAGGGTTAGTTTGGGGGTTAGGGCTCGGTTTAGGGTACGGGTTAGGATTAGGGTACGTGTTAGGTTTAGGGTAGGGGTTAGGGTTAGGGTACGCGTTAGGATTACTGTAGTTATTAAACCTATCCCACTCTCTAGATACCCCTTAGCACGTCAAGGAATATTATTTGGGGGTCCAGCCATGGAGAAGAGTTTAGACACTAGGAGAAGATAAGGAACACACCCATTATCAAGAAATCACATTAGGATTCTCTTTTTAACCTGTTCCTTAAAACACTAGTGCTTAGGAAATCTATTGAAGGCAGAAGCAGTCAAGGGTAGCTTAGGGTTAGGTTTAGGGTTAGGGTTAGGGTTAGTGTTAGGGTACGGGTTCGCGTACGGCGTAGGGTATGGGTTAGGGTTAGGGTTAGGGTTAGTTTGAGGGTTAGGGCTCGGTTTAGGGTACGGGTTAGTATTAGGGTACGTGTTAGTGTTAGGGTAGGGGTTAGGGTTAGGGTACGCGTTAGGGTTACGGTAGTTATTAAACCTATCCCACTCTCTAGATACCCCTTAGCACGTCAAGGAATATTATTTGGGGGTCCAGCCATGGAGAAGAGTTTAGACACTAGGAGAAGATAAGGAACACACCCATTATCAAGAAATCACATTAGGATTCTCTTTTTAACCTGTTCCTTAAAACACTAGTGCTTAGGAAATCTATTGGAGGCAGAAGCAGTCAAGGGTAGCTTAGGGTTAGGGTTAGGGTTAGGGTACGGCTTAGGGTACGGGTTCGGGTACGGGTTTGGGTATGGCGTAGGGTATGGGTTAGGGTTAGGGATAGGGTTAGTTTGTGGGTTAGGGCTCGGTTTAGGGTTCGGGTTAAGATTAGGGTACGTGTTACGGTTAGGGTAGGGGTTAGGGTTAGGGTACGCGTTAGGGTTAGGGTAGTTATTAAACCTATCCCACTCTCTAGATACCCTTTAGCACGTCAAGGAATATTATTTGGGGGTCCAGCCATGGAGAAGAGTTTAGACACTAGGAGAAGATAAGGAACACACCCATTATCCTGAAATCACATTAGGATTCTCTTTTTAACCTGTTCCTTAATACACTAGTGCTTAGGAAATCTATTAGAGGCAGAAGCAGTGAAGGGTAGCTTAGGGTTAGGGTTAGGGTTAGGTTTAGGGTTAGGGTTAGGGTACGGCGTAGGGAACGGGTTCGGGTACGGGTTCGGGTACGGCGTAGGGTATGGGTTAGGGTTAGGGTTAGGGTTAGTTTGAGGGTTAGGGCTCGGTTTAGGGTACGGGTTAAGATTAGTGTACGTGTTAGGGTTAGGGTAGAGGTTAGGGTTAGGGTACGCGTTAGGGTTAGGGTAGTTATTAAACCTATCCCACTCTCTAGATACCCCTTAGCACGTCAAGGAATATTATTTGGGGGTCCAGCCATGGAGAAGAGTTTAGACACTAGGAGAAGATAAGGAACACACCCATCATCAAGAAATCACATTAGGATTCTCTTTTTAACCTGTTCCTTAAAACACTAGTGCTTAGGAAATCTATTGGAGGCAGAAGCAGTCAAGGGTAGCTTAGGGTTAGGGTTAGGGTTAGGGCTAGGGTTAGGGCACGGCCTAGTGCACGGGTTCGGGTACGGGTTCGGGTACGGCATAGGGTATGGGTTAGGTTTAGGGTTAGGGTTAGTTTGAGGGTTAGGGCTCGGTTTAGGGTACGGGTTAGGATTAGGGTACGTGTTAGGGTTAGGGTAGGGGTTAGGGTTAGGGTACGCCTTAGGGTTAGGGTAGTTATTAAACCTATCCCACTCTCTAGATACCCCTTAGCACGTCAAGGAATATTATTTGGGGGTCCAGCCATGGAGAAGAGTTTAGACACTAGGAGAAGATAAGGAACACACCCATTATCAAGAAATCACATTAGGATTCTCTTTTTAACCTGTTCCTTAAAACACTAGTGCTTAGGAAATCTATTGGAGGCAGAAGCAGTGAAGGGTAGCTTAGAGTTAGGGTTACGGTTAGGGTTAGGGTTAGTGTTAGGATACGGATTCGTGTACGGGTTCGGGTACGGCGTAGGGTATGGGTTAGGGTTAGGGTTAGGGTTAGTTTGAGGGTTAGGGCTCGGTTTAGGGTACGGGTTAGGATTAGGGTACGTGTTAGTGTTAGGGTAGGGGTTAGGGTTAGGGTACGCGTTAGGGTTACGGTAGTTATTAAACCTATCCCACTCTCTAGATACCCCTTAGCACGTCAAGGAATATTATTTGGGGGTCCAGCCATGGAGAAGAGTTTAGACACTAGGAGAAGATAAGGAACACACCCATTATCAAGAAATCACATTAGGATTCTCTTTTTAACCTGTTCCTTAAAACACTAGTGCTTAGGAAATCTATTGGAGGCAGAAGCAGTCAAGGGTAGCTTAGGGTTAGGGTTAGGGTTATTGTTAGGGTAAGGCTTAGGGTACGGGTTCGGGTACGGGTTCGGGTACGGCATAGGGTATGGGTTAGGGTTAGGGTTAGGGTTAGTTTGGGGGTTAGGGCTCGGTTTAGGGTACGGGTTAGGATTAGGGTACGTGTTAGGGTTAGGGTAGGGGTTAGGGTTAGGGTACGCGTTAGGGTTAGGGTAGTTATTAAACCTATCCCACTCCCTAGATACCCCTTAGCACGTCAAGGGATATTATTTGGGTGTCCAGCCATGGAGAAGTGTTTAGACACTAGGAGAAGATAAGGAACACACCCATTTCCAAGAAATCACATTAGGATTCTCTTTTTAACCTGTTCCTTAAAACACTAGTGCTTAGGAAATCTATTGGAGGCAGAAGCAGTCAAGGGTAGCTTAGGGTTAGGGTTAGGGTTAGGGTACGGCTTAGGGTACGGGTTCGGGTACGGGTTTGGGTATGGCGTAGGGTATGGGTTAGGGTTAGGGATAGGGTTAGTTTGTGGGTTAGGGCTCGGTTTAGGGTTCGGGTTAAGATTAGGGTACGTGTTACGGTTAGGGTAGGGGTTAGGGTTAGGGTACGCGTTAGGGTTAGGGTAGTTATTAAACCTATCCCACTCTCTAGATACCCTTTAGCACGTCAAGGAATATTATTTGGGGGTCCAGCCATGGAGAAGAGTTTAGACACTAGGAGAAGATAAGGAACACACCCATTATCCTGAAATCACATTAGGATTCTCTTTTTAACCTGTTCCTTAATACACTAGTGCTTAGGAAATCTATTAGAGGCAGAAGCAGTGAAGGGTAGCTTAGGGTTAGGGTTAGGGTTAGGTTTAGGGTTAGGGTTAGGGTACGGCGTAGGGAACGGGTTCGGGTACGGGTTCGGGTACGGCGTAGGGTATGGGTTAGGGTTAGGGTTAGGGTTAGTTTGAGGGTTAGGGCTCGGTTTAGGGTACGGGTTAAGATTAGTGTACGTGTTAGGGTTAGGGTAGAGGTTAGGGTTAGGGTACGCGTTAGGGTTAGGGTAGTTATTAAACCTATCCCACTCTCTAGATACCCCTTAGCACGTCAAGGAATATTATTTGGGGGTCCAGCCATGGAGAAGAGTTTAGACACTAGGAGAAGATAAGGAACACACCCATCATCAAGAAATCACATTAGGATTCTCTTTTTAACCTGTTCCTTAAAACACTAGTGCTTAGGAAATCTATTGGAGGCAGAAGCAGTCAAGGGTAGCTTAGGGTTAGGGTTAGGGTTAGGGCTAGGGTTAGGGCACGGCTTAGTGCACGGGTTCGGGTACGGGTTCGGGTACGGCATAGGGTATGGGTTAGGTTTAGGGTTAGGGTTAGTTTGAGGGTTAGGGCTCGGTTTAGGGTACGGGTTAGGATTAGGGTACGTGTTAGGGTTAGGGTAGGGGTTAGGGTTAGGGTACGCCTTAGGGTTAGGGTAGTTATTAAACCTATCCCACTCTCTAGATACCCCTTAGCACGTCAAGGAATATTATTTGGGGGTCCAGCCATGGAGAAGAGTTTAGACACTAGGAGAAGATAAGGAACACACCCATTATCAAGAAATCACATTAGGATTCTCTTTTTAACCTGTTCCTTAAAACACTAGTGCTTAGGAAATCTATTGGAGGCAGAAGCAGTGAAGGGTAGCTTAGAGTTAGGGTTACGGTTAGGGTTAGGGTTAGTGTTAGGATACGGATTCGTGTACGGGTTCGGGTACGGCGTAGGGTATGGGTTAGGGTTAGGGTTAGGGTTAGTTTGAGGGTTAGGGCTCGGTTTAGGGTACGGGTTAGGATTAGGGTACGTGTTAGTGTTAGGGTAGGGGTTAGGGTTAGGGTACGCGTTAGGGTTACGGTAGTTATTAAACCTATCCCACTCTCTAGATACCCCTTAGCACGTCAAGGAATATTATTTGGGGGTCCAGCCATGGAGAAGAGTTTAGACACTAGGAGAAGATAAGGAACACACCCATTATCAAGAAATCACATTAGGATTCTCTTTTTAACCTGTTCCTTAAAACACTAGTGCTTAGGAAATCTATTGGAGGCAGAAGCAGTCAAGGGTAGCTTAGGGTTAGGGTTAGGGTTATTGTTAGGGTAAGGCTTAGGGTACGGGTTCGGGTACGGGTTCGGGTACGGCATAGGGTATGGGTTAGGGTTAGGGTTAGGGTTAGTTTGGGGGTTAGGGCTCGGTTTAGGGTACGGGTTAGGATTAGGGTACGTGTTAGGGTTAGGGTAGGGGTTAGGGTTAGGGTACGCGTTAGGATTACTGTAGTTATTAAACCTATCCCACTCTCTAGATACCCCTTAGCACGTCAAGGAATATTATTTGGGGGTCCAGCCATGGAGAAGAGTTTAGACACTAGGAGAAGATAAGGAACACACCCATTATAAAGAAATCACATTAGGATTCTCTTTTTAACCTGTTCCTTAAAACACTAGTGCTTAGGAAATCTATTGAAGGCAGAAGCAGTCAAGGGTAGCTTAGGGTTAGGGTTAGGGTTAGGGTACGGCTTAGGGTACGGGTTCGGGTACGGGTTTGGGTATGGCGTAGGATAGGGGTTAGGGTTAGGGTTAGGGTTAGTTTGAGGGTTAGGGCTCGGTTTAGGGTACGGGTTAGGATTAGGGTACGTGTTAGGGTTAGGGTAGGGGTTAGGGTTAGGGTACGCGTTAGGGTTAGGGTAGTTATTAAACCTATCCCACTCCCTAGATACCCCTTAGCACGTCAAGGGATATTATTTGGGTGTCCAGCCATGGAGAAGTGTTTAGACACTAGGAGAAGATAAGGAACACACCCATTTCCAAGAAATCACATTAGGATTCTCTTTTTAACCTGTTCCTTAAAACACTAGTGCTTAGGAAATCTATTGGAGGCAGAAGCAGTCAAGGGTAGCTTAGGGTTAGGGTTAGGGTTAGGGTACGGCTTAGGGTACGGGTTCGGGTACGGGTTTGGGTATGGCGTAGGGTATGGGTTAGGGTTAGGGTTAGGGTTAGTTTGAGGGTTAGGGCTCGCTTTAGGGTTCGGGTTAAGATTAGGGTACGTGTTAGGGTTAGGGTAGGGGTTAGGGTTAGGGTACGCGTTAGGGTTAGGGTAGTTATTAAACCTATCCCACTCTCTAGATACCCTTTAGCACGTCAAGGAATATTATATGGGGGTCCAGCCATGGAGAAGAGTTTAGACACTAGGAGAAGATAAGGAACACACCCATTATCAAGAAATCACATTACGATTCTCTTTTTAACCTGTTCCTTAAAACACTAGTGCTTAGGAAATCTATTGGAGGCAGAAGCAGTCAAGGGTAGCTTAGGGTTAGGGTTAGGGTTAGGGTTAGGGTTATTGTTAGGGTAAGGCTTAGAGTACGGGTTCAGGTACGGGTTCGGGTACGGCGTTGGGTATGGGTTAGGGTTAGGGTTAGGGTTAGTTTGAGGGTTAGGGCTCGGTTTAGGGTACGGGTTAGGTTTAGGGTACGTGTTAGGGTTAGGATAGGGGTTAGGGTTAGGGTAGTTATTAAACCTATCCCACTCTCTAGATACCCCTTAGCACGTCAAGGAATATTATTTGGGGGTCCAGCCATGGAGAAGAGTTTAGACACTAGGAGAAGATAAGGAACACACCCATCATCAAGAAATCACATTAGGATTCTCTTTTTAACCTGTTCCTTAAAACACTAGTGCTTAGGAATTCTATTGGAGGCAGAAGCAGTCAAGGGTAGCTTAGGGTTAGGGTTAGGGTTAGTGTTAGGGTACGGCTTAGGGTACGGGTTCGGGTACGGGTTCGGGTACGACGTAGGGTATGGGTTAGGGTTAGGGTTAGGGTTAGTTTGAGGGTTAGGGCTCGGTTTAGGGTACGGGTTAGGATTAGGGTACGTGTTAGGGTTAGTGTAGGGGTTAGGGTTAGGGTACGTGTTAGGGTTAGTGTAGTTATTAAACCTATCCCACTCTCTAGATACCCCTTAGCACGTCAAGGAATATTATTTGGGGGTCCAGCCATGGAGAAGAGTTTAGACACTAGGGAAAGATAAGGAACACACCCATTATCAAGAAATCACATTAGGAGTCTCTTTTTAACCTGTTCCTTAAAACACTAGTGCTTAGGAAATCTATTGGAGGCAGAAGCAGTCAAGGGTAGCTTAGGGTTAGGGTTAGGGTTAGGTTTAGGGTACGGCTTAGGGTACGGGTTCGGGTACGTTTTCGGTTACGGCATAGGGTATGGGTTAGGGTTAGGGTTAGTTTGAGGGTTAGGGCTCGGTTTAGGGTACGGGTTAGGATTAGGGTACGTGTTAGGGTTAGGGTAGGGGTTAGGGTTAGGGTACGTGTTAGGATTAGTGTAGTTATTAAACCTATCCCACTCTCTAGATACCCCTTAGCACGTCAAGGAATATTATTTGGGGTTCCAGCCATGGAGAAGAGTTTAGACACTAGGAGAAGATAAGGAACACACCCATTATCAAGAAATCACATTAGGATTCTCTTTTTAACCTGTTCCTTAAAACACTAGTGCTTAGGAAATCTATTGGAGGCAGAAGCAGTCAAGGGTAGCTTAGGGTTAGGGTTAGGGTTAGGGTACGGCTTAGGGTACGGGTTCGGGTACGGATTCGGGTACGGGTTTGGGTATGGCATAGGATATGGTTTAGGGATAGGGTTAGGGTTAGTTTGAGGGTTAGGGCTCGGTTTAGGGTACGGGTTAAGATTAGGGTACGTGTTAGGGTTAGGGTAGGGGTTAGGGTTAGGGTACGCGTTAGGGTTAGGGTAGTTATTAAACCTGTCCCACTCTCTAGATACCCCTTAGCACGTCAAGGAATATTATTTGGGTGTCCAGCCATGGAGAAGAGTTTAGACACTAGGAGAAGATAAGGAACACACACATTATCAAGAAATCACATTAGGATTCTCTTTTTAACCTGTTCCTTAAAACACTAGTGCTTAGGAAAACTATTGGAGGCAGAAGCAGTCAAGGGTAGCGTAGGGTTAGGGTTAGGGTTAGGGCTAGGGTTAGGGCACGGCTTAGGGTACGGGTTCGGGTACGGGTTCGGGTACGGCATAGGGTATGGGTTAGGTTTAGGGTTAGGGTTAGTTTGCGGGTTAGGGCTCGGTTTAGGGTACGGGTTAGGATTAGGGTACGTGTTAGGGTTAGGGTAGGGGTTAGGGTTAGGGTACGCGTTAGGGTTAGGGTAGTTATTAAACCTATCCCACTCTCTAGATACCCCTTAGCACGTCAAGGAATATTATTTGGGGGTCCAGCCATGGAGAAGAGTTTAGACACTAGGAGAAGATAAGGAACACACCCATTATCAAGAAATCACATTAGGATTCTCTTTTTAACCTGTTCCTTAAAACACTAGTGCTTAGGAATTCTATTGGAGGCAGAAGCAGTCAAGGGTAGCTTAGGGTTAGGGTTAGGGTTATTGTTAGGGTAAGGCTTAGGGTACGGGTTCGGGTACGGGTTCGGGTACGGCATAGGGTATGGGTTAGGGTTAGGGTTAGGGTTAGTTTGGGGGTTAGGGCTCGGTTTAGGGTACGGGTTAGGATTAGGGTACGTGTTAGGGTTAGGGTAGGGGTTAGGGTTAGGGTACGCGTTAGGATTACTGTAGTTATTAAACCTATCCCACTCTCTAGATACCCCTTAGCACGTCAAGGAATATTATTTGGGGGTCCAGCCATGGAGAAGATTTTAGACACTAGGAGAAGATAAGGAACACACCCATTATCAAGAAATCACATTAGGATTCTCTTTTTAACCTGTTCCTTAAAACACTAGTGCTTAGGAAATCTATTGGAGGCAGAAGCAGTCAAGGGTAGCTTAGGGTTAGGGTTACGGTTAGGGTTAGGGTTAGTGTTAGGGTACTGATTCGGGTACGGTTTCGGGTACGGCGTAGGGTATGGGTTAGGGTTAGGGTTAGGGTTAGTTTGAGGGTTAGGGCTCGGTTTAGGGTACGGGTTAGGATTAGGGTACGTGTTAGGTTTAGGGTAGGTGTTAGGGTTAGGGTACGCGTTAGGGTTAGGGTAGTTATTAAACCTATCCCACTCTCTAGATACCCCTTAGCACGTCAAGGAATATTATTTGGGTGTCCAGCCATGGAGAAGAGTTTAGACACTAGGAGAAGATAAGGAACACACACATTATCAAGAAATCACATTAGGATTCTCTTTTTAACCTGTTCCTTAAAACACTAGTGCTTAGGAAATCTATTGGAGGCAGAAGCAGTGAAGGGTAGCTTAGGGTTAGGGTTACGGTTAGGGTTAGGGTTAGTGTTAGGGTACGGATTCGGGTACGGGTTCGGGTACGGCGTAGGGTATGGGTTAGGGTTAGGGTTAGGGTTAGTTTGAGGGTTAGGGCTCGGTTTAGGGTACGGGTTAGGATTAGGGTACGTGTTAGGGTTAGGGTAGGGGTTAGGGTTAGGGTACACGTTAGGGTTACGGTAGTTATTAAACCTATTCCACTCTCTAGATACCCCTTAGCACGTCAAGGAATATTATTTGGGGGTCCAGCCATGGAGAAGAGTTTAGACACTAGGAGAAGATAAGGAACACACCCATTATCAAGAAATCACATTAGGATTCTCTTTTTAACCTGTTCCTTAAAACACTAGTGCTTAGGAAATCTATTGGAGGCAGAAGCAGTCAAGGGTAGCTTAGGGTTAGGGTTAGGGTTATTGTTAGGGTAAGGCTTAGGGTACGGGTTCGGGTACGGGTTCGGGTACGGCATAGGGTATGGGTTAGGGTTAGGGTTAGGGTTAGTTTGGGGGTTAGGGCTCGGTTTAGGGTACGGGTTAGGATTAGGGTACGTGTTAGGGTTAGGGTAGGGGTTAGGGATAGGGTACGCGTTAGGATTACTGTAGTTATTAAACCTATCCCACTCTCTAGATACCCCTTAGCACGTCAAGGAATATTATTTGGGGGTCCAGCCATGGAGAAGAGTTTAGACACTAGGAGAAGATAAGGAACACACCCATTATCAAGAAATCACATTAGGATTCTCTTTTTAACCTGTTCCTTAAAACACTAATGCTTAGGAAATCTATTGAAGGCAGAAGCAGTCAAGGGTAGCTTAGGGTTAGGGTTAGGGTTAGGGTACGGCTTAGGGTACGGGTTCGGGTACGGGTTCGGGTACGGGTTTGGGTATGGCGTAGGATAGGGGTTAGGGTTAGGGTTAGGGTTAGTTTGAGGGTTAGGGCTCGGTTTAGGGTACGGGTTAGGATTAGGGTACGTGTTAGGGTTAGGGTAGGGGTTAGGGTTAGGGTACGCGTTAGGGTTAGGGTAGTTATTAAACCTATCCCACTCTCTAGATACCCCTTAGCACGTCAAGGAATATTATTTGGGTGTCCAGCCATGGAGAAGAGTTTAGACACTAGGAGAAGATAAGGAACACACCCATTATCCTGAAATCACATTAGGATTCTCTTTTTAACCTGTTCCTTAAAACACTAGTGCTTAGGAAATCTATTGGAGGCAGAAGCAGTCAAGGGTAGCTTAGGGTTAGGGTTAGGGTTAGTGTTAGGGTACGGGTTCGGGTACGGGTTCGGGTACGGCGTAGGGTATGGGTTAGGGTTAGGGTTAGGGTTAGTTTGAGGGTTAGGGCTCGGTTTAGGGTACGGGTTAGGATTAGGGTACGTGTTATTGTTAGGGTAGGGGTTAGGGTTAGGGTACGCGTTAGGGTTACGGTAGTTATTAAACCTATCCCACTCTCTAGATACCCCTTAGCACGTCAAGTAATATTATTTGGGGGTCCAGCCATGGAGAAGAGTTTAGACACTAGGAGAAGATAAGGAACACACCCATTATCAAAAAATCACATTAGGATTCTCTTTTTAACCTGTTCCTTAAAACACTAGTGCTTAGGAAATCTATTGGAGGCAGAAGCAGTCAAGGGTAGCTTATGGTTAGGGTTAGGGTTAGGGTACGGCTTAGGGTACGGGTTCGGGTACGGGTTTGGGTATGGCGTAGGGTATAGGTTAGGGTTAGGGATAGGGTTAGTTTGAGGGTTAGGGCTCTGGTTAGGGTTCGGGTTAATATTAGGGTACGTGTTAGGGTTAGGGTAGGGGTTAGGGTTAGGGTACGCGTTAGGGTTAGGGTAGTTATTAAACCTATCCCACTCTCTAGATACCCTTTAGCACGTCAAGGAATATTATTTGGGGGTCCAGCCATGGAGAAGAGTTTAGACACTAGGAGAAGATAAGGAACACACCCATTATCAAGAAATCACATTAGGATTCTCTTTTTAACCTGTTCCTTAAAACACTAGTGCTTAGGAAATCTATTGGAGGCAGAAGCAGTCAAGGGTAGCTTAGGGTTAGGGTTACGGTTAGGGTTAGGGTTAGTGTTAGGGTACTGATTCGGGTACGGTTTCGGGTACGGCGTAGGGTATGGGTTAGGGTTAGGGTTAGGGTTAGTTTGAGGGTTAGGGCTCGGTTTAGGGTACGGGTTAGGATTAGGGTACGTGTTAGGGTTAGGGTAGGGGTTAGGGTTAGGGTACGCGTTAGGGTTAGGGTAGTTATTAAACCTATCCCACTCTCTAGATACCCCTTAGCACGTCAAGGAATATTATTTGGGTGTCCAGCCATGGAGAAGAGTTTAGACACTAGGAGAAGATAAGGAACACACACATTATCAAGAAATCACATTAGGATTCTCTTTTTAACCTGTTCCTTAAAACACTAGTGCTTAGGAAATCTATTGGAGGCAGAAGCAGTCAAGGGTAGCTTAGGGTTAGGGTTAGGGTTAGGGCTAGGGTTAGGGCACGGCTTAGGGTACGGGTTCGGGTACGGGTTCGGGTACGGCATAGGGTATGGGTTAGGTTTAGGGTTAGGGTTAGTTTGAGGGTTAGGGCTCGGTTTAGGGTACGGGTTAGGATTAGGGTACGTGTTAGGGTTAGGGTAGGGGTTAGGGTTAGGGTACGCGTTAGGGTTAGGGTAGTTATTAAACCTATCCCACTCTCTAGATACCCCTTAGCACGTCAAGGAATATTATTTGGGGGTCCAGCCATGGAGAAGAGTTTAGACACTAGGAGAAGATAAGGAACACACCCATTATCAAGAAATCACATTAGGATTCTCTTTTTAACCTGTTCCTTAAAACACTAGTGCTTAGGAAATCTATTGGAGGCAGAAGCAGTGAAGGGTAGCTTAGGGTTAGGGTTACGGTTAGGGTTAGGGTTAGTGTTAGGGTACGGATTCGGGTACGGGTTCGGGTACGGCGTAGGGTATGGGTTAGGGTTAGGGTTAGGGTTAGTTTGAGGGTTAGGGCTCGGTTTAGGGTACGGGTTAGGATTAGGGTACGTGTTAGGGTTAGGGTAGGGGTTAGGGTTAGGGTACACGTTAGGGTTACGGTAGTTATTAAACCTATCCCACTCTCTAGATACCCCTTAGCACGTCAAGGAATATTATTTGGGGGTCCAGCCATGGAGAAGAGTTTAGACACTAGGAGAAGATAAGGAACACACCCATTATCAAGAAATCACATTAGGATTCTCTTTTTAACCTGTTCCTTAAAACACTAGTGCTTAGGAAATCTATTGGAGGCAGAAGCAGTCAAGGGTAGCTTAGGGTTAGGGTTAGGGTTATTGTTAGGGTAAGGCTTAGGGTACGGGTTCGGGTACGGGTTCGGGTACGGCATAGGGTATGGGTTAGGGTTAGGGTTAGGGTTAGTTTGGGGGTTAGGGCTCGGTTTAGGGTACGGGTTAGGATTAGGGTACGTGTTAGGGTTAGGGTAGGGGTTAGGGTTAGGGTACGCGTTAGGATTACTGTAGTTATTAAACCTATCCCACTCTCTAGATACCCCTTAGCACGTCAAGGAATATTATTTGGGGGTCCAGCCATGGAGAAGAGTTTAGACACTAGGAGAAGATAAGGAACACACCCATTATCAAGAAATCACATTACGATTCTCTTTTTAACCTGTTCCTTAAAACACTAGTGCTTAGGAAATCTATTGGAGGCAGAAGCAGTCAAGGGTAGCTTAGGGTTAGGGTTAGGGTTAGGGTTAGGGTTATTGTTAGGGTAAGGCTTAGAGTACGAGTTCAGGTACGGGTTCGGGTACGGCGTAGGGTATGGGTTAGTGTTAGGGTTAGGGTTAGTTTGAGGGTTAGGGCTCGGTTTAGGGTACGGGTTAGGATTAGGGTACGTGTTAGGTTTAGGGTAGGTGTTAGGGTTAGGGTACGCGTTAGGGTTAGGGTAGTTATTAAACCTATCCCACTCTCTAGATACCCCTTAGCACGTCAAGGAATATTATTTGGGGGTCCAGCCATGGAGAAGAGTTTAGACACTAGGAGAAGATAAGGAACACACCCATTATCCTGAAATCACATTAGGATTCTCTTTTTAACCTGTTCCTTAAAACACTAGTGCTTAGGAAATCTATTGGAGGCAGAAGCAGTCAAGGGTAGCTTAGGGTTAGGGTTAGGGTTAGGGTTAGGGTTAGTGTTAGGGTACGGGTTCCGGTACGGGTTCCGGTACGGGTTCGGGTACGGCGTTGGGTATGGGTTAGGGTTAGGGTTAGGGTTAGTTTGAGGGTTAGGGCTCGGTTTAGGGTACGGGTTAGGTTTAGGATACGTGTTAGGGTTAGGGTAGGGGTTAGGGTTAGGGTACGCGTTAGGGTTAGGGTAGTTATTAAACCTATCCCACACTCTAGATACCCCTTAGCACGTCAAGGAATATTATTTGGGGGTCCAGCCATGGAGAAGAGTTTAGACACTAGGAGAAGATAAGGAACACACCCATTATCAAGAAATCACATTAGGATTCTCTTTTTAACCTGTTCCTTAAAACACTAGTGCTTAGGAAATCTATTGGAGGCAGAAGCAGTCAAGGGTAGCTTAGGGTTAGGGTTAGGGTTATTGTTAGGGTAAGGCTTAGGGTACGGGTTCGGGTACGGGTTCGGGTACGGCATAGGGTATGGGTTAGGGTTAGGGTTAGGGTTAGTTTGGGGGTTAGGGCTCGGTTTAGGGTACGGGTTAGGATTAGGGTACGTGTTAGGGTTAGGGTAGGGGTTAGGGATAGGGTACGCGTTAGGATTACTGTAGTTATTAAACCTATCCCACTCTCTAGATACCCCTTAGCACGTCAAGGAATATTATTTGGGGGTCCAGCCATGGAGAAGAGTTTAGACACTAGGAGAAGATAAGGAACACACCCATTATCAAGAAATCACATTAGGATTCTCTTTTTAACCTGTTCCTTAAAACACTAATGCTTAGGAAATCTATTGAAGGCAGAAGCAGTCAAGGGTAGCTTAGGGTTAGGGTTAGGGTTAGGGTACGGCTTAGGGTACGGGTTCGGGTACGGGTTCGGGTACGGGTTTGGGTATGGCGTAGGATAGGGGTTAGGGTTAGGGTTAGGGTTAGTTTGAGGGTTAGGGCTCGGTTTAGGGTACGGGTTAGGATTAGGGTACGTGTTAGGGTTAGGGTAGGGGTTAGGGTTAGGGTACGCGTTAGGGTTAGGGTAGTTATTAAACCTATCCCACTCTCTAGATACCCCTTAGCACGTCAAGGAATATTATTTGGGTGTCCAGCCATGGAGAAGAGTTTAGACACTAGGAGAAGATAAGGAACACACCCATTATCCTGAAATCACATTAGGATTCTCTTTTTAACCTGTTCCTTAAAACACTAGTGCTTAGGAAATCTATTGGAGGCAGAAGCAGTCAAGGGTAGCTTAGGGTTAGGGTTAGGGTTAGTGTTAGGGTACGGGTTCGGGTACGGGTTCGGGTACGGCGTAGGGTATGGGTTAGGGTTAGGGTTAGGGTTAGTTTGAGGGTTAGGGCTCGGTTTAGGGTACGGGTTAGGATTAGGGTACGTGTTAGTGTTAGGGTAGGGGTTAGGGTTAGGGTACGCGTTAGGGTTACGGTAGTTATTAAACCTATCCCACTCTCTAGATACCCCTTAGCACGTCAAGGAATATTATTTGGGGGTCCAGCCATGGAGAAGAGTTTAGACACTAGGAGAAGATAAGGAACACACCCATTATCAAGAAATCACATTAGGATTCTCTTTTTAACCTGTTCCTTAAAACACTAGTGCTTAGGAAATCTATTGGAGGCAGAAGCAGTGAAGGGTAGCTTAGGGTTAGGGTTACGGTTAGGGTTAGGGTTAGTGTTAGGGTACGGGTTCGGGTACGGGTTCGGGTACGGGTTCGGGTACGGCATAGGGTATGGGTTAGGGTTAGGGTTAGGGTTAGTTTGGGGGTTAGGGCTCGGTTTAGGGTACGGGTTAGGATTAGGGTACGTGTTAGGGTTAGGGTAGGGGTTAGGGTTAGGGTACGCGTTAGGATTACTGTAGTTATTAAACCTATCCCACTCTCTAGATACCCCTTAGCACGTCAAGGAATATTATTTGGGGGTCCAGCCATGGAGAAGAGTTTAGACACTAGGAGAAGATAAGGAACACACCCATTATCAAGAAATCACATTACGATTCTCTTTTTAACCTGTTCCTTAAAACACTAGTGCTTAGGAAATCTATTGGAGGCAGAAGCAGTCAAGGGTAGCTTAGGGTTAGGGTTAGGGTTAGGGTTAGGGTTATTGTTAGGGTAAGGCTTAGAGTACGAGTTCAGGTACGGGTTCGGGTACGGCGTAGGGTATGGGTTAGTGTTAGGGTTAGGGTTAGTTTGAGGGTTAGGGCTCGGTTTAGGGTACGGGTTAGGATTAGGGTACGTGTTAGGTTTAGGGTAGGTGTTAGGGTTAGGGTACGCGTTAGGGTTAGGGTAGTTATTAAACCTATCCCACTCTCTAGATACCCCTTAGCACGTCAAGGAATATTATTTGGGGGTCCAGCCATGGAGAAGAGTTTAGACACTAGGAGAAGATAAGGAACACACCCATTATCCTGAAATCACATTAGGATTCTCTTTTTAACCTGTTCCTTAAAACACTAGTGCTTAGGAAATCTATTGGAGGCAGAAGCAGTCAAGGGTAGCTTAGGGTTAGGGTTAGGGTTAGGGTTAGGGTTAGTGTTAGGGTACGGGTTCCGGTACGGGTTCCGGTACGGGTTCGGGTACGGCGTTGGGTATGGGTTAGGGTTAGGGTTAGGGTTAGTTTGAGGGTTAGGGCTCGGTTTAGGGTACGGGTTAGGTTTAGGGTACGTGTTAGGGTTAGGGTAGGGGTTAGGGTTAGGGTACGCGTTAGGGTTAGGGTAGTTATTAAACCTATCCCACACTCTAGATACCCCTTAGCACGTCAAGGAATATTATTTGGGGGTCCAGCCATGGAGAAGAGTTTAGACACTAGGAGAAGATAAGGAACACACCCATTATCAAGAAATCACATTAGGATTCTCTTTTTAACCTGTTCCTTAAAACACTAGTGCTTAGGAAATCTATTGGAGGCAGAAGCAGTCAAGGGTAGCTTAGGGTTAGGGTTAGGGTTATTGTTAGGGTAAGGCTTAGGGTACGGGTTCGGGTACGGGTTCGGGTACGGCATAGGGTATGGGTTAGGGTTAGGTTTAGGGTTAGTTTGGGGGTTAGGGCTCGGTTTAGGGTACGGGTTAGGATTAGGGTACGTGTTAGGGTTAGGGTAGGGGTTAGGGATAGGGTACGCGTTAGGATTACTGTAGTTATTAAACCTATCCCACTCTCTAGATACCCCTTAGCACGTCAAGGAATATTATTTGGGGGTCCAGCCATGGAGAAGAGTTTAGACACTAGGAGAAGATAAGGAACACACCCATTATCAAGAAATCACATTAGGATTCTCTTTTTAACCTGTTCCTTAAAACACTAATGCTTAGGAAATCTATTGAAGGCAGAAGCAGTCAAGGGTAGCTTAGGGTTAGGGTTAGGGTTAGGGTACGGCTTAGGGTACGGGTTCGGGTACGGGTTCGGGTACGGGTTTGGGTATGGCGTAGGATAGGGGTTAGGGTTAGGGTTAGGGTTAGTTTGAGGGTTAGGGCTCGGTTTAGGGTTCGGGTTAAGATTAGGGTACGTGTTAGGGTTAGGGTAGGGGTTAGGGTTAGGGTACACGTTAGGGTTAGTGTAGTTATTAAAACTATCCCACTCTCTAGATACCCTTTAGCACGTCAAGGAATATTATTTGGGGGTCCAGCCATGGAGAAGAGTTTAGACACTAGGAGAAGATAAGGAACACACCCATTATCAAGAAATCACATTACGATTCTCTTTTTAACCTGTTCCTTAAAACACTAGTGCTTAGGAAATCTATTGGAGGCAGAAGAAGTCAAGGGTAGCTTAGGGTTAGGGTTAGGGTTAGTGTTAGGGTACGGCTTAGGGTACGGGTTTGGGTACGGGTTCGGGTACGGCGTAGGGTATGGGTTAGGGTTAGGGTTAGTGTTAGTTTGAGGGTTAGGGCTCGGTTTAGGATACGGGTTAGGATTAGGGTACGTGTTAGGGTTAGGGTAGGGGTTAGGGTTAGGGTACGCGTTAGGGTTAGGGTAGTTATTAAACCTATCCCACTCTCTAGATACCCCTTAGCACGTCAAGGAATATTATTTGGGTGTCCAGCCATGGAGAAGAGTTTAGACACTTGGAGAAGATAAGGAACACACCCATTATCCTGAAATCACATTAGGATTCTCTTTTTAACCTGTTCCTTAAAACACTAGTGCTTAGGAAATCTATTGGAGGCAGAAGCAGTCAAGGGTAGCTTAGGGTTAGGGTTAGGGTTAGTGTTAGGGTACGGGTTCGGGTACGGGTTCGGGTACGGCGTAGGGTATGGGTTAGGGTTAGGGTTAGGGTTAGTTTGAGGGTTAGGGCTCGGTTTAGGGTACGGGTTAGGATTAGGGTACGTGTTAGTGTTAGGGTAGGGGTTAGGGTTAGGGTACGCGTTAGGGTTACGGTAGTTATTAAACCTATCCCACTCTCTAGATACCCCTTAGCACGTCAAGTAATATTATTTGGGGGTCCAGCCATGGAGAAGAGTTTAGACACTAGGAGAAGATAAGGAACACACCCATTATCAAAAAATCACATTAGGATTCTCTTTTTAACCTGTTCCTTAAAACACTAGTGCTTAGGAAATCTATTGGAGGCAGAAGCAGTCAAGGGTAGCTTAGGGTTAGGGTTAGGGTTAGGGTACGGCTTAGGGTACGGGTTCGGGTACGGGTTTGGGTATGGCGTAGGGTATGGGTTAGGGTTAGGGATAGGGTTAGTTTGAGGGTTAGGGCTCGGGTTAGGGTTCGGGTTAATATTAGGGTACGTGTTAGGGTTAGGGTAGGGGTTAGGGTTAGGGTACGCGTTAGGGTTAGGGTAGTTATTAAACCTATCCCACTCTCTAGATACCCTTTAGCACGTCAAGGAATATTATTTGGGGGTCCAGCCATGGAGAAGAGTTTAGACACTAGGAGAAGATAAGGAACACACCCATTATCAAGAAATCACATTAGGATTCTCTTTTTAACCTGTTCCTTAAAACACTAGTGCTTAGGAAATCTATTGGAGGCAGAAGCAGTCAAGGGTAGCTTAGGGTTAGGGTTACGGTTAGGGTTAGGGTTAGTGTTAGGGTACTGATTCGGGTACGGTTTCGGGTACGGCGTAGGGTATGGGTTAGGGTTAGGGTTAGGGTTAGTTTGAGGGTTAGGGCTCGGTTTAGGGTACGGGTTAGGATTAGGGTACGTGTTAGGTTTAGGGTAGGGGTTAGGGTTAGGGTACGCGTTAGGGTTAGGGTAGTTATTAAACCTATCCCACTCTCTAGATACCCCTTAGCACGTCAAGGAATATTATTTGGGTGTCCAGCCATGGAGAAGAGTTTAGACACTAGGAGAAGATAAGGAACACACACATTATCAAAAATCACATTAGGATTCTCTTTTTAACCTGTTCCTTAAAACACTAGTGCTTAGGAAATCTATTGGAGGCAGAAGCAGTCAAGGGTAGCTTAGGGTTAGGGTTAGGGTTAGGGCTAGGGTTAGGGCACGGCTTAGGGTACGGGTTCGGGTACGGGTTCGGGTACGGCATAGGGTATGGGTTAGGTTTAGGGTTAGGGTTAGTTTGAGGGTTAGGGCTCGGTTTAGGGTACGGGTTAGGATTAGGGTACGTGTTAGGGTTAGGGTAGGGGTTAGGGTTAGGGTACGCGTTAGGGTTAGGGTAGTTATTAAACCTATCCCACTCTCTAGATACCCCTTAGCACGTCAAGGAATATTATTTGGGGGTCCAGCCATGGAGAAGAGTTTAGACACTAGGAGAAGATAAGGAACACACCCATTATCAAGAAATCACATTAGGATTCTCTTTTTAACCTGTTCCTTAAAACACTAGTGCTTAGGAAATCTATTGGAGGCAGAAGCAGTGAAGGGTAGCTTAGGGTTAGGGTTACGGTTAGGGTTAGGGTTAGTGTTAGGGTACGGATTCGGGTACGGGTTCGGGTACGGCGTAGGGTATGGGTTAGGGTTAGGGTTAGGGTTAGTTTGAGGGTTAGGGCTCGGTTTAGGGTACGGGTTAGGATTAGGGTACGTGTTAGGGTTAGGGTAGGGGTTAGGGTTAGGGTACACGTTAGGGTTACGGTAGTTATTAAACCTATTCCACTCTCTAGATACCCCTTAGCACGTCAAGGAATATTATTTGGGGGTCCAGCCATGGAGAAGAGTTTAGACACTAGGAGAAGATAAGGAACACACCCATTATCAAGAAATCACATTAGGATTCTCTTTTTAACCTGTTCCTTAAAACACTAGTGCTTAGGAAATCTATTGGAGGCAGAAGCAGTCAAGGGTAGCTTAGGGTTAGGGTTAGGGTTAGGGTATGGCTTAGGGTACGGGTTCGGGTACGGATTCGGGTACGGGTTTGGGTATGGCATAGGATATGGTTTAGGGATAGGGTTAGGGTTAGTTTGAGGGTTAGGGCTCGGTTTAGGGTACGGGTTAAGATTAGGGTACGTGTTAGGGTTAGGGTAGGGGTTAGGGTTAGGGTACGCGTTAGGGTTAGGGTAGTTATTAAACCTGTCCCACTCTCTAGATACCCCTTAGCACGTCAAGGAATATTATTTGGGTGTCCAGCCATGGAGAAGAGTTTAGACACTAGGAGAAGATAAGGAACACACACATTATCAAGAAATCACATTAGGATTCTCTTTTTAACCTGTTCCTTAAAACACTAGTGCTTAGGAAAACTATTGGAGGCAGAAGCAGTCAAGGGTAGCGTAGGGTTAGGGTTAGGGTTAGGGCTAGGGTTAGGGCACGGCTTAGGGTACGGGTTCGGGTACGGGTTCGGGTACGGCATAGGGTATGGGTTAGGTTTAGGGTTAGGGTTAGTTTGAGGGTTAGGGCTCGGTTTAGGGTACGGGTTAGGATTAGGGTACGTGTTAGGGTTAGGGTAGGGGTTAGGGTTAGGGTACGCGTTAGGGTTAGGGTAGTTATTAAACCTATCCCACTCTCTAGATACCCCTTAGCACGTCAAGGAATATTATTTGGGGGTCCAGCCATGGAGAAGAGTTTAGACACTAGGAGAAGATAAGGAACACACCCATTATCAAGAAATCACATTAGGATTCTCTTTTTAACCTGTTCCTTAAAACACTAGTGCTTAGGAATTCTATTGGAGGCAGAAGCAGTCAAGGGTAGCTTAGGGTTAGGGTTAGGGTTATTGTTAGGGTAAGGCTTAGGGTACGGGTTCGGGTACGGGTTCGGGTACGGCATAGGGTATGGGTTAGGGTTAGGGTTAGGGTTAGTTTGGGGGTTAGGGCTCGGTTTAGGGTACGGGTTAGGATTAGGGTACGTGTTAGGGTTAGGGTAGGGGTTAGGGTTAGGGTACGCGTTAGGATTACTGTAGTTATTAAACCTATCCCACTCTCTAGATACCCCTTAGCACGTCAAGGAATATTATTTGGGGGTCCAGCCATGGAGAAGATTTTAGACACTAGGAGAAGATAAGGAACACACCCATTATCAAGAAATCACATTAGGATTCTCTTTTTAACCTGTTCCTTAAAACACTAGTGCTTAGGAAATCTATTGGAGGCAGAAGCAGTCAAGGGTAGCTTAGGGTTAGGGTTACGGTTAGGGTTAGGGTTAGTGTTAGGGTACTGATTCGGGTACGGTTTCGGGTACGGCGTAGGGTATGGGTTAGGGTTAGGGTTAGGGTTAGTTTGAGGGTTAGGGCTCGGTTTAGGGTACGGGTTAGGATTAGGGTACGTGTTAGGTTTAGGGTAGGTGTTAGGGTTAGGGTACGCGTTAGGGTTAGGGTAGTTATTAAACCTATCCCACTCTCTAGATACCCCTTAGCACGTCAAGGAATATTATTTGGGTGTCCAGCCATGGAGAAGAGTTTAGACACTAGGAGAAGATAAGGAACACACACATTATCAAGAAATCACATTAGGATTCTCTTTTTAACCTGTTCCTTAAAACACTAGTGCTTAGGAAATCTATTGGAGGCAGAAGCAGTGAAGGGTAGCTTAGGGTTAGGGTTACGGTTAGGGTTAGGGTTAGTGTTAGGGTACGGATTCGGGTACGGGTTCGGGTACGGCGTAGGGTATGGGTTAGGGTTAGGGTTAGGGTTAGTTTGAGGGTTAGGGCTCGGTTTAGGGTACGGGTTAGGATTAGGGTACGTGTTAGGGTTAGGGTAGGGGTTAGGGTTAGGGTACACGTTAGGGTTACGGTAGTTATTAAACCTATTCCACTCTCTAGATACCCCTTAGCACGTCAAGGAATATTATTTGGGGGTCCAGCCATGGAGAAGAGTTTAGACACTAGGAGAAGATAAGGAACACACCCATTATCAAGAAATCACATTAGGATTCTCTTTTTAACCTGTTCCTTAAAACACTAGTGCTTAGGAAATCTATTGGAGGCAGAAGCAGTCAAGGGTAGCTTAGGGTTAGGGTTAGGGTTATTGTTAGGGTAAGGCTTAGGGTACGGGTTCGGGTACGGGTTCGGGTACGGCATAGGGTATGGGTTAGGGTTAGGGTTAGGGTTAGTTTGGGGGTTAGGGCTCGGTTTAGGGTACGGGTTAGGATTAGGGTACGTGTTAGGGTTAGGGTAGGGGTTAGGGATAGGGTACGCGTTAGGATTACTGTAGTTATTAAACCTATCCCACTCTCTAGATACCCCTTAGCACGTCAAGGAATATTATTTGGGGGTCCAGCCATGGAGAAGAGTTTAGACACTAGGAGAAGATAAGGAACACACCCATTATCAAGAAATCACATTAGGATTCTCTTTTTAACCTGTTCCTTAAAACACTAATGCTTAGGAAATCTATTGAAGGCAGAAGCAGTCAAGGGTAGCTTAGGGTTAGGGTTAGGGTTAGGGTACGGCTTAGGGTACGGGTTCGGGTACGGGTTCGGGTACGGGTTTGGGTATGGCGTAGGATAGGGGTTAGGGTTAGGGTTAGGGTTAGTTTGAGGGTTAGGGCTCGGTTTAGGGTACGGGTTAGGATTAGGGTACGTGTTAGGGTTAGGGTAGGGGTTAGGGTTAGGGTACGCGTTAGGGTTAGGGTAGTTATTAAACCTATCCCACTCTCTAGATACCCCTTAGCACGTCAAGGAATATTATTTGGGTGTCCAGCCATGGAGAAGAGTTTAGACACTAGGAGAAGATAAGGAACACACCCATTATCCTGAAATCACATTAGGATTCTCTTTTTAACCTGTTCCTTAAAACACTAGTGCTTAGGAAATCTATTGGAGGCAGAAGCAGTCAAGGGTAGCTTAGGGTTAGGGTTAGGGTTAGTGTTAGGGTACGGGTTCGGGTACGGGTTCGGGTACGGCGTAGGGTATGGGTTAGGGTTAGGGTTAGGGTTAGTTTGAGGGTTAGGGCTCGGTTTAGGGTACGGGTTAGGATTAGGGTACGTGTTATTGTTAGGGTAGGGGTTAGGGTTAGGGTACGCGTTAGGGTTACGGTAGTTATTAAACCTATCCCACTCTCTAGATACCCCTTAGCACGTCAAGTAATATTATTTGGGGGTCCAGCCATGGAGAAGAGTTTAGACACTAGGAGAAGATAAGGAACACACCCATTATCAAAAAATCACATTAGGATTCTCTTTTTAACCTGTTCCTTAAAACACTAGTGCTTAGGAAATCTATTGGAGGCAGAAGCAGTCAAGGGTAGCTTATGGTTAGGGTTAGGGTTAGGGTACGGCTTAGGGTACGGGTTCGGGTACGGGTTTGGGTATGGCGTAGGGTATAGGTTAGGGTTAGGGATAGGGTTAGTTTGAGGGTTAGGGCTCTGGTTAGGGTTCGGGTTAATATTAGGGTACGTGTTAGGGTTAGGGTAGGGGTTAGGGTTAGGGTACGCGTTAGGGTTAGGGTAGTTATTAAACCTATCCCACTCTCTAGATACCCTTTAGCACGTCAAGGAATATTATTTGGGGGTCCAGCCATGGAGAAGAGTTTAGACACTAGGAGAAGATAAGGAACACACCCATTATCAAGAAATCACATTAGGATTCTCTTTTTAACCTGTTCCTTAAAACACTAGTGCTTAGGAAATCTATTGGAGGCAGAAGCAGTCAAGGGTAGCTTAGGGTTAGGGTTACGGTTAGGGTTAGGGTTAGTGTTAGGGTACTGATTCGGGTACGGTTTCGGGTACGGCGTAGGGTATGGGTTAGGGTTAGGGTTAGGGTTAGTTTGAGGGTTAGGGCTCGGTTTAGGGTACGGGTTAGGATTAGGGTACGTGTTAGGTTTAGGGTAGGGGTTAGGGTTAGGGTACGCGTTAGGGTTAGGGTAGTTATTAAACCTATCCCACTCTCTAGATACCCCTTAGCACGTCAAGGAATATTATTTGGGTGTCCAGCCATGGAGAAGAGTTTAGACACTAGGAGAAGATAAGGAACACACACATTATCAAGAAATCACATTAGGATTCTCTTTTTAACCTGTTCCTTAAAACACTAGTGCTTAGGAAATCTATTGGAGGCAGAAGCAGTCAAGGGTAGCTTAGGGTTAGGGTTAGGGTTAGGGCTAGGGTTAGGGCACGGCTTAGGGTACGGGTTCGGGTACGGGTTCGGGTACGGCATAGGGTATGGGTTAGGTTTAGGGTTAGGGTTAGTTTGAGGGTTAGGGCTCGGTTTAGGGTACGGGTTAGGATTAGGGTACGTGTTAGGGTTAGGGTAAGGGTTAGGGTTAGGGTACGCGTTAGGGTTAGGGTAGTTATTAAACCTATCCCACTCTCTAGATACCCCTTAGCACGTCAAGGAATATTATTTGGGGGTCCAGCCATGGAGAAGAGTTTAGACACTAGGAGAAGATAAGGAACACACCCATTATCAAGAAATCACATTAGGATTCTCTTTTTAACCTGTTCCTTAAAACACTAGTGCTTAGGAAATCTATTGGAGGCAGAAGCAGTGAAGGGTAGCTTAGGGTTAGGGTTACGGTTAGGGTTAGGGTTAGTGTTAGGGTACGGATTCGGGTACGGGTTCGGGTACGGCGTAGGGTATGGGTTAGGGTTAGGGTTAGGGTTAGTTTGAGGGTTAGGGCTCGGTTTAGGGTACGGGTTAGGATTAGGGTACGTGTTAGGGTTAGGGTAGGGGTTAGGGTTAGGGTACACGTTAGGGTTACGGTAGTTATTAAACCTATCCCACTCTCTAGATACCCCTTAGCACGTCAAGGAATATTATTTGGGGGTCCAGCCATGGAGAAGAGTTTAGACACTAGGAGAAGATAAGGAACACACCCATTATCAAGAAATCACATTAGGATTCTCTTTTTAACCTGTTCCTTAAAACACTAGTGCTTAGGAAATCTATTGGAGGCAGAAGCAGTCAAGGGTAGCTTAGGGTTAGGGTTAGGGTTATTGTTAGGGTAAGGCTTAGGGTACGGGTTCGGGTACGGGTTCGGGTACGGCATAGGGTATGGGTTAGGGTTAGGGTTAGGGTTAGTTTGGGGGTTAGGGCTCGGTTTAGGGTACGGGTTAGGATTAGGGTACGTGTTAGGGTTAGGGTAGGGGTTAGGGTTAGGGTACGCGTTAGGATTACTGTAGTTATTAAACCTATCCCACTCTCTAGATACCCCTTAGCACGTCAAGGAATATTATTTGGGGGTCCAGCCATGGAGAAGAGTTTAGACACTAGGAGAAGATAAGGAACACACCCATTATCAAGAAATCACATTACGATTCTCTTTTTAACCTGTTCCTTAAAACACTAGTGCTTAGGAAATCTATTGGAGGCAGAAGCAGTCAAGGGTAGCTTAGGGTTAGGGTTAGGGTTAGGGTTAGGGTTATTGTTAGGGTAAGGCTTAGAGTACGAGTTCAGGTACGGGTTCGGGTACGGCGTAGGGTATGGGTTAGTGTTAGGGTTAGGGTTAGTTTGAGGGTTAGGGCTCGGTTTAGGGTACGGGTTAGGATTAGGGTACGTGTTAGGTTTAGGGTAGGTGTTAGGGTTAGGGTACGCGTTAGGGTTAGGGTAGTTATTAAACCTATCCCACTCTCTAGATACCCCTTAGCACGTCAAGGAATATTATTTGGGGGTCCAGCCATGGAGAAGAGTTTAGACACTAGGAGAAGATAAGGAACACACCCATTATCCTGAAATCACATTAGGATTCTCTTTTTAACCTGTTCCTTAAAACACTAGTGCTTAGGAAATCTATTGGAGGCAGAAGCAGTCAAGGGTAGCTTAGGGTTAGGGTTAGGGTTAGGGTTAGGGTTAGTGTTAGGGTACGGGTTCCGGTACGGGTTCCGGTACGGGTTCGGGTACGGCGTTGGGTATGGGTTAGGGTTAGGGTTAGGGTTAGTTTGAGGGTTAGGGCTCGGTTTAGGGTACGGGTTAGGTTTAGGATACGTGTTAGGGTTAGGGTAGGGGTTAGGGTTAGGGTACGCGTTAGGGTTAGGGTAGTTATTAAACCTATCCCACACTCTAGATACCCCTTAGCACGTCAAGGAATATTATTTGGGGGTCCAGCCATGGAGAAGAGTTTAGACACTAGGAGAAGATAAGGAACACACCCATTATCAAGAAATCACATTAGGATTCTCTTTTTAACCTGTTCCTTAAAACACTAGTGCTTAGGAAATCTATTGGAGGCAGAAGCAGTCAAGGGTAGCTTAGGGTTAGGGTTAGGGTTATTGTTAGGGTAAGGCTTAGGGTACGGGTTCGGGTACGGGTTCGGGTACGGCATAGGGTATGGGTTAGGGTTAGGGTTAGGGTTAGTTTGGGGGTTAGGGCTCGGTTTAGGGTACGGGTTAGGATTAGGGTACGTGTTAGGGTTAGGGTAGGGGTTAGGGATAGGGTACGCGTTAGGATTACTGTAGTTATTAAACCTATCCCACTCTCTAGATACCCCTTAGCACGTCAAGGAATATTATTTGGGGGTCCAGCCATGGAGAAGAGTTTAGACACTAGGAGAAGATAAGGAACACACCCATTATCAAGAAATCACATTAGGATTCTCTTTTTAACCTGTTCCTTAAAACACTAATGCTTAGGAAATCTATTGAAGGCAGAAGCAGTCAAGGGTAGCTTAGGGTTAGGGTTAGGGTTAGGGTACGACTTAGGGTACGGGTTCGGGTACGGGTTCGGGTACGGGTTTGGGTATGGCGTAGGATAGGGGTTAGGGTTAGGGTTAGGGTTAGTTTGAGGGTTAGGGCTCGGTTTAGGGTACGGGTTAGGATTAGGGTACGTGTTAGGGTTAGGGTAGGGGTTAGGGTTAGGGTACGCGTTAGGGTTAGGGTAGTTATTAAACCTATCCCACTCTCTAGATACCCCTTAGCACGTCAAGGAATATTATTTGGGTGTCCAGCCATGGAGAAGAGTTTAGACACTAGGAGAAGATAAGGAACACACCCATTATCCTGAAATCACATTAGGATTCTCTTTTTAACCTGTTCCTTAAAACACTAGTGCTTAGGAAATCTATTGGAGGCAGAAGCAGTCAAGGGTAGCTTAGGGTTAGGGTTAGGGTTAGTGTTAGGGTACGGGTTCGGGTACGGGTTCGGGTACGGCGTAGGGTATGGGTTAGGGTTAGGGTTAGGGTTAGTTTGAGGGTTAGGGCTCGGTTTAGGGTACGGGTTAGGATTAGGGTACGTGTTAGTGTTAGGGTAGGGGTTAGGGTTAGGGTACGCGTTAGGGTTACGGTAGTTATTAAACCTATCCCACTCTCTAGATACCCCTTAGCACGTCAAGGAATATTATTTGGGGGTCCAGCCATGGAGAAGAGTTTAGACACTAGGAGAAGATAAGGAACACACCCATTATCAAGAAATCACATTAGGATTCTCTTTTTAACCTGTTCCTTAAAACACTAGTGCTTAGGAAATCTATTGGAGGCAGAAGCAGTGAAGGGTAGCTTAGGGTTAGGGTTACGGTTAGGGTTAGGGTTAGTGTTAGGGTACGGGTTCGGGTACGGGTTCGGGTACGGGTTCGGGTACGGCATAGGGTATGGGTTAGGGTTAGGGTTAGGGTTAGTTTGGGGGTTAGGGCTCGGTTTAGGGTACGGGTTAGGATTAGGGTACGTGTTAGGGTTAGGGTAGGGGTTAGGGTTAGGGTACGCGTTAGGATTACTGTAGTTATTAAACCTATCCCACTCTCTAGATACCCCTTAGCACGTCAAGGAATATTATTTGGGGGTCCAGCCATGGAGAAGAGTTTAGACACTAGGAGAAGATAAGGAACACACCCATTATCAAGAAATCACATTACGATTCTCTTTTTAACCTGTTCCTTAAAACACTAGTGCTTAGGAAATCTATTGGAGGCAGAAGCAGTCAAGGGTAGCTTAGGGTTAGGGTTAGGGTTAGGGTTAGGGTTATTGTTAGGGTAAGGCTTAGAGTACGAGTTCAGGTACGGGTTCGGGTACGGCGTAGGGTATGGGTTAGTGTTAGGGTTAGGGTTAGTTTGAGGGTTAGGGCTCGGTTTAGGGTACGGGTTAGGATTAGGGTACGTGTTAGGTTTAGGGTAGGTGTTAGGGTTAGGGTACGCGTTAGGGTTAGGGTAGTTATTAAACCTATCCCACTCTCTAGATACCCCTTAGCACGTCAAGGAATATTATTTGGGGGTCCAGCCATGGAGAAGAGTTTAGACACTAGGAGAAGATAAGGAACACACCCATTATCCTGAAATCACATTAGGATTCTCTTTTTAACCTGTTCCTTAAAACACTAGTGCTTAGGAAATCTATTGGAGGCAGAAGCAGTCAAGGGTAGCTTAGGGTTAGGGTTAGGGTTAGGGTTAGGGTTAGTGTTAGGGTACGGGTTCCGGTACGGGTTCCGGTACGGGTTCGGGTACGGCGTTGGGTATGGGTTAGGGTTAGGGTTAGGGTTAGTTTGAGGGTTAGGGCTCGGTTTAGGGTACGGGTTAGGTTTAGGGTACGTGTTAGGGTTAGGGTAGGGGTTAGGGTTAGGGTACGCGTTAGGGTTAGGGTAGTTATTAAACCTATCCCACACTCTAGATACCCCTTAGCACGTCAAGGAATATTATTTGGGGGTCCAGCCATGGAGAAGAGTTTAGACACTAGGAGAAGATAAGGAACACACCCATTATCAAGAAATCACATTAGGATTCTCTTTTTAACCTGTTCCTTAAAACACTAGTGCTTAGGAAATCTATTGGAGGCAGAAGCAGTCAAGGGTAGCTTAGGGTTAGGGTTAGGGTTATTGTTAGGGTAAGGCTTAGGGTACGGGTTCGGGTACGGGTTCGGGTACGGCATAGGGTATGGGTTAGGGTTAGGGTTAGGGTTAGTTTGGGGGTTAGGGCTCGGTTTAGGGTACGGGTTAGGATTAGGGTACGTGTTAGGGTTAGGGTAGGGGTTAGGGATAGGGTACGCGTTAGGATTACTGTAGTTATTAAACCTATCCCACTCTCTAGATACCCCTTAGCACGTCAAGGAATATTATTTGGGGGTCCAGCCATGGAGAAGAGTTTAGACACTAGGAGAAGATAAGGAACACACCCATTATCAAGAAATCACATTAGGATTCTCTTTTTAACCTGTTCCTTAAAACACTAATGCTTAGGAAATCTATTGAAGGCAGAAGCAGTCAAGGGTAGCTTAGGGTTAGGGTTAGGGTTAGGGTACGGCTTAGGGTACGGGTTCGGGTACGGGTTCGGGTACGGGTTTGGGTATGGCGTAGGATAGGGGTTAGGGTTAGGGTTAGGGTTAGTTTGAGGGTTAGGGCTCGGTTTAGGGTTCGGGTTAAGATTAGGGTACGTGTTAGGGTTAGGGTAGGGGTTAGGGTTAGGGTACACGTTAGGGTTAGTGTAGTTATTAAAACTATCCCACTCTCTAGATACCCTTTAGCACGTCAAGGAATATTATTTGGGGGTCCAGCCATGGAGAAGAGTTTAGACACTAGGAGAAGATAAGGAACACACCCATTATCAAGAAATCACATTACGATTCTCTTTTTAACCTGTTCCTTAAAACACTAGTGCTTAGGAAATCTATTGGAGGCAGAAGAAGTCAAGGGTAGCTTAGGGTTAGGGTTAGGGTTAGTGTTAGGGTACGGCTTAGGGTACGGGTTTGGGTACGGGTTCGGGTACGGCGTAGGGTATGGGTTAGGGTTAGGGTTAGTGTTAGTTTGAGGGTTAGGGCTCGGTTTAGGGTACGGGTTAGGATTAGGGTACGTGTTAGGGTTAGGGTAGGGGTTAGGGTTAGGGTACGCGTTAGGGTTAGGGTAGTTATTAAACCTATCCCACTCTCTAGATACCCCTTAGCACGTCAAGGAATATTATTTGGGTGTCCAGCCATGGAGAAGAGTTTAGACACTTGGAGAAGATAAGGAACACACCCATTATCCTGAAATCACATTAGGATTCTCTTTTTAACCTGTTCCTTAAAACACTAGTGCTTAGGAAATCTATTGGAGGCAGAAGCAGTCAAGGGTAGCTTAGGGTTAGGGTTAGGGTTAGTGTTAGGGTACGGGTTCGGGTACGGGTTCGGGTACGGCGTAGGGTATGGGTTAGGGTTAGGGTTAGGGTTAGTTTGAGGGTTAGGGCTCGGTTTAGGGTACGGGTTAGGATTAGGGTACGTGTTAGTGTTAGGGTAGGGGTTAGGGTTAGGGTACGCGTTAGGGTTACGGTAGTTATTAAACCTATCCCACTCTCTAGATACCCCTTAGCACGTCAAGTAATATTATTTGGGGGTCCAGCCATGGAGAAGAGTTTAGACACTAGGAGAAGATAAGGAACACACCCATTATCAAAAAATCACATTAGGATTCTCTTTTTAACCTGTTCCTTAAAACACTAGTGCTTAGGAAATCTATTGGAGGCAGAAGCAGTCAAGGGTAGCTTAGGGTTAGGGTTAGGGTTAGGGTACGGCTTAGGGTACGGGTTCGGGTACGGGTTTGGGTATGGCGTAGGGTATGGGTTAGGGTTAGGTATAGGGTTAGTTTGAGGGTTAGGGCTCGGGTTAGGGTTCGGGTTAATATTAGGGTACGTGTTAGGGTTAGGGTAGGGGTTAGGGTTAGGGTACGCGTTAGGGTTAGGGTAGTTATTAAACCTATCCCACTCTCTAGATACCCTTTAGCACGTCAAGGAATATTATTTGGGGGTCCAGCCATGGAGAAGAGTTTAGACACTAGGAGAAGATAAGGAACACACCCATTATCAAGAAATCACATTAGGATTCTCTTTTTAACCTGTTCCTTAAAACACTAGTGCTTAGGAAATCTATTGGAGGCAGAAGCAGTCAAGGGTAGCTTAGGGTTAGGGTTACGGTTAGGGTTAGGGTTAGTGTTAGGGTACTGATTCGGGTACGGTTTCGGGTACGGCGTAGGGTATGGGTTAGGGTTAGGGTTAGGGTTAGTTTGAGGGTTAGGGCTCGGTTTAGGGTACGGGTTAGGATTAGGGTACGTGTTAGGTTTAGGGTAGGGGTTAGGGTTAGGGTACGCGTTAGGTTTAGGGTAGTTATTAAACCTATCCCACTCTCTAGATACCCCTTAGCACGTCAAGGAATATTATTTGGGTGTCCAGCCATGGAGAAGAGTTTAGACACTAGGAGAAGATAAGGAACACACACATTATCAAAAATCACATTAGGATTCTCTTTTTAACCTGTTCCTTAAAACACTAGTGCTTAGGAAATCTATTGGAGGCAGAAGCAGTCAAGGGTAGCTTAGGGTTAGGGTTAGGGTTAGGGCTAGGGTTAGGGCACGGCTTAGGGTACGGGTTCGGGTACGGGTTCGGGTACGGCATAGGGTATGGGTTAGGTTTAGGGTTAGGGTTAGTTTGAGGGTTAGGGCTCGGTTTAGGGTACGGGTTAGGATTAGGGTACGTGTTAGGGTTAGGGTAGGGGTTAGGGTTAGGGTACGCGTTAGGGTTAGGGTAGTTATTAAACCTATCCCACTCTCTAGATACCCCTTAGCACGTCAAGGAATATTATTTGGGGGTCCAGCCATGGAGAAGAGTTTAGACACTAGGAGAAGATAAGGAACACACCCATTATCAAGAAATCACATTAGGATTCTCTTTTTAACCTGTTCCTTAAAACACTAGTGCTTAGGAAATCTATTGGAGGCAGAAGCAGTGAAGGGTAGCTTAGGGTTAGGGTTACGGTTAGGGTTAGGGTTAGTGTTAGGGTACGGATTCGGGTACGGGTTCGGGTACGGCGTAGGGTATGGGTTAGGGTTAGGGTTAGGGTTAGTTTGAGGGTTAGGGCTCGGTTTAGGGTACGGGTTAGGATTAGGGTACGTGTTAGGGTTAGGGTAGGGGTTAGGGTTAGGGTACACGTTAGGGTTACGGTAGTTATTAAACCTATTCCACTCTCTAGATACCCCTTAGCACGTCAAGGAATATTATTTGGGGGTCCAGCCATGGAGAAGAGTTTAGACACTAGGAGAAGATAAGGAACACACCCATTATCAAGAAATCACATTAGGATTCTCTTTTTAACCTGTTCCTTAAAACACTAGTGCTTAGGAAATCTATTGGAGGCAGAAGCAGTCAAGGGTAGCTTAGGGTTAGGGTTAGGGTTATTGTTAGGGTAAGGCTTAGGGTACGGGTTCGGGTACGGGTTCGGGTACGGCATAGGGTATGGGTTAGGGTTAGGGTTAGGGTTAGTTTGGGGGTTAGGGCTCGGTTTAGGGTACGGGTTAGGATTAGGGTACGTGTTAGGGTTAGGGTAGGGGTTAGGGTTAGGGTACGCGTTAGGATTACTGTAGTTATTAAACCTATCCCACTCTCTAGATACCCCTTAGCACGTCAAGGAATATTATTTGGGGGTCCAGCCATGGAGAAGAGTTTAGACACTAGGAGAAGATAAGGAACACACCCATTATCAAGAAATCACATTACGATTCTCTTTTTAACCTGTTCCTTAAAACACTAGTGCTTAGGAAATCTATTGGAGGCAGAAGCAGTCAAGGGTAGCTTAGGGTTAGGGTTAGGGTTAGGGTTAGGGTTATTGTTAGGGTAAGGCTTAGAGTACGAGTTCAGGTACGGGTTCGGGTACGGCGTAGGGTATGGGTTAGTGTTAGGGTTAGGGTTAGTTTGAGGGTTAGGGCTCGGTTTAGGGTACGGGTTAGGATTAGGGTACGTGTTAGGTTTAGGGTAGGTGTTAGGGTTAGGGTACGCGTTAGGGTTAGGGTAGTTATTAAACCTATCCCACTCTCTAGATACCCCTTAGCACGTCAAGGAATATTATTTGGGGGTCCAGCCATGGAGAAGAGTTTAGACACTAGGAGAAGATAAGGAACACACCCATTATCCTGAAATCACATTAGGATTCTCTTTTTAACCTGTTCCTTAAAACACTAGTGCTTAGGAAATCTATTGGAGGCAGAAGCAGTCAAGGGTAGCTTAGGGTTAGGGTTAGGGTTAGGGTTAGGGTTAGTGTTAGGGTACGGGTTCCGGTACGGGTTCCGGTACGGGTTCGGGTACGGCGTTGGGTATGGGTTAGGGTTAGGGTTAGGGTTAGTTTGAGGGTTAGGGCTCGGTTTAGGGTACGGGTTAGGTTTAGGGTACGTGTTAGGGTTAGGGTAGGGGTTAGGGTTAGTTTACGCGTTAGGGTTAGGGTAGTTATTAAACCTATCCCACACTCTAGATACCCCTTAGCACGTCAAGGAATATTATTTGGGGGTCCAGCCATGGAGAAGAGTTTAGACACTAGGAGAAGATAAGGAACACACCCATTATCAAGAAATCACATTAGGATTCTCTTTTTAACCTGTTCCTTAAAACACTAGTGCTTAGGAAATCTATTGGAGGCAGAAGCAGTCAAGGGAAGCTTAGGGTTAGGGTTAGGGTTAGTGTTAGGGTACGGCTTAGGGTACGGGTTCGGGTACGGATTCGGGTACGACGTAGGGTATGGGTTAGGGTTAGGGTTAGGGTTAGTTTGAGGGTTAGGGCTCGGTTTAGGGTACGGGTTAGGATTAGGGTACGTGTTAGGGTTAGTGTAGGGGTTAGGGTTAGGGTACGCGTTAGGGTTACGGTAGTTATTAAACCTATCCCACTCTCTAGATACCCCTTAGCACGTCAAGGAATATTATTTGGGGGTCCAGCCATGGAGAAGAGTTTAGACACTAGGAGAAGATAAGGAACACACCCATTATCAAGAAATCACATTAGGATTCTCTTTTTAACCTGTTCCTTAAAACACTAGTGCTTAGGAAATCTATTGGAGGCAGAAGCAGTCAAGGGTAGCTTAGGGTTAGGGTTAGGGTTAGGGTTAGGGTTAGGGTACGGCTTAGGGTACGGGTTCGGGTACGGGTTCGGGTACGGCATAGGGTATGGGTTAGGGTTAGGGTTAGGGTTAGTTTGAGGGTTAGGGCTCGGTTTAGGGTACGTGTTAGGATTAGGGTACGTGTTAGGGTTAGGGTAGGGGTTAGGGTTAGGGTACGTGTTAGGGTTAGTGTAGTTATTAAACCTATCCCACTCTCTAGATACCCCTTAGCACGTCAAGGAATATTATTTGGGGTTCCAGCCATGGAGAAGAGTTTAGACACTAGGAGAAGATAAGGAACACACCCATTATCAAGAAAGCACATTAGGATTCTCTTTTTAACCTGTTCCTTAAAACACTAGTGCTTAGGAAATCTATTGGAGGCAGAAGCAGTCAAGGGTAGCTTAGGGTTAGGGTTAGGGTTAGGGTACGGCTTAGGGTACGGGTTCGGGTACGGATTCGGGTACGGGTTTGGGTATGGCGTAGGATATGGTTTAGGGATAGGGTTAGGGTTAGTTTGAGGGTTAGGGCTCGGTTTAGGGTACGGGTTAAGATTAGGGTACGTGTTAGGGTTAGGGTAGGGGTTAGGGTTAGGGTACGCGTTAGGGTTAGGGTAGTTATTAAACCTGTCCCACTCTCTAGATACCCCTTAGCACGTCAAGGAATATTATTTGGGTGTCCAGCCATGGAGAAGAGTTTAGACACTAGGAGAAGATTAGGAACACACACATTATCAAGAAAACACATTAGGATTCTCTTTTTAACCTGTTCCTTAAAACACTAGTGCTTAGGAAATCTATTGGAGGCAGAAGCAGTCAAGGGTAGCTTAGGGTTAGGGTTAGGGTTAGGGTTAGGGTTAGTGTTAGGGTACGGGTTCCGGTACGGGTTCCGGTACGGGTTCGGGTACGGCGTTGGGTATGGGTTAGGGTTAGGGTTAGGGTTAGTTTGAGGGTTAGGGCTCGGTTTAGGGTAGGGGTTAGGTTTAGGGTACGTGTTAGGGTTAGGGTAGGGGTTAGGGTTAGGGTACGCGTTAGGGTTAGGGTAGTTATTAAACCTATCCCACACTCTAGATACCCCTTAGCACGTCAAGGAATATTATTTGGGGGTCCAGCCATGGAGAAGAGTTTAGACACTAGGAGAAGATAAGGAACACACCCATTATCAAGAAATCACATTAGGATTCTCTTTTTAACCTGTTCCTTAAAACACTAGTGCTTAGGAAATCTATTGGAGGCAGAAGCAGTCAAGGGAAGCTTAGGGTTAGGGTTAGGGTTAGTGTTAGGGTACGGCTTAGGGTACGGGTTCGGGTACGGTTTCGGGTACGACGTAGGGTATGGGTTAGGGTTAGGGTTAGGGTTAGTTTGAGGGTTAGGGCTCGGTTTAGGGTACGGGTTAGGATTAGGGTACGTGTTAGGGTTAGTGTAGGGGTTAGGGTTAGGGTACGCGTTAGGGTTACGGTAGTTATTAAACCTATCCCACTCTCTAGATACCCCTTAGCACGTCAAGGAATATTATTTGGGGGTCCAGCCATGGAGAAGAGTTTAGACACTAGGAGAAGATAAGGAACACACCCATTATCAAGAAATCACATTAGGATTCTCTTTTTAACCTGTTCCTTAAAACACTAGTGCTTAGGAAATCTATTGGAGGCAGAAGCAGTCAAGGGTAGCTTAGGGTTAGGGTTAGGGTTAGGGTTAGGGTTAGGGTACGGCTTAGGGTACGGGTTCGGGTACGGGTTCGGGTACGGCATAGGGTATGGGTTAGGGTTAGGGTTAGGGTTAGTTTGAGGGTTAGGGCTCGGTTTAGGGTACGTGTTAGGATTAGGGTACGTGTTAGGGTTAGGGTAGGGGTTAGGGTTGGGGTACGTGTTAGGGTTAGTGTAGTTATTAAACCTATCCCACTCTCTAGATACCCCTTAGCACGTCAAGGAATATTATTTGGGGTTCCAGCCATGGAGAAGAGTTTAGACACTAGGAGAAGATAAGGAACACACCCATTATCAAGAAAGCACATTAGGATTCTCTTTTTAACCTGTTCCTTAAAACACTAGTGCTTAGGAAATCTATTGGAGGCAGAAGCAGTCAAGGGTAGCTTAGGGTTAGGGTTAGGGTTAGGGTACGGCTTAGGGTACGGGTTCGGGTACGGATTCGGGTACGGGTTTGGGTATGGCGTAGGATATGGTTTAGGGATAGGGTTAGGGTTAGTTTGAGGGTTAGGGCTCGGTTTAGGGTACGGGTTAAGATTAGGGTACGTGTTAGGGTTAGGGTAGGGGTTAGGGTTAGGGTACGCGTTAGGGTTAGGGTAGTTATTAAACCTGTCCCACTCTCTAGATACCCCTTAGCACGTCAAGGAATATTATTTGGGGGTTCAGCCATGGAGAAGAGTTTAGACACTAGGAGAAGATAAGGAACACACACATTATCAAGAAAACACATTAGGATTCTCTTTTTAACCTGTTCCTTAAAACACTAGTGCTTAGGAAATCTATTGGAGGCAGAAGCAGTCAAGGGTAGCTTAGGGTTAGGGTTAGGGTTAGGGCTAGGGTTAGGGCACGGCTTAGGGTACGGGTTCGGGTACGGGTTCGGGTACGGCATAGGGTATGGGTTAGGTTTAGGGTTAGGGTTAGTTTGAGGGTTAGGGCTCGGTTTAGGGTACGGGTTAGGATTAGGGTACGTGTTAGGGTTAGGGTAGGGGTTAGGGTTAGGGTACGCGTTAGGGTTAGGGTAGTTATTAAACCTATCCCACTCTCTAGATACCCCTTAGCACGTCAAGGAATATTATTTGGGGGTCCAGCCATGGAGAAGAGTTTAGACACTAGGAGAAGATAAGGAACACACCCATTATCAAGAAATCACATTAGGATTCTCTTTTTAACCTGTTCCTTAAAACACTAGTGCTTAGGAAATCTATTGGAGGCAGAAGCAGTCAAGGGTAGCTTAGGGATAGGGTTAGGGTTAGTGTTAGGGTACGGCTTAGGGTACGGGTTCGGGTACGGTTTCGGGTACGACGTAGGGTATGGGTTAGGGTTAGGGTTAGGGTTAGTTTGAGGGTTAGGGCTCGGTTTAGGGTACGGGTTAGGATTAGGGTACGTGTTAGGGTTAGTGTAGGGGTTAGGGTTAGGGTACGCGTTAGGGTTAGGGTAGTTATTAAACCTATCCCACTCTCTAGATACCCCTTAGCACGTCAAGGAATATTATTTGGGGGTCCAGCCATGGAGAAGAGTTTAGACACTAGGAGAAGATAAGGAACACACCCATTATCAAGAAATCACATTAGGATTCTCTTTTTAACCTGTTCCTTAAAACACTAGTGCTTAGGAAATCTATTGGAGGCAGAAGCAGTCAAGGGTAGCTTAGGGTTAGGGTTAGGGTTAGTGTTAGGGTACGGCTTAGGGTACGGGTTCGGGTACGGTTTCGGGTACGACGTAGGGTATGGGTTAGGGTTAGGGTTAGGGTTAGTTTGAGGGTTAGGGCTCGGTTTAGGGTACGGGTTAGGATTAGGGTACGTGTTAGGGTTAGTGTAGGGGTTAGGGTTAGGGTATGCGTTAGGGTTACGGTAGTTATTAAACCTATCCCACTCTCTAGATACCCCTTAGCACGTCAAGGAATATTATTTGGGGGTCCAGCCATGGAGAAGAGTTTAGACACTAGGAGAAGATAAGGAACACACCCATTATCCTGAAATCACATTAGGATTCTCTTTTTAACCTGTTCCTTAAAACACTAGTGCTTAGGAAATCTATTGGAGGCAGAAGCAGTCAAGGGTAGCTTAGGGTTAGGGTTAGGGTTAGGGTTAGGGTTAGTGTTAGGGTACGGGTTCGGGTACGGGTTCGGGTACGGCGTAGGGTATGGGTTAGGGTTAGGGTTAGGGTTAGTTTGAGGGTTAGGGCTCGGTTTAGGGTACGGGTTAGGATTAGGGTACGTGTTAGTGTTAGGGTAGGGGTTAGGGTTAGGGTACGCGTTAGGGTTACGGTAGTTATTAAACCTATCCCACTCTCTAGATACCCCTTAGCACGTCAAGGAATATTATTTGGGGGTCCAGCCATGGAGAAGAGTTTAGACACTAGGAGAAGATAAGGAACACACCCATTATCAAAAAATCACATTAGGATTCTCTTTTTAACCTGTTCCTTAAAACACTAGTGCTTAGGAAATCTATTGGAGGCAGAAGTAGTCAAGGGTAGCTTATGGTTAGGGTTAGGGTTAGGGTACGGCTTAGGGTACGGGTTCGGGTACGGGTTTGGGTATGGCGTAGGGTATGGGTTAGGGTTAGGGATAGGGTTAGTTTGAGGGTTAGGGCTCGGTTTAGGATTCGGGTTAAGATTAGGGTACGTGTTAGGGTTAGGGTAGGGGTTACGGTTAGGGTACGCGTTAGGGTTAGGGTAGTTATTAAACCTATCCCACTCTCTAGATACCCTTTAGCACGTCAAGGAATATTATTTGGGGGTCCAGCCATGGAGAAGAGTTTAGACACTAGGAGAAGATAAGGAACACACCCATTATCAAGAAATCACATTAGGATTCTCTTTTTAACCTGTTCCTTAAAACACTAGTGCTTAGGAAATCTATTGGAGGCAGAAGCAGTCAAGGGTAGCTTAGTGTTAGGGTTACGGTTAGGGTTAGGGTTAGTGTTAGGGTACGGATTCGGGTACGGTTTCGGGTACGGCGTAGGGTATGGGTTAGGGTTAGGGTTAGGGTTAGTTTGAGGGTTAGGGCTCGGTTTAGGGTACGGGTTAGGATTAGGGTACGTGTTAGGTTTAGGGTAGGTGTTAGGGTTAGGGTACGCGTTAGGGTTAGGGTAGTTATTAAACCTATCCCACTCTCTAGATACCCCTTAGCACGTCAAGGAATATTATTTGGGTGTCCAGCCATGGAGAAGAGTTTAGACACTAGGAGAAGATAAGGAACACACACATTATCAAGAAATCACATTAGGATTCTCTTTTTAACCTGTTCCTTAAAACACTAGTGCTTAGGAAATCTATTGGAGGCAGAAGCAGTCAAGGGTAGCTTAGGGTTAGGGTTAGGGTTAGGGCTAGGGTTAGGGCACGGCTTAGGGTACGGGTTCGGGTACGGGTTCGGGTACGGCATAGGGTATGGGTTAGGTTTAGGGTTAGGGTTAGTTTGAGGGTTAGGGCTCGGTTTAGGGTACGGGTTAGGATTAGGGTACGTGTTAGGGTTAGGGTAGGGGTTAGGGTTAGGGTACGCGTTAGGGTTAGGGTAGTTATTAAAGCTATCCCACTCTCTAGATACCCCTTAGCACGTCAAGGAATATTATTTGGGGGTCCAGCCATGGAGAAGAGTTTAGACACTAGGAGAAGATAAGGAACACACCCATTATCAAGAAATCACATTAGGATTCTCTTTTTAACCTGTTCCTTAAAACACTAGTGCTTAGGAAATCTATTGGAGGCAGAAGCAGTGAAGGGTAGCTTAGGGATAGGGTTACGGTTAGGGTTAGGGTTAGTGTTAGGGTACGGATTCGGGTACGGGTTCGGGTACGGCGTAGGGTATGGGTTAGGGTTAGGGTTAGGGTTAGTTTGAGGGTTAGGGCTCGGTTTAGGGTACGGGTTAGGATTAGGGTACGTGTTAGGGTTAGGGTAGGGGTTAGGGTTAGGGTACACGTTAGGGTTACGGTAGTTATTAAACCTATCCCACTCTCTAGATACCCCTTAGCACGTCAAGGAATATTATTTGGGGGTCCAGCCATGGAGAAGAGTTTAGACACTAGGAGAAGATAAGGAACACACCCATTATCAAGAAATCACATTAGGATTCTCTTTTTAACCTGTTCCTTAAAACACTAGTGCTTAGGAAATCTATTGGAGGCAGAAGCAGTCAAGGGTAGCTTAGGGTTAGGGTTAGGGTTATTGTTAGGGTAAGGCTTAGGGTACGGGTTCGGGTACGGGTTCGGGTACGGCATAGGGTATGGGTTAGGGTTAGGGTTAGGGTTAGTTTGGGGGTTAGGGCTCGGTTTAGGGTACGGGTTAGGATTAGGGTACGTGTTAGGGTTAGGGTAGGGGTTAGGGTTAGGGTACGCGTTAGGATTACTGTAGTTATTAAACCTATCCCACTCTCTAGATACCCCTTAGCACGTCAAGGAATATTATTTGGGGGTCCAGCCATGGAGAAGAGTTTAGACACTAGGAGAAGATAAGGAACACACCCATTATCAAGAAATCACATTACGATTCTCTTTTTAACCTGTTCCTTAAAACACTAGTGCTTAGGAAATCTATTGGAGGCAGAAGCAGTCAAGGGTAGCTTAGGGTTAGGGTTAGGGTTAGGGTTAGGGTTATTGTTAGGGTAAGGCTTAGAGTACGAGTTCAGGTACGGGTTCGGGTACGGCGTAGGGTATGGGTTAGTGTTAGGGTTAGGGTTAGTTTGAGGGTTAGGGCTCGGTTTAGGGTACGGGTTAGGATTAGGGTACGTGTTAGGTTTAGGGTAGGTGTTAGGGTTAGGGTACGCGTTAGGGTTAGGGTAGTTATTAAACCTATCCCACTCTCCAGATACCCCTTAGCACGTCAAGGAATATTATTTGGGGGTCCAGCCATGGAGAAGAGTTTAGACACTAGGAGAAGATAAGGAACACACCCATTATCCTGAAATCACATTAGGATTCTCTTTTTAACCTGTTCCTTAAAACACTAGTGCTTAGGAAATCTATTGGAGGCAGAAGCAGTCAAGGGTAGCTTAGGGTTAGGGTTAGGGTTAGGGTTAGGGTTAGTGTTAGGGTACGGGTTCCGGTACGGGTTCCGGTACGGGTTCGGGTACGGCGTTGGGTATGGGTTAGGGTTAGGGTTAGGGTTAGTTTGAGGGTTAGGGCTCGGTTTAGGGTACGGGTTAGGTTTAGGATACGTGTTAGGGTTAGGGTAGGGGTTAGGGTTAGGGTACGCGTTAGGGTTAGGGTAGTTATTAAACCTATCCCACACTCTAGATACCCCTTAGCACGTCAAGGAATATTATTTGGGGGTCCAGCCATGGAGAAGAGTTTAGACACTAGGAGAAGATAAGGAACACACCCATTATCAAGAAATCACATTAGGATTCTCTTTTTAACCTGTTCCTTAAAACACTAGTGCTTAGGAAATCTATTGGAGGCAGAAGCAGTCAAGGGTAGCTTAGGGTTAGGGTTAGGGTTATTGTTAGGGTAAGGCTTAGGGTACGGGTTCGGGTACGGGTTCGGGTACGGCATAGGGTATGGGTTAGGGTTAGGGTTAGGGTTAGTTTGGGGGTTAGGGCTCGGTTTAGGGTACGGGTTAGGATTAGGGTACGTGTTAGGGTTAGGGTAGGGGTTAGGGATAGGGTACGCGTTAGGATTACTGTAGTTATTAAACCTATCCCACTCTCTAGATACCCCTTAGCACGTCAAGGAATATTATTTGGGGGTCCAGCCATGGAGAAGAGTTTAGACACTAGGAGAAGATAAGGAACACACCCATTATCAAGAAATCACATTAGGATTCTCTTTTTAACCTGTTCCTTAAAACACTAATGCTTAGGAAATCTATTGAAGGCAGAAGCAGTCAAGGGTAGCTTAGGGTTAGGGTTAGGGTTAGGGTACGGCTTAGGGTACGGGTTCGGGTACGGGTTCGGGTACGGGTTTGGGTATGGCGTAGGATAGGGGTTAGGGTTAGGGTTAGGGTTAGTTTGAGGGTTAGGGCTCGGTTTAGGGTACGGGTTAGGA
Organism: Eschrichtius robustus; assembly: GCF_028021215.1. Lineage (NCBI taxonomy): Eukaryota > Metazoa > Chordata > Mammalia > Artiodactyla > Eschrichtiidae > Eschrichtius > Eschrichtius robustus. The sequence goes on along the minus strand of NW_027175763.1, from coordinate 837,676 downwards.
TTAGGGTACGTGTTAGGGTTAGGGTAGGGGTTAGGGTTAGGGTACGCGTTAGGGTTAGGGTAGTTATTAAACCTATCCCACTCTCTAGATACCCCTTAGCACGTCAAGGAATATTATTTGGGTGTCCAGCCATGGAGAAGAGTTTAGACACTAGGAGAAGATAAGGAACACACCCATTATCCTGAAATCACATTAGGATTCTCTTTTTAACCTGTTCCTTAAAACACTAGTGCTTAGGAAATCTATTGGAGGCAGAAGCAGTCAAGGGTAGCTTAGGGTTAGGGTTAGGGTTAGTGTTAGGGTACGGGTTCGGGTACGGGTTCGGGTACGGCGTAGGGTATGGGTTAGGGTTAGGGTTAGGGTTAGTTTGAGGGTTAGGGCTCGGTTTAGGGTACGGGTTAGGATTAGGGTACGTGTTAGTGTTAGGGTAGGGGTTAGGGTTAGGGTACGCGTTAGGGTTACGGTAGTTATTAAACCTATCCCACTCTCTAGATACCCCTTAGCACGTCAAGGAATATTATTTGGGGGTCCAGCCATGGAGAAGAGTTTAGACACTAGGAGAAGATAAGGAACACACCCATTATCAAGAAATCACATTAGGATTCTCTTTTTAACCTGTTCCTTAAAACACTAGTGCTTAGGAAATCTATTGGAGGCAGAAGCAGTGAAGGGTAGCTTAGGGTTAGGGTTACGGTTAGGGTTAGGGTTAGTGTTAGGGTACGGGTTCGGGTACGGGTTCGGGTACGGGTTCGGGTACGGCATAGGGTATGGGTTAGGGTTAGGGTTAGGGTTAGTTTGGGGGTTAGGGCTCGGTTTAGGGTACGGGTTAGGATTAGGGTACGTGTTAGGGTTAGGGTAGGGGTTAGGGTTAGGGTACGCGTTAGGATTACTGTAGTTATTAAACCTATCCCACTCTCTAGATACCCCTTAGCACGTCAAGGAATATTATTTGGGGGTCCAGCCATGGAGAAGAGTTTAGACACTAGGAGAAGATAAGGAACACACCCATTATCAAGAAATCACATTACGATTCTCTTTTTAACCTGTTCCTTAAAACACTAGTGCTTAGGAAATCTATTGGAGGCAGAAGCAGTCAAGGGTAGCTTAGGGTTAGGGTTAGGGTTAGGGTTAGGGTTATTGTTAGGGTAAGGCTTAGAGTACGAGTTCAGGTACGGGTTCGGGTACGGCGTAGGGTATGGGTTAGTGTTAGGGTTAGGGTTAGTTTGAGGGTTAGGGCTCGGTTTAGGGTACGGGTTAGGATTAGGGTACGTGTTAGGTTTAGGGTAGGTGTTAGGGTTAGGGTACGCGTTAGGGTTAGGGTAGTTATTAAACCTATCCCACTCTCTAGATACCCCTTAGCACGTCAAGGAATATTATTTGGGGGTCCAGCCATGGAGAAGAGTTTAGACACTAGGAGAAGATAAGGAACACACCCATTATCCTGAAATCACATTAGGATTCTCTTTTTAACCTGTTCCTTAAAACACTAGTGCTTAGGAAATCTATTGGAGGCAGAAGCAGTCAAGGGTAGCTTAGGGTTAGGGTTAGGGTTAGGGTTAGGGTTAGTGTTAGGGTACGGGTTCCGGTACGGGTTCCGGTACGGGTTCGGGTACGGCGTTGGGTATGGGTTAGGGTTAGGGTTAGGGTTAGTTTGAGGGTTAGGGCTCGGTTTAGGGTACGGGTTAGGTTTAGGGTACGTGTTAGGGTTAGGGTAGGGGTTAGGGTTAGGGTACGCGTTAGGGTTAGGGTAGTTATTAAACCTATCCCACACTCTAGATACCCTTTAGCACGTCAAGGAATATTATTTGGGGGTCCAGCCATGGAGAAGAGTTTAGACACTAGGAGAAGATAAGGAACACACCCATTATCAAGAAATCACATTAGGATTCTCTTTTTAACCTGTTCCTTAAAACACTAGTGCTTAGGAAATCTATTGGAGGCAGAAGCAGTCAAGGGTAGCTTAGGGTTAGGGTTAGGGTTATTGTTAGGGTAAGGCTTAGGGTACGGGTTCGGGTACGGGTTCGGGTACGGCATAGGGTATGGGTTAGGGTTAGGGTTAGGGTTAGTTTGGGGGTTAGGGCTCGGTTTAGGGTACGGGTTAGGATTAGGGTACGTGTTAGGGTTAGGGTAGGGGTTAGGGATAGGGTACGCGTTAGGATTACTGTAGTTATTAAACCTATCCCACTCTCTAGATACCCCTTAGCACGTCAAGGAATATTATTTGGGGGTCCAGCCATGGAGAAGAGTTTAGACACTAGGAGAAGATAAGGAACACACCCATTATCAAGAAATCACATTAGGATTCTCTTTTTAACCTGTTCCTTAAAACACTAATGCTTAGGAAATCTATTGAAGGCAGAAGCAGTCAAGGGTAGCTTAGGGTTAGGGTTAGGGTTAGGGTACGGCTTAGGGTACGGGTTCGGGTACGGGTTCGGGTACGGGTTTGGGTATGGCGTAGGATAGGGGTTAGGGTTAGGGTTAGGGTTAGTTTGAGGGTTAGGGCTCGGTTTAGGGTTCGGGTTAAGATTAGGGTACGTGTTAGGGTTAGGGTAGGGGTTAGGGTTAGGGTACACGTTAGGGTTAGTGTAGTTATTAAAACTATCCCACTCTCTAGATACCCTTTAGCACGTCAAGGAATATTATTTGGGGGTCCAGCCATGGAGAAGAGTTTAGACACTAGGAGAAGATAAGGAACACACCCATTATCAAGAAATCACATTACGATTCTCTTTTTAACCTGTTCCTTAAAACACTAGTGCTTAGGAAATCTATTGGAGGCAGAAGAAGTCAAGGGTAGCTTAGGGTTAGGGTTAGGGTTAGTGTTAGGGTACGGCTTAGGGTACGGGTTTGGGTACGGGTTCGGGTACGGCGTAGGGTATGGGTTAGGGTTAGGGTTAGTGTTAGTTTGAGGGTTAGGGCTCGGTTTAGGGTACGGGTTAGGATTAGGGTACGTGTTAGGGTTAGGGTAGGGGTTAGGGTTAGGGTACGCGTTAGGGTTAGGGTAGTTATTAAACCTATCCCACTCTCTAGATACCCCTTAGCACGTCAAGGAATATTATTTGGGTGTCCAGCCATGGAGAAGAGTTTAGACACTTGGAGAAGATAAGGAACACACCCATTATCCTGAAATCACATTAGGATTCTCTTTTTAACCTGTTCCTTAAAACACTAGTGCTTAGGAAATCTATTGGAGGCAGAAGCAGTCAAGGGTAGCTTAGGGTTAGGGTTAGGGTTAGTGTTAGGGTACGGGTTCGGGTACGGGTTCGGGTACGGCGTAGGGTATGGGTTAGGGTTAGGGTTAGGGTTAGTTTGAGGGTTAGGGCTCGGTTTAGGGTACGGGTTAGGATTAGGGTACGTGTTAGTGTTAGGGTAGGGGTTAGGGTTAGGGTACGCGTTAGGGTTACGGTAGTTATTAAACCTATCCCACTCTCTAGATACCCCTTAGCACGTCAAGTAATATTATTTGGGGGTCCAGCCATGGAGAAGAGTTTAGACACTAGGAGAAGATAAGGAACACACCCATTATCAAAAAATCACATTAGGATTCTCTTTTTAACCTGTTCCTTAAAACACTAGTGCTTAGGAAATCTATTGGAGGCAGAAGCAGTCAAGGGTAGCTTAGGGTTAGGGTTAGGGTTAGGGTACGGCTTAGGGTACGGGTTCGGGTACGGGTTTGGGTATGGCGTAGGGTATGGGTTAGGGTTAGGGATAGGGTTAGTTTGAGGGTTAGGGCTCGGGTTAGGGTTCGGGTTAATATTAGGGTACGTGTTAGGGTTAGGGTAGGGGTTAGGGTTAGGGTACGCGTTAGGGTTAGGGTAGTTATTAAACCTATCCCACTCTCTAGATACCCTTTAGCACGTCAAGGAATATTATTTGGGGGTCCAGCCATGGAGAAGAGTTTAGACACTAGGAGAAGATAAGGAACACACCCATTATCAAGAAATCACATTAGGATTCTCTTTTTAACCTGTTCCTTAAAACACTAGTGCTTAGGAAATCTATTGGAGGCAGAAGCAGTCAAGGGTAGCTTAGGGTTAGGGTTACGGTTAGGGTTAGGGTTAGTGTTAGGGTACTGATTCGGGTACGGTTTCGGGTACGGCGTAGGGTATGGGTTAGGGTTAGGGTTAGGGTTAGTTTGAGGGTTAGGGCTCGGTTTAGGGTACGGGTTAGGATTAGGGTACGTGTTAGGTTTAGGGTAGGGGTTAGGGTTAGGGTACGCGTTAGGGTTAGGGTAGTTATTAAACCTATCCCACTCTCTAGATACCCCTTAGCACGTCAAGGAATATTATTTGGGTGTCCAGCCATGGAGAAGAGTTTAGACACTAGGAGAAGATAAGGAACACACACATTATCAAGAAATCACATTAGGATTCTCTTTTTAACCTGTTCCTTAAAACACTAGTGCTTAGGAAATCTATTGGAGGCAGAAGCAGTCAAGGGTAGCTTAGGGTTAGGGTTAGGGTTAGGGCTAGGGTTAGGGCACGGCTTAGGGTACGGGTTCGGGTACGGGTTCGGGTACGGCATAGGGTATGGGTTAGGTTTAGGGTTAGGGTTAGTTTGAGGGTTAGGTCTCGGTTTAGGGTACGGGTTAGGATTAGGGTACGTGTTAGGGTTAGGGTAGGGGTTAGGGTTAGGGTACGCGTTAGGGTTAGGGTAGTTATTAAACCTATCCCACTCTCTAGATACCCCTTAGCACGTCAAGGAATATTATTTGGGGGTCCAGCCATGGAGAAGAGTTTAGACACTAGGAGAAGATAAGGAACACACCCATTATCAAGAAATCACATTAGGATTCTCTTTTTAACCTGTTCCTTAAAACACTAGTGCTTAGGAAATCTATTGGAGGAAGAAGCAGTGAAGGGTAGCTTAGGGTTAGGGTTACGGTTAGGGTTAGGGTTAGTGTTAGGGTACGGATTCGGGTACGGGTTCGGGTACGGCGTAGGGTATGGGTTAGGGTTAGGGTTAGGGTTAGTTTGAGGGTTAGGGCTCGGTTTAGGGTACGGGTTAGGATTAGGGTACGTGTTAGGGTTAGGGTAGGGGTTAGGGTTAGGGTACACGTTAGGGTTACGGTAGTTATTAAACCTATTCCACTCTCTAGATACCCCTTAGCACGTCAAGGAATATTATTTGGGGGTCCAGCCATGGAAAAGAGTTTAGACACTAGGAGAAGATAAGGAACACACCCATTATCAAGAAATCACATTAGGATTCTCTTTTTAACCTGTTCCTTAAAACACTAGTGCTTAGGAAATCTATTGGAGGCAGAAGCAGTCAAGGGTAGCTTAGGGTTAGGGTTAGGGTTATTGTTAGGGTAAGGCTTAGGGTACGGGTTCGGGTACGGGTTCGGGTACGGCATAGGGTATGGGTTAGGGTTAGGGTTAGGGTTAGTTTGGGGGTTAGGGCTCGGTTTAGGGTACGGGTTAGGATTAGGGTACGTGTTAGGGTTAGGGTAGGGGTTAGGGTTAGGGTACGCGTTAGGATTACTGTAGTTATTAAACCTATCCCACTCTCTAGATACCCCTTAGCACGTCAAGGAATATTATTTGGGGGTCCAGCCATGGAGAAGAGTTTAGACACTAGGAGAAGATAAGGAACACACCCATTATCAAGAAATCACATTACGATTCTCTTTTTAACCTGTTCCTTAAAACACTAGTGCTTAGGAAATCTATTGGAGGCAGAAGCAGTCAAGGGTAGCTTAGGGTTAGGGTTAGGGTTAGGTTTAGGGTTATTGTTAGGGTAAGGCTTAGAGTACGAGTTCAGGTACGGGTTCGGGTACGGCGTAGGGTATGGGTTAGTGTTAGGGTTAGGGTTAGTTTGAGGGTTAGGGCTCGGTTTAGGGTACGGGTTAGGATTAGGGTACGTGTTAGGTTTAGGGTAGGTGTTAGGGTTAGGGTACGCGTTAGGGTTAGGGTAGTTATTAAACCTATCCCACTCTCTAGATACCCCTTAGCACGTCAAGGAATATTATTTGGGGGTCCAGCCATGGAGAAGAGTTTAGACACTAGGAGAAGATAAGGAACACACCCATTATCCTGAAATCACATTAGGATTCTCTTTTTAACCTGTTCCTTAAAACACTAGTGCTTAGGAAATCTATTGGAGGCAGAAGCAGTCAAGGGTAGCTTAGGGTTAGGGTTAGGGTTAGGGTTAGGGTTAGTGTTAGGGTACGGGTTCCGGTACGGGTTCCGGTACGGGTTCGGGTACGGCGTTGGGTATGGGTTAGGGTTAGGGTTAGGGTTAGTTTGAGGGTTAGGGCTCGGTTTAGGGTACGGGTTAGGTTTAGGGTACGTGTTAGGGTTAGGGTAGGGGTTAGGGTTAGGTTACGCGTTAGGGTTAGGGTAGTTATTAAACCTATCCCACACTCTAGATACCCCTTAGCACGTCAAGGAATATTATTTGGGGGTCCAGCCATGGAGAAGAGTTTAGACACTAGGAGAAGATAAGGAACACACCCATTATCAAGAAATCACATTAGGATTCTCTTTTTAACCTGTTCCTTAAAACACTAGTGCTTAGGAAATCTATTGGAGGCAGAAGCAGTCAAGGGAAGCTTAGGGTTAGGGTTAGGGTTAGTGTTAGGGTACGGCTTAGGGTACGGGTTCGGGTACGGATTCGGGTACGACGTAGGGTATGGGTTAGGGTTAGGGTTAGGGTTAGTTTGAGGGTTAGGGCTCGGTTTAGGGTACGGGTTAGGATTAGGGTACGTGTTAGGGTTAGTGTAGGGGTTAGGGTTAGGGTACGCGTTAGGGTTACGGTAGTTATTAAACCTATCCCACTCTCTAGATACCCCTTAGCACGTCAAGGAATATTATTTGGGGGTCCAGCCATGGAGAAGAGTTTAGACACTAGGAGAAGATAAGGAACACACCCATTATCAAGAAATCACATTAGGATTCTCTTTTTAACCTGTTCCTTAAAACACTAGTGCTTAGGAAATCTATTGGAGGCAGAAGCAGTCAAGGGTAGCTTAGGGTTAGGGTTAGGGTTAGGGTTAGGGTTAGGGTACGGCTTAGGGTACGGGTTCGGGTACGGGTTCGGGTACGGCATAGGGTATGGGTTAGGGTTAGGGTTAGGGTTAGTTTGAGGGTTAGGGCTCGGTTTAGGGTACGTGTTAGGATTAGGGTACGTGTTAGGGTTAGGGTAGGGGTTAGGGTTAGGGTACGTGTTAGGGTTAGTGTAGTTATTAAACCTATCCCACTCTCTAGATACCCCTTAGCACGTCAAGGAATATTATTTGGGGTTCCAGCCATGGAGAAGAGTTTAGACACTAGGAGAAGATAAGGAACACACCCATTATCAAGAAAGCACATTAGGATTCTCTTTTTAACCTGTTCCTTAAAACACTAGTGCTTAGGAAATCTATTGGAGGCAGAAGCAGTCAAGGGTAGCTTAGGGTTAGGGTTAGGGTTAGGGTACGGCTTAGGGTACGGGTTCGGGTACGGATTCGGGTACGGGTTTGGGTATGGCGTAGGATATGGTTTAGGGATAGGGTTAGGGTTAGTTTGAGGGTTAGGGCTCGGTTTAGGGTACGGGTTAAGATTAGGGTACGTGTTAGGGTTAGGGTAGGGGTTAGGGTTAGGGTACGCGTTAGGGTTAGGGTAGTTATTAAACCTGTCCCACTCTCTAGATACCCCTTAGCACGTCAAGGAATATTATTTGGGTGTCCAGCCATGGAGAAGAGTTTAGACACTAGGAGAAGATTAGGAACACACACATTATCAAGAAAACACATTAGGATTCTCTTTTTAACCTGTTCCTTAAAACACTAGTGCTTAGGAAATCTATTGGAGGCAGAAGCAGTCAAGGGTAGCTTAGGGTTAGGGTTAGGGTTAGGGTTAGGGTTAGTGTTAGGGTACGGGTTCCGGTACGGGTTCCGGTACGGGTTCGGGTACGGCGTTGGGTATGGGTTAGGGTTAGGGTTAGGGTTAGTTTGAGGGTTAGGGCTCGGTTTAGGGTAGGGGTTAGGTTTAGGGTACGTGTTAGGGTTAGGGTAGGGGTTAGGGTTAGGGTACGCGTTAGGGTTAGGGTAGTTATTAAACCTATCCCACACTCTAGATACCCCTTAGCACGTCAAGGAATATTATTTGGGGGTCCAGCCATGGAGAAGAGTTTAGACACTAGGAGAAGATAAGGAACACACCCATTATCAAGAAATCACATTAGGATTCTCTTTTTAACCTGTTCCTTAAAACACTAGTGCTTAGGAAATCTATTGGAGGCAGAAGCAGTCAAGGGAAGCTTAGGGTTAGGGTTAGGGTTAGTGTTAGGGTACGGCTTAGGGTACGGGTTCGGGTACGGTTTCGGGTACGACGTAGGGTATGGGTTAGGGTTAGGGTTAGGGTTAGTTTGAGGGTTAGGGCTCGGTTTAGGGTACGGGTTAGGATTAGGGTACGTGTTAGGGTTAGTGTAGGGGTTAGGGTTAGGGTACGCGTTAGGGTTACGGTAGTTATTAAACCTATCCCACTCTCTAGATACCCCTTAGCACGTCAAGGAATATTATTTGGGGGTCCAGCCATGGAGAAGAGTTTAGACACTAGGAGAAGATAAGGAACACACCCATTATCAAGAAATCACATTAGGATTCTCTTTTTAACCTGTTCCTTAAAACACTAGTGCTTAGGAAATCTATTGGAGGCAGAAGCAGTCAAGGGTAGCTTAGGGTTAGGGTTAGGGTTAGGGTTAGGGTTAGGGTACGGCTTAGGGTACGGGTTCGGGTACGGGTTCGGGTACGGCATAGGGTATGGGTTAGGGTTAGGGTTAGGGTTAGTTTGAGGGTTAGGGCTCGGTTTAGGGTACGTGTTAGGATTAGGGTACGTGTTAGGGTTAGGGTAGGGGTTAGGGTTAGGGTACGTGTTAGGGTTAGTGTAGTTATTAAACCTATCCCACTCTCTAGATACCCCTTAGCACGTCAAGGAATATTATTTGGGGTTCCAGCCATGGAGAAGAGTTTAGACACTAGGAGAAGATAAGGAACACACCCATTATCAAGAAAGCACATTAGGATTCTCTTTTTAACCTGTTCCTTAAAACACTAGTGCTTAGGAAATCTATTGGAGGCAGAAGCAGTCAAGGGTAGCTTAGGGTTAGGGTTAGGGTTAGGGTACGGCTTAGGGTACGGGTTCGGGTACGGATTCGGGTACGGGTTTGGGTATGGCGTAGGATATGGTTTAGGGATAGGGTTAGGGTTAGTTTGAGGGTTAGGGCTCGGTTTAGGGTACGGGTTAAGATTAGGGTACGTGTTAGGGTTAGGGTAGGGGTTAGGGTTAGGGTACGCGTTAGGGTTAGGGTAGTTATTAAACCTGTCCCACTCTCTAGATACCCCTTAGCACGTCAAGGAATATTATTTGGGGGTTCAGCCATGGAGAAGAGTTTAGACACTAGGAGAAGATAAGGAACACACACATTATCAAGAAAACACATTAGGATTCTCTTTTTAACCTGTTCCTTAAAACACTAGTGCTTAGGAAATCTATTGGAGGCAGAAGCAGTCAAGGGTAGCTTAGGGTTAGGGTTAGGGTTAGGGCTAGGGTTAGGGCACGGCTTAGGGTACGGGTTCGGGTACGGGTTCGGGTACGGCATAGGGTATGGGTTAGGTTTAGGGTTAGGGTTAGTTTGAGGGTTAGGGCTCGGTTTAGGGTACGGGTTAGGATTAGGGTACGTGTTAGGGTTAGGGTAGGGGTTAGGGTTAGGGTACGCGTTAGGGTTAGGGTAGTTATTAAACCTATCCCACTCTCTAGATACCCCTTAGCACGTCAAGGAATATTATTTGGGGGTCCAGCCATGGAGAAGAGTTTAGACACTAGGAGAAGATAAGGAACACACCCATTATCAAGAAATCACATTAGGATTCTCTTTTTAACCTGTTCCTTAAAACACTAGTGCTTAGGAAATCTATTGGAGGCAGAAGCAGTCAAGGGTAGCTTAGGGATAGGGTTAGGGTTAGTGTTAGGGTACGGCTTAGGGTACGGGTTCGGGTACGGTTTCGGGTACGACGTAGGGTATGGGTTAGGGTTAGGGTTAGGGTTAGTTTGAGGGTTAGGGCTCGGTTTAGGGTACGGGTTAGGATTAGGGTACGTGTTAGGGTTAGTGTAGGGGTTAGGGTTAGGGTACGCGTTAGGGTTACGGTAGTTATTAAACCTATCCCACTCTCTAGATACCCCTTAGCACGTCAAGGAATATTATTTGGGGGTCCAGCCATGGAGAAGAGTTTAGACACTAGGAGAAGATAAGGAACACACCCATTATCAAGAAATCACATTAGGATTCTCTTTTTAACCTGTTCCTTAAAACACTAGTGCTTAGGAAATCTATTGGAGGCAGAAGCAGTCAAGGGTAGCTTAGGGTTAGGGTTAGGGTTAGTGTTAGGGTACGGCTTAGGGTACGGGTTCGGGTACGGTTTCGGGTACGACGTAGGGTATGGGTTAGGGTTAGGGTTAGGGTTAGTTTGAGGGTTAGGGCTCGGTTTAGGGTACGGGTTAGGATTAGGGTACGTGTTAGGGTTAGTGTAGGGGTTAGGGTTAGGGTATGCGTTAGGGTTACGGTAGTTATTAAACCTATCCCACTCTCTAGATACCCCTTAGCACGTCAAGGAATATTATTTGGGGGTCCAGCCATGGAGAAGAGTTTAGACACTAGGAGAAGATAAGGAACACACCCATTATCCTGAAATCACATTAGGATTCTCTTTTTAACCTGTTCCTTAAAACACTAGTGCTTAGGAAATCTATTGGAGGCAGAAGCAGTCAAGGGTAGCTTAGGGTTAGGGTTAGGGTTAGGGTTAGGGTTAGTGTTAGGGTACGGGTTCGGGTACGGGTTCGGGTACGGCGTAGGGTATGGGTTAGGGTTAGGGTTAGGGTTAGTTTGAGGGTTAGGGCTCGGTTTAGGGTACGGGTTAGGATTAGGGTACGTGTTAGTGTTAGGGTAGGGGTTAGGGTTAGGGTACGCGTTAGGGTTACGGTAGTTATTAAACCTATCCCACTCTCTAGATACCCCTTAGCACGTCAAGGAATATTATTTGGGGGTCCAGCCATGGAGAAGAGTTTAGACACTAGGAGAAGATAAGGAACACACCCATTATCAAAAAATCACATTAGGATTCTCTTTTTAACCTGTTCCTTAAAACACTAGTGCTTAGGAAATCTATTGGAGGCAGAAGCAGTCAAGGGTAGCTTATGGTTAGGGTTAGGGTTAGGGTACGGCTTAGGGTACGGGTTCGGGTACGGGTTTGGGTATGGCGTAGGGTATGGGTTAGGGTTAGGGATAGGGTTAGTTTGAGGGTTAGGGCTCGGTTTAGGATTCGGGTTAAGATTAGGGTACGTGTTAGGGTTAGGGTAGGGGTTACGGTTAGGGTACGCGTTAGGGTTAGGGTAGTTATTAAACCTATCCCACTCTCTAGATACCCTTTAGCACGTCAAGGAATATTATTTGGGGTTAGGGTTAGGGTTAGGGTTAGGTTTAGGGTTAGGGTTAGGGTACGGCGTAGGGAACGTGTTCGGGTACGGGTTCGGGTACGGCGTAGGGTATGGGTGTAGGGTTAGGGTTAGGGTTAGTTTGAGGGTTAGGGCTCGGTTTAGGGTAGGGGTTAGGGTTAGGGTACGTGTTAGGGTTAGTGTAGTTATTAAACCTATCCCACTCTCTAGATACCCCTTAGCACGTCAAGGAATATTATTTGGGGTTCCAGCCATGGAGAAGAGTTTAGACACTAGGAGAAGATAAGGAACACACCCATTATCAAGAAAGCACATTAGGATTCTCTTTTTAACCTGTTCCTTAAAACACTAGTGCTTAGGAAATCTATTGGAGGCAGAAGCAGTCAAGGGTAGCTTAGTGTTAGGGTTACGGTTAGGGTTAGGGTTAGTGTTAGGGTACGGATTCGGGTACGGTTTCGGGTACGGCGTAGGGTATGGGTTAGGGTTAGGGTTAGGGTTAGTTTGAGGGTTAGGGCTCGGTTTAGGGTACGGGTTAGGATTAGGGTACGTGTTAGGTTTAGGGTAGGTGTTAGGGTTAGGGTACGCGTTAGGGTTAGGGTAGTTATTAAACCTATCCCACTCTCTAGATACCCCTTAGCACGTCAAGGAATATTATTTGGGTGTCCAGCCATGGAGAAGAGTTTAGACACTAGGAGAAGATAAGGAACACACACATTATCAAGAAATCACATTAGGATTCTCTTTTTAACCTGTTCCTTAAAACACTAGTGCTTAGGAAATCTATTGGAGGCAGAAGCAGTCAAGGGTAGCTTAGGGTTAGGGTTAGGGTTAGGGCTAGGTTTAGGGCACGGCTTAGGGTACGGGTTCGGGTACGGGTTCGGGTACGGCATAGGGTATGGGTTAGGTTTAGGGTTAGGGTTAGTTTGAGGGTTAGGGCTCGGTTTAGGGTACGGGTTAGGATTAGGGTACGTGTTAGTGTTAGGGTAGGGGTTAGGGTTAGGGTACGCGTTAGGGTTAGGGTAGTTATTAAACCTATCCCACTCTCTAGATACCCCTTAGCACGTCAAGGAATATTATTTGGGGGTCCAGCCATGGAGAAGAGTTTAGACACTAGGAGAAGATAAGGAACACACCCATTATCAAGAAATCACATTACGATTCTCTTTTTAACCTGTTCCTTAAAACACTAGTGCTTAGGAAATCTATTGGAGGCAGAAGCAGTCAAGGGTAGCTTAGGGTTAGGGTTAGGGTTAGGTTTAGGGTTATTGTTAGGGTAAGGCTTAGAGTACGAGTTCAGGTACGGGTTCGGGTACGGCGTAGGGTATGGGTTAGTGTTAGGGTTAGGGTTAGTTTGAGGGTTAGGGCTCGGTTTAGGGTACGGGTTAGGATTAGGGTACGTGTTAGGTTTAGGGTAGGTGTTAGGGTTAGGGTACGCGTTAGGGTTAGGGTAGTTATTAAACCTATCCCACTCTCTAGATACCCCTTAGCACGTCAAGGAATATTATTTGGGGGTCCAGCCATGGAGAAGAGTTTAGACACTAGGAGAAGATAAGGAACACACCCATTATCCTGAAATCACATTAGGATTCTCTTTTTAACCTGTTCCTTAAAACACTAGTGCTTAGGAAATCTATTGGAGGCAGAAGCAGTCAAGGGTAGCTTAGGGTTAGGGTTAGGGTTAGGGTTAGGGTTAGTGTTAGGGTACGGGTTCCGGTACGGGTTCCGGTACGGGTTCGGGTACGGCGTTGGGTATGGGTTAGGGTTAGGGTTAGGGTTAGTTTGAGGGTTAGGGCTCGGTTTAGGGTACGGGTTAGGTTTAGGGTACGTGTTAGGGTTAGGGTAGGGGTTAGGGTTAGGTTACGCGTTAGGGTTAGGGTAGTTATTAAACCTATCCCACACTCTAGATACCCCTTAGCACGTCAAGGAATATTATTTGGGGGTCCAGCCATGGAGAAGAGTTTAGACACTAGGAGAAGATAAGGAACACACCCATTATCAAGAAATCACATTAGGATTCTCTTTTTAACCTGTTCCTTAAAACACTAGTGCTTAGGAAATCTATTGGAGGCAGAAGCAGTCAAGGGAAGCTTAGGGTTAGGGTTAGGGTTAGTGTTAGGGTACGGCTTAGGGTACGGGTTCGGGTACGGATTCGGGTACGACGTAGGGTATGGGTTAGGGTTAGGGTTAGGGTTAGTTTGAGGGTTAGGGCTCGGTTTAGGGTACGGGTTAGGATTAGGGTACGTGTTAGGGTTAGTGTAGGGGTTAGGGTTAGGGTACGCGTTAGGGTTACGGTAGTTATTAAACCTATCCCACTCTCTAGATACCCCTTAGCACGTCAAGGAATATTATTTGGGGGTCCAGCCATGGAGAAGAGTTTAGACACTAGGAGAAGATAAGGAACACACCCATTATCAAGAAATCACATTAGGATTCTCTTTTTAACCTGTTCCTTAAAACACTAGTGCTTAGGAAATCTATTGGAGGCAGAAGCAGTCAAGGGTAGCTTAGGGTTAGGGTTAGGGTTAGGGTTAGGGTTAGGGTACGGCTTAGGGTACGGGTTCGGGTACGGGTTCGGGTACGGCATAGGGTATGGGTTAGGGTTAGGGTTAGGGTTAGTTTGAGGGTTAGGGCTCGGTTTAGGGTACGTGTTAGGATTAGGGTACGTGTTAGGGTTAGGGTAGGGGTTAGGGTTAGGGTACGTGTTAGGGTTAGTGTAGTTATTAAACCTATCCCACTCTCTAGATACCCCTTAGCACGTCAAGGAATATTATTTGGGGTTCCAGCCATGGAGAAGAGTTTAGACACTAGGAGAAGATAAGGAACACACCCATTATCAAGAAAGCACATTAGGATTCTCTTTTTAACCTGTTCCTTAAAACACTAGTGCTTAGGAAATCTATTGGAGGCAGAAGCAGTCAAGGGTAGCTTAGGGTTAGGGTTAGGGTTAGGGTACGGCTTAGGGTACGGGTTCGGGTACGGATTCGGGTACGGGTTTGGGTATGGCGTAGGATATGGTTTAGGGATAGGGTTAGGGTTAGTTTGAGGGTTAGGGCTCGGTTTAGGGTACGGGTTAAGATTAGGGTACGTGTTAGGGTTAGGGTAGGGGTTAGGGTTAGGGTACGCGTTAGGGTTAGGGTAGTTATTAAACCTGTCCCACTCTCTAGATACCCCTTAGCACGTCAAGGAATATTATTTGGGTGTCCAGCCATGGAGAAGAGTTTAGACACTAGGAGAAGATTAGGAACACACACATTATCAAGAAAACACATTAGGATTCTCTTTTTAACCTGTTCCTTAAAACACTAGTGCTTAGGAAATCTATTGGAGGCAGAAGCAGTCAAGGGTAGCTTAGGGTTAGGGTTAGGGTTAGGGTTAGGGTTAGTGTTAGGGTACGGGTTCCGGTACGGGTTCCGGTACGGGTTCGGGTACGGCGTTGGGTATGGGTTAGGGTTAGGGTTAGGGTTAGTTTGAGGGTTAGGGCTCGGTTTAGGGTAGGGGTTAGGTTTAGGGTACGTGTTAGGGTTAGGGTAGGGGTTAGGGTTAGGGTACGCGTTAGGGTTAGGGTAGTTATTAAACCTATCCCACACTCTAGATACCCCTTAGCACGTCAAGGAATATTATTTGGGGGTCCAGCCATGGAGAAGAGTTTAGACACTAGGAGAAGATAAGGAACACACCCATTATCAAGAAATCACATTAGGATTCTCTTTTTAACCTGTTCCTTAAAACACTAGTGCTTAGGAAATCTATTGGAGGCAGAAGCAGTCAAGGGAAGCTTAGGGTTAGGGTTAGGGTTAGTGTTAGGGTACGGCTTAGGGTACGGGTTCGGGTACGGTTTCGGGTACGACGTAGGGTATGGGTTAGGGTTAGGGTTAGGGTTAGTTTGAGGGTTAGGGCTCGGTTTAGGGTACGGGTTAGGATTAGGGTACGTGTTAGGGTTAGTGTAGGGGTTAGGGTTAGGGTACGCGTTAGGGTTACGGTAGTTATTAAACCTATCCCACTCTCTAGATACCCCTTAGCACGTCAAGGAATATTATTTGGGGGTCCAGCCATGGAGAAGAGTTTAGACACTAGGAGAAGATAAGGAACACACCCATTATCAAGAAATCACATTAGGATTCTCTTTTTAACCTGTTCCTTAAAACACTAGTGCTTAGGAAATCTATTGGAGGCAGAAGCAGTCAAGGGTAGCTTAGGGTTAGGGTTAGGGTTAGGGTTAGGGTTAGGGTACGGCTTAGGGTACGGGTTCGGGTACGGGTTCGGGTACGGCATAGGGTATGGGTTAGGGTTAGGGTTAGGGTTAGTTTGAGGGTTAGGGCTCGGTTTAGGGTACGTGTTAGGATTAGGGTACGTGTTAGGGTTAGGGTAGGGGTTAGGGTTAGGGTACGTGTTAGGGTTAGTGTAGTTATTAAACCTATCCCACTCTCTAGATACCCCTTAGCACGTCAAGGAATATTATTTGGGGTTCCAGCCATGGAGAAGAGTTTAGACACTAGGAGAAGATAAGGAACACACCCATTATCAAGAAAGCACATTAGGATTCTCTTTTTAACCTGTTCCTTAAAACACTAGTGCTTAGGAAATCTATTGGAGGCAGAAGCAGTCAAGGGTAGCTTAGGGTTAGGGTTAGGGTTAGGGTACGGCTTAGGGTACGGGTTCGGGTACGGATTCGGGTACGGGTTTGGGTATGGCGTAGGATATGGTTTAGGGATAGGGTTAGGGTTAGTTTGAGGGTTAGGGCTCGGTTTAGGGTACGGGTTAAGATTAGGGTACGTGTTAGGGTTAGGGTAGGGGTTAGGGTTAGGGTACGCGTTAGGGTTAGGGTAGTTATTAAACCTGTCCCACTCTCTAGATACCCCTTAGCACGTCAAGGAATATTATTTGGGGGTTCAGCCATGGAGAAGAGTTTAGACACTAGGAGAAGATAAGGAACACACACATTATCAAGAAAACACATTAGGATTCTCTTTTTAACCTGTTCCTTAAAACACTAGTGCTTAGGAAATCTATTGGAGGCAGAAGCAGTCAAGGGTAGCTTAGGGTTAGGGTTAGGGTTAGGGCTAGGGTTAGGGCACGGCTTAGGGTACGGGTTCGGGTACGGGTTCGGGTACGGCATAGGGTATGGGTTAGGTTTAGGGTTAGGGTTAGTTTGAGGGTTAGGGCTCGGTTTAGGGTACGGGTTAGGATTAGGGTACGTGTTAGGGTTAGGGTAGGGGTTAGGGTTAGGGTACGCGTTAGGGTTAGGGTAGTTATTAAACCTATCCCACTCTCTAGATACCCCTTAGCACGTCAAGGAATATTATTTGGGGGTCCAGCCATGGAGAAGAGTTTAGACACTAGGAGAAGATAAGGAACACACCCATTATCAAGAAATCACATTAGGATTCTCTTTTTAACCTGTTCCTTAAAACACTAGTGCTTAGGAAATCTATTGGAGGCAGAAGCAGTCAAGGGTAGCTTAGGGATAGGGTTAGGGTTAGTGTTAGGGTACGGCTTAGGGTACGGGTTCGGGTACGGTTTCGGGTACGACGTAGGGTATGGGTTAGGGTTAGGGTTAGGGTTAGTTTGAGGGTTAGGGCTCGGTTTAGGGTACGGGTTAGGATTAGGGTACGTGTTAGGGTTAGTGTAGGGGTTAGGGTTAGGGTACGCGTTAGGGTTACGGTAGTTATTAAACCTATCCCACTCTCTAGATACCCCTTAGCACGTCAAGGAATATTATTTGGGGGTCCAGCCATGGAGAAGAGTTTAGACACTAGGAGAAGATAAGGAACACACCCATTATCAAGAAATCACATTAGGATTCTCTTTTTAACCTGTTCCTTAAAACACTAGTGCTTAGGAAATCTATTGGAGGCAGAAGCAGTCAAGGGTAGCTTAGGGTTAGGGTTAGGGTTAGTGTTAGGGTACGGCTTAGGGTACGGGTTCGGGTACGGTTTCGGGTACGACGTAGGGTATGGGTTAGGGTTAGGGTTAGGGTTAGTTTGAGGGTTAGGGCTCGGTTTAGGGTACGGGTTAGGATTAGGGTACGTGTTAGGGTTAGTGTAGGGGTTAGGGTTAGGGTATGCGTTAGGGTTACGGTAGTTATTAAACCTATCCCACTCTCTAGATACCCCTTAGCACGTCAAGGAATATTATTTGGGGGTCCAGCCATGGAGAAGAGTTTAGACACTAGGAGAAGATAAGGAACACACCCATTATCCTGAAATCACATTAGGATTCTCTTTTTAACCTGTTCCTTAAAACACTAGTGCTTAGGAAATCTATTGGAGGCAGAAGCAGTCAAGGGTAGCTTAGGGTTAGGGTTAGGGTTAGGGTTAGGGTTAGTGTTAGGGTACGGGTTCGGGTACGGGTTCGGGTACGGCGTAGGGTATGGGTTAGGGTTAGGGTTAGGGTTAGTTTGAGGGTTAGGGCTCGGTTTAGGGTACGGGTTAGGATTAGGGTACGTGTTAGTGTTAGGGTAGGGGTTAGGGTTAGGGTACGCGTTAGGGTTACGGTAGTTATTAAACCTATCCCACTCTCTAGATACCCCTTAGCACGTCAAGGAATATTATTTGGGGGTCCAGCCATGGAGAAGAGTTTAGACACTAGGAGAAGATAAGGAACACACCCATTATCAAAAAATCACATTAGGATTCTCTTTTTAACCTGTTCCTTAAAACACTAGTGCTTAGGAAATCTATTGGAGGCAGAAGCAGTCAAGGGTAGCTTATGGTTAGGGTTAGGGTTAGGGTACGGCTTAGGGTACGGGTTCGGGTACGGGTTTGGGTATGGCGTAGGGTATGGGTTAGGGTTAGGGATAGGGTTAGTTTGAGGGTTAGGGCTCGGTTTAGGATTCGGGTTAAGATTAGGGTACGTGTTAGGGTTAGGGTAGGGGTTACGGTTAGGGTACGCGTTAGGGTTAGGGTAGTTATTAAACCTATCCCACTCTCTAGATACCCTTTAGCACGTCAAGGAATATTATTTGGGGTTAGGGTTAGGGTTAGGGTTAGGTTTAGGGTTAGGGTTAGGGTACGGCGTAGGGAACGTGTTCGGGTACGGGTTCGGGTACGGCGTAGGGTATGGGTGTAGGGTTAGGGTTAGGGTTAGTTTGAGGGTTAGGGCTCGGTTTAGGGTAGGGGTTAGGGTTAGGGTACGTGTTAGGGTTAGTGTAGTTATTAAACCTATCCCACTCTCTAGATACCCCTTAGCACGTCAAGGAATATTATTTGGGGTTCCAGCCATGGAGAAGAGTTTAGACACTAGGAGAAGATAAGGAACACACCCATTATCAAGAAAGCACATTAGGATTCTCTTTTTAACCTGTTCCTTAAAACACTAGTGCTTAGGAAATCTATTGGAGGCAGAAGCAGTCAAGGGTAGCTTAGTGTTAGGGTTACGGTTAGGGTTAGGGTTAGTGTTAGGGTACGGATTCGGGTACGGTTTCGGGTACGGCGTAGGGTATGGGTTAGGGTTAGGGTTAGGGTTAGTTTGAGGGTTAGGGCTCGGTTTAGGGTACGGGTTAGGATTAGGGTACGTGTTAGGTTTAGGGTAGGTGTTAGGGTTAGGGTACGCGTTAGGGTTAGGGTAGTTATTAAACCTATCCCACTCTCTAGATACCCCTTAGCACGTCAAGGAATATTATTTGGGTGTCCAGCCATGGAGAAGAGTTTAGACACTAGGAGAAGATAAGGAACACACACATTATCAAGAAATCACATTAGGATTCTCTTTTTAACCTGTTCCTTAAAACACTAGTGCTTAGGAAATCTATTGGAGGCAGAAGCAGTCAAGGGTAGCTTAGGGTTAGGGTTAGGGTTAGGGCTAGGTTTAGGGCACGGCTTAGGGTACGGGTTCGGGTACGGGTTCGGGTACGGCATAGGGTATGGGTTAGGTTTAGGGTTAGGGTTAGTTTGAGGGTTAGGGCTCGGTTTAGGGTACGGGTTAGGATTAGGGTACGTGTTAGTGTTAGGGTAGGGGTTAGGGTTAGGGTACGCGTTAGGGTTAGGGTAGTTATTAAACCTATCCCACTCTCTAGATACCCCTTAGCACGTCAAGGAATATTATTTGGGGGTCCAGCCATGGAGAAGAGTTTAGACACTAGGAGAAGATAAGGAACACACCCATTATCAAGAAATCACATTAGGATTCTCTTTTTAACCTGTTCCTTAAAACACTAGTGCTTAGGAAATCTATTGGAGGCAGAAGCAGTCAAGGGTAGCTTAGGGTTAGGGTTACGGTTAGGGTTAGGGTTAGTGTTAGGGTACGGATTCGGGTACGGGTTCGGGTACGGCGTAGGGTATGGGTTAGGGTTAGGGTTAGGGTTAGTTTGAGGGTTAGGGCTCGGTTTAGGGTACGGGTTAGGATTAGGGTACGTGTTAGGGTTAGGTTAGGGGTTAGGGTTAGGGTACACGTTAGGGTTACGGTAGTTATTAAACCTATTCCACTCTCTAGATACCCCTTAGCACGTCAAGGAATATTATTTGGGGGTCCAGCCATGGAGAAGAGTTTAGACACTAGGAGAAGATAAGGAACACACCCATTATCAAGAAATCACATTAGGATTCTCTTTTTAACCTGTTCCTTAAAACACTAGTGCTTAGGAAATCTATTGGAGGCAGAAGCAGTCAAGGGTAGCTTAGGGTTAGGGTTAGGGTTATTGTTAGGGTAAGGCTTAGGGTACGGGTTCGGGTACGGGTTCGGGTACGGCATAGGGTATGGGTTAGGGTTAGGGTTAGGGTTAGTTTGGGGGTTAGGGCTCGGTTTAGGGTACGGGTTAGGATTAGGGTACGTGTTAGGGTTAGGGTAGGGGTTAGGGTTAGGGTACGCGTTAGGATTACTGTAGTTATTAAACCTATCCCACTCTCTAGATACCCCTTAGCACGTCAAGGAATATTATTTGGGGGTCCAGCCATGGAGAAGAGTTTAGACACTAGGAGAAGATAAGGAACACACCCATTATCCTGAAATCACATTAGGATTCTCTTTTTAACCTGTTCCTTAATACACTAGTGCTTAGGAAATGTATTAGAGGCAGAAGCAGTGAAGGGTAGCTTAGGGTTAGGGTTAGGGTTAGGTTTAGGGTTAGGGTTAGGGTACGGCGTAGGGAACGTGTTCGGGTACGGGTTCGGGTACGGCGTAGGGTATGGGTGTAGGGTTAGGGTTAGGGTTAGTTTGAGGGTTAGGGCTCGGTTTAGGGTAGGGGTTAGGGTTAGGGTACGTGTTAGGGTTAGTGTAGTTATTAAACCTATCCCACTCTCTAGATACCCCTTAGCACGTCAAGGAATATTATTTGGGGTTCCAGCCATGGAGAAGAGTTTAGACACTAGGAGAAGATAAGGAACACACCCATTATCAAGAAAGCACATTAGGATTCTCTTTTTAACCTGTTCCTTAAAACACTAGTGCTTAGGAAATCTATTGGAGGCAGAAGCAGTCAAGGGTAGCTTAGGGTTAGGGTTAGGGTTAGGGTACGGCTTAGGGTACGGGTTCGGGTACGGATTCGGGTACGGGTTTGGGTATGGCGTAGGATATGGTTTAGGGATAGGGTTAGGGTTAGTTTGAGGGTTAGGGCTCGGTGTAGGGTACGGGTTAAGATTAGGGTACGTGTTAGGGTTAGGGTAGGGGTTAGGGTTAGGGTACGCGTTAGGGTTACGGTAGTTATTAAACCTATCCCACTCTCTAGATACCCCTTAGCACGTCAAGGAATATTATTTGGGTGTCCAGCCATGGAGAAGAGTTTAGACACTAGGAGAAGATAAGGAACACACACATTATCAAGAAATCACATTAGGATTCTCTTTTTAACCTGTTCCTTAAAACACTAGTGCTTAGGAAATCTATTGGAGGCAGAAGCAGTCAAGGGTAGCTTAGGGTTAGGGTTAGGGTTAGGGCTAGGGTTAGGGCACGGCTTAGGGTACGGGTACGGGTACGGGTTCGGGTACGGCATAGGGTATGGGTTAGGTTTAGGGTTAGGGTTAGTTTGAGGGATAGGGCTCGGTTTAGGGTACGGGTTAGGATTAGGGTACGTGTTAGGGTTAGGGTAGGGGTTAGGGTTAGGGTACGCCTTAGGGTTAGGGTAGTTATTAAACCTATCCCACTCTCTAGATACCCCTTAGCACGTCAAGGAATATTATTTGGGGGTCCAGCCATGGAGAAGAGTTTAGACACTAGGAGAAGATAAGGAACACACCCATTATCAAGAAATCACATTAGGATTCTCTTTTTAACCTGTTCCTTAAAACACTAGTGCTTAGGAAATCTATTGGAGGCAGAAGCAGTGAAGGGTAGCTTAGGGTTAGGGTTACGGTTAGGGTTAGGGTTAGTGTTAGGGTACGGATTCGGGAACGGGTTCGGGTACGGCGTAGGGTATGGGTTAGGGTTAGGGTTAGGGTTAGTTTGAGGGTTAGGGCTCGGTTTAGGGTACGGGTTAGGATTAGGGTACGTGTTAGGGTTAGGGTAGGGGTTAGGGTTAGGGTACGCGTTAGGGTTACGGTAGTTATTAAAACTATCCAACTCTCTAGATACCCCTTAGCACGTCAAGGAATATTATTTGGGGGTCCAGCCATGGAGAAGAGTTTAGACACTAGGAGAAGATAAGGAACACACCCATTATCAAGAAATCACATTAGGATTCTCTTTTTAACCTGTTCCTTAAAACACTAGTGCTTAGGAAATCTATTGGAGGCAGAAGCAGTCAAGGGTAGCTTAGGGTTAGGGTTAGGGTTATTGTTAGGGTAAGGCTTAGGGTACGGGTTCGGGTACGGGTTCGGGTACGGCATAGGGTATGGGTTAGGTTTAGGGTTAGGGTTAGTTTGGGGGTTAGGGCTCGGTTTAGGGTACGGGTTAGGATTAGGGTACGTGTTAGGGTTAGGGTAGGGGTTAGGGTTAGGGTACGCGTTAGGATTACTGTAGTTATTAAACCTATCCCACTCTCTAGATACCCCTTAGCACGTCAAGGAATATTATTTGGGGGTCCAGCCATGGAGAAGAGTTTAGACACTAGGAGAAGATAAGGAACACACCCATTATCAAGAAATCACATTAGGATTCTCTTTTTAACCTGTTCCTTAAAACACTAATGCTTAGGAAATCTATTGAAGGCAGAAGCAGTCAAGGGTAGCTTAGGGTTAGGGTTAGGGTTAGGGTACGGCTTAGGGTACGGGTTCGGGTACGGGTTCGGGTACGGGTTTGGGTATGGCGTAGGATAGGGGTTAGGGTTAGGGTTAGGGTTAGTTTGAGGGTTACGGCTCGGTTTAGGGTACGGGTTAGGATTAGGGTACTTGTTAGGGTTAGGGTAGGGGTTAGGGTTAGGGTACGCGTTAGGGTTAGGGTAGTTATTAAACCTATCCCACTCTCTAGATACCCCTTAGCACGTCAAGGAATATTATTTGGGTGTCCAGCCATGGAGAAGAGTTTAGACACTAGGAGAAGATAAGGAACACACCCATTATCCTGAAATCACATTAGGATTCTCTTTTTAACCTATTCCTTAAAACACTAGTGCTTAGGAAATCTATTGGAGGCAGAAGCAGTCAAGGGTAGCTTAGGGTTAGGGTTAGGGTTAGTGTTAGGGTACGGGTTCGGGTACGGGTTCGGGTACGGCGTAGGGTATGGGTTAGGGTTAGGGTTAGGGTTAGTTTGAGGGTTAGGGCTCGGTTTAGGGTACGGGTTAGGATTAGGGTACGTGTTAGTGTTAGGGTAGGGGTTAGGGTTAGGGTACGCGTTAGGGTTAGGGTAGTTATTAAACCTATCCCACTCTCTAGATACCGTTTAGCACGTCAAGGAATATTATTTGGGGGTCCAGCCATGGAGAAGAGTTTAGACACTAGGAGAAGATAAGGAACACACCCATTATCCTGAAATCACATTAGGATTCTCTTTTTAACCTGTTCCTTAAAACACTAGTGCTTAGGAAATCTATTGGAGGCAGAAGCAGTCAAGGGTAGCTTAGGGTTAGGGTTAGGGTTAGGGTTAGGGTTAGTGTTAGGGTACGGGTTCGGGTACGGGTTCGGGTACGGCGTAGGGTATGGGTTAGGGTTAGGGTTAGGGTTAGTTTGAGGGTTAGGGCTCGGTTTAGGGTACGGGTTAGGATTAGGGTACGTGTTAGGGTTAGGGTAGGGGTTAGGGTTAGGGTACGCGTTAGGGTTACGGTAGTTATTAAACCTATCCCACTCTCTAGATACCCCTTAGCACGTCAAGGAATATTATTTGGGGGTCCAGCCATGGAGAAGAGTTTAGACACTAGGAGAAGATAAGGAACACACACATTATCAAGAAATCACATTAGGATTCTCTTTTTAACCTGTTCCTTAAAACACTACTGCTTAGGAAATCTATTGGAGGCAGAAGCAGTCAAGGGTAGCTTAGGGTTAGGGTTAGGGTTAGGGCTAGGGTTAGGGCACGGCTTAGGGTACGGGTTCGGGTACGGGTTCGGGTACGGCATAGGGTATGGGTTAGGTTTAGGGTTAGGGTTAGTTTGAGGGTTAGGGCTCGGTTTAGGGTACGGGTTAGGATTAGGGTACGTGTTAGGGTTAGGGTAGGGGTTAGGGTTAGGGTACGCGTTAGGGTTAGGGTAGTTATTAAACCTATCCCACTCTCTAGATACCCCTTAGCACGTCAAGGAATATTATTTGGGGGTCCAGCCATGGAGAAGAGTTTAGACACTAGGAGAAGATAAGGAACACACCCATTATCAAGAAATCACATTAGGATTCTCTTTTTAACCTGTTCCTTAAAACACTAGTGCTTAGGAAATCTATTGGAGGCAGAAACAGTGAAGGGTAGCTTAGGGTTAGGGTTACGGTTAGGGTTAGGGTTAGTGTTAGGGTACGGATTCGGGTACGGGTTCGGGTACGGCGTAGGGTATGGGTTAGGGTTAGGGTTAGGGTTAGTTTGAGGGTTAGGGCTCGGTTTAGGGTACGGGTTAGGATTAGGGTACGTGTTAGTGTTAGGGTAGGGGTTAGGGTTAGGGTACACGTTAGGGTTACGGTAGTTATTAAACCTATTCCACTCTCTAGATACCCCTTAGCACGTCAAGGAATATTATTTGGGGGTCCAGCCATGGAGAAGAGTTTAGACACTAGGAGAAGATAAGGAACACACCCATTATCAAGAAATCACATTAGGATTCTCTTTTTAACCTGTTCCTTAAAACACTAGTGCTTAGGAAATCTATTGGAGGCAGAAGCAGTCAAGGGTAGCTTAGGGATAGGGTTAGGGTTAGGGTTAGGGTTAGGGTACGGCTTAGGGTACGGGTTCGGGTACAGCTTCGGATACGGCGTAGGGTATGGGTTAGGGTTAGGTTTAGTGTTAGTTTGAGGGTTAGGGCTCGGTTTAGTGTACGGGTTAGGATTAGGGTACGTGTTAGGGTTAGGGTACGCGTTAGGGTTAGGGTAGTTATTAAACCTATCCCACTGTCTAGATACCCCTTAGCACGTCAAGGAATATTATTTGGGGGTCCAGCCATGGAGAAGAGTTTAGACACTAGGAGAAGATAAGGAACACACCCATTATCAAGAAATCACATTAGGATTCTCTTTTTAACCTGTTCCTTAAAACACTAGTGCTTAGGAAATCTGTTGGAGGCAGAAGCAGTCAAGGGTAGCTTAGGGTTAGGGTTAGGGTTAGGGTACGGCTTAGGGTACGGGTTTGGGTATGGCGTAGGGTATGGGTTAGGGTTCGGGTTCGGGTACGGGTTCGGGTGCGGGTTTGGGTATGGCGTAGGATAGGGGTTAGGGTTAGGGTTAGGGTTAGTTTGAGGGTTAGGGCTCGGTTTAGGGTACGGGTTAGGATTAGTGTACGTGTTAGGGTTAGGGTAGGTGTTAGGGTTAGGGTACACGTTAGGGTTAGGGTAGTTATTAAACCTATCCCACTCTCTAGATACCCCTTAGCACGTCAAGGAATATTATTTGGGTGTCCAGCCATGGAGAAGAGTTTAGACACTAGGAGAAGATAAGGAACACACCCATTATCAAGAAATCACATTAGGATTCTCTTTTTAACCTGTTCCTTAAAACACTAGTGCTTAGGAAATCTATTGGAGGCAGAAGCAGTCAAGGGTAGCTTAGGGTTAGGGTTAGGGTTAGGGTTAGGGTACGGCTTAGGGTACGGGTTCGGGTACAGCTTCAGGTACGGCGTAGGGTATGGGTTAGTGTTAGGATTAGGGTTAGTTTGAGGGTTAGGGCTCGGTTTAGGGTACGGGTTAGGATTAGGGTACGTGTTAGGGTTAGGGTAGGGGTTAGGGTTAGGGTACGCGTTAGGGTTAGGGTAGTTATTAAACCTATCCCACTCTCTAGATACCCTTTAGCACATCAAGTAATATTATTTGGGGGTCCAGCCATGGAGAAGAGTTTAGACACTAGGAGAAGATAAGGAACACACTCATTATCCTGAAATCACATTAGGATTCTGTTTTTAACCTGTTCCTTAATACACTAGTGCTTAGGAAATCTATTAGAGGCAGAAGCAGTGAAGGGTAGCTTAGAGTTAGGGTTAGGGTTAGGTTTAGGGTTAGGGTTAGGGTACGGCGTAGGGAACGGGTTCGAGTACGGGTTCGGGTACGGCGTAGTGTATGGGTTAGGGTTAGGGTTAGGGTTAGGGTACGGCTTAGGGTACGGGTTCGGGTACGGGTTCATGTACGGCATAGGGTATGGGTTAGGGTTAGGGTTAGGGTTAGTTTGAAGGTTAGGGCTCGGTTTAGGGTACAGGTTAGGATTAGGGTTCGTGTTAGGGTTAGGGTAGGGGTTAGGGTTAGGGTACGCGTTAGGGTTAGGGTAGTTATTAAACCTATCCCACTCTCTAGATACCCCTTAGCACGTCTAGGAATATTATTTGGGGGTCCAGCCATGGAGAAGAGTTTAGACAATAGGAGAAGATAAGGAACACACCCATTATCCTGAAATCACATTAGGATTCTCTTTTTAACCTGTTCCTTAATACACTAGTGCTTAGGAAATCTATTGTAGGCAGAAGCAGTCAAGGGTAGCTTAGGGTTAGGGTTAGGATTAGGGTTAGGGTTAGTGTTAGGGTACGGATTCGGGTACGGTTTCGGGTACGGCGTAGGGTATGGGTTAGGGTTAGGGTTAGGGTTAGTTTGAGGGTTAGGGCTCGGTTTAGGGTACGGGTTAGGATTAGGGTACGTGTTAGGTTTAGGGTAGGTGTTAGGGTTAGGGTACGCGTTAGGGTTAGGGTAGTTATTAAACCTATCCCACTCTCTAGATACCCCTTAGCACGTCAAGGAATATTATTTGGGGGTCCAGCCATGGAGAAGAGTTTAGACACTAGGAGAAGATAAGGAACACACCCATTATCCTGAAAACACATTAGGATTTTCTTTTTAACCTGTTCCTTAAAACACTAGTGCTTAGGAAATCTATTGGAGGCAGAAGCAGTCAAGGGTAGCTTAGGGTTAGGGTTAGGGTTAGGGTTAGGGTTAGTGTTAGGGTACGGGTTCCGGTACGGGTTCGGGTACGGCGTTGGGTATGGGTTAGGGTTAGTGTTAGGGTTAGTTTGAGGGTTAGGGCTCGGTTTAGGGTACGGGTTAGGATTAGGGTACGTGTTAGGGTTAGGGTAGGGGTTAGGGTTAGGGTACGCGTTAGGGTTAGGGTAGTTATTAAACCTATCCCACTCTCTAGATACCCCTTAGCACGTCAAGGAATATTATTTGGGGGTCCAGCCATGGAGAAGAGTTTAGACACTAGGAGAAGATAAGGAACACACCCATTATGAAGAAATCACATTAGGATTCTCTTTTTAACCTGTTCCTTAAAACACTAGTGCTTAGGAAATCTATTGGAGGCAGAAGAAGTCAAGGGTAGCTTAGGGTTAGGGTTAGGGTTAGTGTTAGGGTACGGCTTAGGGTACGGGTTTGGGTACGGGTTCGGGTACGGCGTAGGGTATGGGTTAGGGTTAGGGTTAGTGTTAGTTTGAGGGTTAGGGCTCGGTTTAGGGTACGGGTTAGGATTAGGGTACGTGTTAGGGTTAGTGTAGGGGTTAGGGTTAGGGTACGCGTTAGGGTTACGGTAGTTATTAAACCTATCCCACTCTCTAGATACCCCTTAGCACGTCAAGGAATATTATTTGGGGGTCCAGCCATGGAGAAGAGTTTAGACACTAGGAGAAGATAAGGAACACACCCATTATCAAGAAATCACATTAGGATTCTCTTTTTAACCTGTTCCTTAAAACACTAGTGCTTAGGAAATCTATTGGAGGCAGAAGCAGTCAAGGGTAGCTTAGGGTTAGGGTTAGGGTTAGGGTACGGCTTAGGGTACGGGTTCGGGTCCGGGTTCGGGTACGGCGTAGGGTATGGGTTAGGGTTAGGGTTAGGGTTAGTTTGAGGGTTAGGGCTCGGTTCAGGGTACGGGTTAGGATTAGTGTACGTGTTAGGGTTAGGGTAGAGGTTAGGGTTAGGGTACGCGTTAGGGTTCGGGTAGTTATTAAACCTATCCCACTCTCTAGATACCCCTTAGCACGTCAAGGAATATTATTTGGGGGTCCAGCCTTGGAGAAGAGTTTAGACACTAGGAGAAGATAAGGAACACACCCATTATCAAGAAATCACATTAGGATTCTCTTTTTAACCTGTTCCTTAAAACACTAGTGCTTAGGAAATCTATTGGAGGCAGAAGCAGTCAAGGGTAGCTTAGGGTTAGGGTTAGGGTTAGGGTTAGGTTTAGGGTTAGGGTTAGGGTACGGCTTAGGGTACGGGTTCGGGTACTGGTTCGGGTACGGCGTAGGGTATGGGTTAGGGTTAGGGTTAGGGTTAGTTTGAGTGTTAGGGCTCGGTTTAGGTTACGGGTTAGGATTAGGGTACGTGTTAGGGTTAGGTTAGGGGTTAGGGTTAGGGTACGCGTTAGGGTTAGTGTAGGGTTAGGGTTAGGGTTAGGGTTAGGGTTAGGGTTAGGTTACGGCTTAGGGTACGGGTTCGGGTACGGGTTCGTGTACGGCGTAGGGTATGGGTTAGGGTTAGGGTTAGGGTTAGTTTGAAGGTTAGGGCTCGGTTTAGGGTACAGGTTAGGATTAGGGTTCGTGTTAGGGTTAGGGTAGGGGTTAGGGTTAGGGTACGCGTTAGGGTTAGGGTAGTTATTAAACTTATCCCACTCTCTAGATACCCCTTAGCACGTCTAGGAATATTATTTGGGGGTCCAGCCATGGAGAAGAGTTTAGACAATAGGAGAAGATAAGGAACACACCCATTATCCTGAAATCACATTAGGATTCTCTTTTTAACCTGTTCCTTAATACACTAGTGCTTAGGAAATCTATTGTAGGCAGAAGCAGTCAAGGGTAGCTTAGGGTTAGGGTTAGGGTTAGGGTACGGCTTAGGGTACGGGTTCGGGTACTGGTTCGGGTACGGCGTAGGGTATGGGTTAGGGTTAGGGTTAGGGTTAGTTTGAGGGTTAGGGCTCGGTTTAGGTTACGGGTTAGGATTAGGGTACGTGTTAGGGTTAGGGTAGGGGTTAGGGTTAGGGTACGCGTTAGGGTTAGGGTAGTTATTAAACCTATCCCACTCTCTAGATACCCCTTAGCACGTCAAGGAATATTATTTGGGGGTCCAGCCATGGAGAAGAGTTTAGACACTAGGAGAAGATAAGGAACACACCCATTATCAAGAAATCACATTAGGATTCTCTTTTTAACCTGTTCCTTAAAACACTAGTGCTTAGGAAATCTATTGGAGGCAGAAGCAGTCAAGGGTAGCTTAGGGTTAGGGTTACTCTTAGGGTTAGGGTTAGTGTTAGGGTACGGATTCGGGTACGGTTTCGGGTACGGCGTAGGGTATGGGTTAGGGTTAGGGTTAGGGTTAGTTTGAGGGTTAGGGCTCGGTTTAGGGTACGGGTTAGGATTAGGGTACGTGTTAGGGTTAGGGTAGGTGTTAGGGTTAGGGTACGCGTTAGGGTTAGGGTAGTTATTAAACCTATCCCACTCTCTAGATACCCCTTAGCACGTCAAGGAATATTATTTGGGGGTCCAGCCATGGAGAAGAGTTTAGACACTAGGAGAAGATAAGGAACACACCCATTATCAAGAAATCACATTAGGATTCTCTTTTTAACATGTTCCTTAAAACACTAGTGCTTAGGAAATCTATTGGAGGCAGAAGCAGTCAAGGGTAGCTTAGGGTTAGGGTTAGGGTTAGGGTTAGGGTTAGTGTTAGGGTACGGGTTCCGGTACGGGTTCGGGTACGGCGTTGGGTATGGTTTAGGGTTAGTGTTAGGGTTAGTTTGAGGGTTAGGGCTCGGTTTAGGGTACGGGTTAGGATTAGGGTACGTGTTAGGGTTAGGGTAGGGGTTAGGGTTAGGGTACGCGTTAGGGTTAGGGTAGTTATTAAACCTATCCCACTCTCTAGATACCCCTTAGCACGTCAAGGAATATTATTTGGGGGTCCAGCCATGGAGAAGAGTTTAGACACTAGGAGAAGATAAGGAACACACCCATTATGAAGAAATCACATTAGGATTCTCTTTTTAACCTGTTCCTTAAAACACTAGTGCTTAGGAAATCTATTGGAGGCAGAAGAAGTCAAGGGTAGCTTAGGGTTAGGGTTAGGGTTAGTGTTAGGGTACGGCTTAGGGTACGGGTTTGGGTACGGGTTCGGGTACGGCGTAGGGTATGGGTTAGGGTTAGGGTTAGTGTTAGTTTGAGGGTTAGGGCTCGGTTTAGGGTACGGGTTAGGATTAGGGTACGTGTTAGGGTTAGTGTAGGTGTTAGGGTTAGGGTACGCGTTAGGGTTACGGTAGTTATTAAACCTATCCCACTCTCTAGATACCCCTTAGCACGTCAAGGAATATTATTTGGGGGTCCAGCCATGGAGAAGAGTTTAGACACTAGGAGAAGATAAGGAACACACCCATTATCAAGAAATCACATTAGGATTCTCTTTTTAACCTGTTCCTTAAAACACTAGTGCTTAGGAAATCTATTGGAGGCAGAAGCAGTCAAGGGTAGCTTAGGGTTAGGGTTAGGGTTAGGGTACGGCTTAGGGTACGGGTTCGGGTCCGGGTTCGGGTACGGCGTAGGGTATGGGTTAGGGTTAGGGTTAGGGTTAGTTTGAGGGTTAGGGCTCGGTTTAGGGTACGGGTTAGGATTAGTGTACGTGTTAGGGTTAGGGTAGAGGTTAGGGTTAGGGTACGCGTTAGGGTTCGGGTAGTTATTAAACCTATCCCACTCTCTAGATACCCCTTAGCACGTCAAGGAATATTATTTGGGGGTCCAGCCTTGGAGAAGAGTTTAGACACTAGGAGAAGATAAGGAACACACCCATTATCAAGAAATCACATTAGGATTCTCTTTTTAACCTGTTCCTTAAAACACTAGTGCTTAGGAAATCTATTGGAGGCAGAAGCAGTCAAGGGTAGCTTAGGGTTAGGGTTAGGGTTAGGGTTAGGTTTAGGGTTAGGGTTAGGGTACGGCTTAGGGTACGGGTTCGGGTACTGGTTCGGGTACGGCGTAGGGTATGGGTTAGGGTTAGGGTTAGGGTTAGTTTGAGTGTTAGGGCTCGGTTTAGGTTACGGGTTAGGATTAGGGTACGTGTTAGGGTTAGGTTAGGGGTTAGGGTTAGGGTACGCGTTAGGGTTAGTGTAGGGTTAGGGTTAGGGTTAGGGTTAGGGTTAGGGTTAGGTTACGGCTTAGGGTACGGGTTCGGGTACGGGTTCGTGTACGGCGTAGGGTATGGGTTAGGGTTAGGGTTAGGGTTAGTTTGAAGGTTAGGGCTCGGTTTAGGGTACAGGTTAGGATTAGGGTTCGTGTTAGGGTTAGGGTAGGGGTTAGGGTTAGGGTACGCGTTAGGGTTAGGGTAGTTATTAAACTTATCCCACTCTCTAGATACCCCTTAGCACGTCTAGGAATATTATTTGGGGGTCCAGCCATGGAGAAGAGTTTAGACAATAGGAGAAGATAAGGAACACACCCATTATCCTGAAATCACATTAGGATTCTCTTTTTAACCTGTTCCTTAATACACTAGTGCTTAGGAAATCTATTGTAGGCAGAAGCAGTCAAGGGTAGCTTAGGGTTAGGGTTAGGGTTAGGGTACGGCTTAGGGTACGGGTTCGGGTACTGGTTCGGGTACGGCGTAGGGTATGGGTTAGGGTTAGGGTTAGGGTTAGTTTGAGGGTTAGGGCTCGGTTTAGGTTACGGGTTAGGATTAGGGTACGTGTTAGGGTTAGGGTAGGGGTTAGGGTTAGGGTACGCGTTAGGGTTAGGGTAGTTATTAAACCTATCCCACTCTCTAGATACCCCTTAGCACGTCAAGGAATATTATTTGGGGGTCCAGCCATGGAGAAGAGTTTAGACACTAGGAGAAGATAAGGAACACACCCATTATCAAGAAATCACATTAGGATTCTCTTTTTAACCTGTTCCTTAAAACACTAGTGCTTAGGAAATCTATTGGAGGCAGAAGCAGTCAAGGGTAGCTTAGGGTTAGGGTTACTCTTAGGGTTAGGGTTAGTGTTAGGGTACGGATTCGGGTACGGTTTCGGGTACGGCGTAGGGTATGGGTTAGGGTTAGGGTTAGGGTTAGTTTGAGGGTTAGGGCTCGGTTTAGGGTACGGGTTAGGATTAGGGTACGTGTTAGGTTTAGGGTAGGTGTTAGGGTTAGGGTACGCGTTAGGGTTAGGGTAGTTATTAAACCTATCCCACTCTCTAGATACCCCTTAGCACGTCAAGGAATATTATTTGGGGGTCCAGCCATGGAGAAGAGTTTAGACACTAGGAGAAGATAAGGAACACACCCATTATCAAGAAATCACATTAGGATTCTCTTTTTAACATGTTCCTTAAAACACTAGTGCTTAGGAAATCTATTGGAGGCAGAAGCAGTCAAGGGTAGCTTAGGGTTAGGGTTAGGGTTAGGGTTAGGGTTAGTGTTAGGGTACGGGTTCCGGTACGGGTTCGGGTACGGCGTTGGGTATGGTTTAGGGTTAGTGTTAGGGTTAGTTTGAGGGTTAGGGCTCGGTTTAGGGTACGGGTTAGGATTAGGGTACGTGTTAGGGTTAGGGTAGGGGTTAGGGTTAGGGTACGCGTTAGGGTTAGGGTAGTTATTAAACCTATCCCACTCTCTAGATACCCCTTAGCACGTCAAGGAATATTATTTGGGGGTCCAGCCATGGAGAAGAGTTTAGACACTAGGAGAAGATAAGGAACACACCCATTATCCTGAAATCACATTAGGATTTTCTTTTTAACCTGTTCCTTAAAACACTAGTGCTTAGGAAATCTATTGAAGGCAGAAGCAGTCAAGGGTAGTGTAGGGTTAGGTTTAGGGTTAGGGTACGGCTTAGGGTACGGGTTCGGGTACGGGTTCGGGTGCGGGTTTGGGTATGGCGTAGGATAGGGGTTAGGGTTAGGGTTAGGGTTAGTTTGAGGGTTAGGGCTCGGTTTAGGGTACGGGTTAGGATTAGTGTACGTGTTAGGGTTAGGGTAGGTGTTAGGGTTAGGGTACACGTTAGGGTTAGGGTAGTTATTAAACCTATCCCACTCTCTAGATACCCCTTAGCACGTCAAGGAATATTATTTGGGTGTCCAGCCATGGAGAAGAGTTTAGACACTAGGAGAAGATAAGGAACACACCCATTATCAAGAAATCACATTAGGATTCTCTTTTTAACCTGTTCCTTAAAACACTAGTGCTTAGGAAATCTATTGGAGGCAGAAGCAGTCAAGGGTAGCTTAGGGTTAGGGTTAGGGTTAGGGTTAGGGTACGGCTTAGGGTACGGGTTCGGGTACAGCTTCAGGTACGGCGTAGGGTATGGGTTAGTGTTAGGTTTAGGGTTAGTTTGAGGGTTAGGGCTCGGTTTAGGGTACGGGTTAGGATTAGGGTACGTGTTAGGGTTAGGGTACGCGTTAGGGTTAGGGTAGTTATTAAACCTATCCCACTGTCTAGATACCCCTTAGCACGTCAAGGAATATTATTTGGGGGTCCAGCTATGGAGAAGAGTTTAGACACTAGGAGAAGATAAGGAACACACCCATTATCAAGAAATCACATTAGGATTCTCTTTTTAACCTGTTCCTTAAAACACTAGTGCTTAGGAAATCTGTTGGAGGCAGAAGCAGTCAAGGGTAGCTTAGGGTTAGGGTTAGGGTTAGGGTACGGCTTAGGGTACGGGTTCGGGTACGGGTTTGTGTATGGCGTAGGGTATGGGTTAGGGTTCGGGTTAGGGTTAGTTTGAGAGTTAGGGCTCGGTTTAGGGTTCGGGTTAAGATTAGGGTACGTGTTAGGGTTAGGGTAGGGGTTAGGGTTAGGGTACGCATTAGGGTTAGGGTAGTTATTAAACCTATCCCACTCTCTAGATACCCTTTAGCACATCAAGTAATATTATTTGGGGGTCCAGCCATGGAGAAGAGTTTAGACACTAGGAGAAGATAAGGAACACACTCATTATCCTGAAATCACATTAGGATTCTGTTTTTAACCTGTTCCTTAATACACTAGTGCTTAGGAAATCTATTAGAGGCAGAAGCAGTGAAGGGTAGCTTAGAGTTAGGGTTAGGGTTAGGTTTAGGGTTAGGGTTAGGGTACGGCGTAGGGAACGGGTTCGAGTACGGGTTCGGGTACAGCGTAGTGTATGGGTTAGGGTTAGGGTTAGGGTTAGGGTACGGCTTAGGGTACGGGTTCGGGTACGGGTTCATGTACGGCATAGGGTATGGGTTAGGGTTAGGGTTAGGGTTAGTTTGAAGGTTAGGGCTCGGTTTAGGGTACAGGTTAGGATTAGGGTTCGTGTTAGGGTTAGGGTAGGGGTTAGGGTTAGGGTACGCGTTAGGGTTAGGGTAGTTATTAAACCTATCCCACTCTCTAGATACCCCTTAGCACGTCTAGGAATATTATTTGGGGGTCCAGCCATGGAGAAGAGTTTAGACAATAGGAGAAGATAAGGAACACACCCATTATCCTGAAATCACATTAGGATTCTCTTTTTAACCTGTTCCTTAATACACTAGTGCTTAGGAAATCTATTGTAGGCAGAAGCAGTCAAGGGTAGCTTAGGGTTAGGGTTAGGATTAGGGTTAGGGTTAGTGTTAGGGTACGGATTCGGGTACGGTTTTGGGTACGGCGTAGGGTATGGGTTAGGGTTAGGGTTAGGGTTAGTTTGAGGGTTAGGGCTCGGTTTAGGGTACGGGTTAGGATTAGGGTACGTGTTAGGTTTAGGGTAGGTGTTAGGGTTAGGGTACGCGTTAGGGTTAGGGTAGTTATTAAACCTATCCCACTCTCTAGATACCCCTTAGCACGTCAAGGAATATTATTTGGGGGTCCAGCCATGGAGAAGAGTTTAGACACTAGGAGAAGATAAGGAACACACCCATTATCCTGAAATCACATTAGGATTTTCTTTTTAACCTGTTCCTTAAAACACTAGTGCTTAGGAAATCTATTGGAGGCAGAAGCAGTCAAGGGTAGCTTAGGGTTAGGGTTAGGGTTAGGGTTAGGGTTAGTGTTAGGGTACGGGTTCCGGTACGGGTTCGGGTACGGCGTTGGGTATGGGTTAGGGTTAGTGTTAGGGTTAGTTTGAGGGTTAGGGCTCGGTTTAGGGTACGGGTTAGGATTAGGGTACGTGTTAGGGTTAGGGTAGGGGTTAGGGTTAGGGTACGCGTTAGGGTTAGGGTAGTTATTAAACCTATCCCACTCTCTAGATACCCCTTAGCACGTCAAGGAATATTA
Organism: Eschrichtius robustus; assembly: GCF_028021215.1. Lineage (NCBI taxonomy): Eukaryota > Metazoa > Chordata > Mammalia > Artiodactyla > Eschrichtiidae > Eschrichtius > Eschrichtius robustus. The sequence goes on along the minus strand of NW_027175763.1, from coordinate 802,603 downwards.
TTTGGGGGTCCAGCCATGGAGAAGAGTTTAGACACTAGGAGAAGATAAGGAACACACCCATTATGAAGAAATCACATTAGGATTCTCTTTTTAACCTGTTCCTTAAAACACTAGTGCTTAGGAAATCTATTGGAGGCAGAAGAAGTCAAGGGTAGCTTAGGGTTAGGGTTAGGGTTAGTGTTAGGGTACGGCTTAGGGTACGGGTTTGGGTACGGGTTCGGGTACGGCGTAGGGTATGGGTTAGGGTTAGGGTTAGTGTTAGTTTGAGGGTTAGGGCTCGGTTTAGGGTACGGGTTAGGATTAGGGTACGTGTTAGGGTTAGTGTAGGGGTTAGGGTTAGGGTACGCGTTAGGGTTACGGTAGTTATTAAACCTATCCCACTCTCTAGATACCCCTTAGCACGTCAAGGAATATTATTTGGGGGTCCAGCCATGGAGAAGAGTTTAGACACTAGGAGAAGATAAGGAACACACCCATTATCAAGAAATCACATTAGGATTCTCTTTTTAACCTGTTCCTTAAAACACTAGTGCTTAGGAAATCTATTGGAGGCAGAAGCAGTCAAGGGTAGCTTAGGGTTAGGGTTCGGGTTAGGGTACGGCTTAGGGTACGGGTTCGGGTCCGGGTTCGGGTACGGCGTAGGGTATGGTTTAGGGTTAGGGTTAGGGTTAGTTTGAGGGTTAGGGCTCGGTTTAGGGTACGGGTTAGGATTAGTGTACGTGTTAGGGTTAGGGTAGAGGTTAGGGTTAGGGTACGCGTTAGGGTTCGGGTAGTTATTAAACCTATCCCACTCTCTAGATACCCCTTAGCACGTCAAGGAATATTATTTGGGGGTCCAGCCTTGGAGAAGAGTTTAGACACTAGGAGAAGATAAGGAACACACCCATTATCAAGAAATCACATTAGGATTCTCTTTTTAACCTGTTCCTTAAAACACTAGTGCTTAGGAAATCTATTGGAAGCAGAAGCAGTCAAGGGTAGCTTAGGGTTAGGGTTAGGGTTAGGGTTAGGTTTAGGGTTAGGGTTAGGGTACGGCTTAGGGTACGGGTTCGGGTACTGGTTCGGGTACGGCGTAGGGTATGGGTTAGGGTTAGGGTTAGGGTTAGTTTGAGTGTTAGGGCTCGGTTTAGGTTACGGGTTAGGATTAGGGTACGTGTTAGGGTTAGGTTAGGGGTTAGGGTTAGGGTACGCGTTAGGGTTAGTGTAGGGTTAGGGTTAGGGTTAGGGTTAGGGTTAGGGTTAGGTTACGGCTTAGGGTACGGGTTCGGGTACGGGTTCGTGTACGGCGTAGGGTATGGGTTAGGGTTGGGGTTAGGGTTAGTTTGAAGGTTAGGGCTCGGTTTAGGGTACAGGTTAGGATTAGGGTTCGTGTTAGGGTTAGGGTAGGGGTTAGGGTTAGGGTACGCGTTAGGGTTAGGGTAGTTATTAAACTTATCCCACTCTCTAGATACCCCTTAGCACGTCTAGGAATATTATTTGGGGGTCCAGCCATGGAGAAGAGTTTAGACAATAGGAGAAGATAAGGAACACACCCATTATCCTGAAATCACATTAGGATTCTCTTTTTAACCTGTTCCTTAATACACTAGTGCTTAGGAAATCTATTGTAGGCAGAAGCAGTCAAGGGTAGCTTAGGGTTAGGGTTAGGGTTAGGGTACGGCTTAGGGTACGGGTTCGGGTACTGGTTCGGGTACGGCGTAGGGTATGGGTTAGGGTTAGGGTTAGGGTTAGTTTGAGGGTTAGGGCTCGGTTTAGGTTACGGGTTAGGATTAGGGTACGTGTTAGGGTTAGGGTAGGGGTTAGGGTTAGGGTACGCGTTAGGGTTAGGGTAGTTATTAAACCTATCCCACTCTCTAGATACCCCTTAGCACGTCAAGGAATATTATTTGGGGGTCCAGCCATGGAGAAGAGTTTAGACACTAGGAGAAGATAAGGAACACACCCATTATCAAGAAATCACATTAGGATTCTCTTTTTAACCTGTTCCTTAAAACACTAGTGCTTAGGAAATCTATTGGAGGCAGAAGCAGTCAAGGGTAGCTTAGGGTTAGGGTTACTCTTAGGGTTAGGGTTAGTGTTAGGGTACGGATTCGGGTACGGTTTCGGGTACGGCGTAGGGTATGGGTTAGGGTTAGGGTTAGGGTTAGTTTGAGGGTTAGGGCTCGGTTTAGGGTACGGGTTAGGATTAGGGTACGTGTTAGGTTTAGGGTAGGTGTTAGGGTTAGGGTACGCGTTAGGGTTAGGGTAGTTATTAAACCTATCCCACTCTCTAGATACCCCTTAGCACGTCAAGGAATATTATTTGGGGGTCCAGCCATGGAGAAGAGTTTAGACACTAGGAGAAGATAAGGAACACACCCATTATCAAGAAATCACATTAGGATTCTCTTTTTAACATGTTCCTTAAAACACTAGTGCTTAGGAAATCTATTGGAGGCAGAAGCAGTCAAGGGTAGCTTAGGGTTAGGGTTAGGGTTAGGGTTAGGGTTAGTGTTAGGGTACGGGTTCCGGTACGGGTTCGGGTACGGCGTTGGGTATGGTTTAGGGTTAGTGTTAGGGTTAGTTTGAGGGTTAGGGCTCGGTTTAGGGTACGGGTTAGGATTAGGGTACGTGTTAGGGTTAGGGTAGGGGTTAGGGTTAGGGTACGCGTTAGGGTTAGGGTAGTTATTAAACCTATCCCACTCTCTAGATACCCCTTAGCACGTCAAGGAATATTATTTGGGGGTCCAGCCATGGAGAAGAGTTTAGACACTAGGAGAAGATAAGGAACACACCCATTATCCTGAAATCACATTAGGATTTTCTTTTTAACCTGTTCCTTAAAACACTAGTGCTTAGGAAATCTATTGAAGGCAGAAGCAGTCAAGGGTAGTGTAGGGTTAGGTTTAGGGTTAGGGTACGGCTTAGGGTACGGGTTCGGGTACGGGTTCGGGTGCGGGTTTGGGTATGGCGTAGGATAGGGGTTAGGGTTAGGGTTAGGGTTAGTTTGAGGGTTAGGGCTCGGTTTAGGGTACGGGTTAGGATTAGTGTACGTGTTAGGGTTAGGGTAGGTGTTAGGGTTAGGGTACACGTTAGGGTTAGGGTAGTTATTAAACCTATCCCACTCTCTAGATACCCCTTAGCACGTCAAGGAATATTATTTGGGTGTCCAGCCATGGAGAAGAGTTTAGACACTAGGAGAAGATAAGGAACACACCCATTATCAAGAAATCACATTAGGATTCTCTTTTTAACCTGTTCCTTAAAACACTAGTGCTTAGGAAATCTATTGGAGGCAGAAGCAGTCAAGGGTAGCTTAGGGTTAGGGTTAGGGTTAGGGTTAGGGTACGGCTTAGGGTACGGGTTCGGGTACAGCTTCAGGTACGGCGTAGGGTATGGGTTAGTGTTAGGTTTAGGGTTAGTTTGAGGGTTAGGGCTCGGTTTAGGGTACGGGTTAGGATTAGGGTACGTGTTAGGGTTAGGGTACGCGTTAGGGTTAGGGTAGTTATTAAACCTATCCCACTGTCTAGATACCCCTTAGCACGTCAAGGAATATTATTTGGGGGTCCAGCTATGGAGAAGAGTTTAGACACTAGGAGAAGATAAGGAACACACCCATTATCAAGAAATCACATTAGGATTCTCTTTTTAACCTGTTCCTTAAAACACTAGTGCTTAGGAAATCTGTTGGAGGCAGAAGCAGTCAAGGGTAGCTTAGGGTTAGGGTTAGGGTTAGGGTACGGCTTAGGGTACGGGTTCGGGTACGGGTTTGTGTATGGCGTAGGGTATGGGTTAGGGTTCGGGTTAGGGTTAGTTTGAGAGTTAGGGCTCGGTTTAGGGTTCGGGTTAAGATTAGGGTACGTGTTAGGGTTAGGGTAGGGGTTAGGGTTAGGGTACGCATTAGGGTTAGGGTAGTTATTAAACCTATCCCACTCTCTAGATACCCTTTAGCACATCAAGTAATATTATTTGGGGGTCCAGCCATGGAGAAGAGTTTAGACACTAGGAGAAGATAAGGAACACACTCATTATCCTGAAATCACATTAGGATTCTGTTTTTAACCTGTTCCTTAATACACTAGTGCTTAGGAAATCTATTAGAGGCAGAAGCAGTGAAGGGTAGCTTAGAGTTAGGGTTAGGGTTAGGTTTAGGGTTAGGGTTAGGGTACGGCGTAGGGAACGGGTTCGAGTACGGGTTCGGGTACAGCGTAGTGTATGGGTTAGGGTTAGGGTTAGGGTTAGGGTACGGCTTAGGGTACGGGTTCGGGTACGGGTTCATGTACGGCATAGGGTATGGGTTAGGGTTAGGGTTAGGGTTAGTTTGAAGGTTAGGGCTCGGTTTAGGGTACAGGTTAGGATTAGGGTTCGTGTTAGGGTTAGGGTAGGGGTTAGGGTTAGGGTACGCGTTAGGGTTAGGGTAGTTATTAAACCTATCCCACTCTCTAGATACCCCTTAGCACGTCTAGGAATATTATTTGGGGGTCCAGCCATGGAGAAGAGTTTAGACAATAGGAGAAGATAAGGAACACACCCATTATCCTGAAATCACATTAGGATTCTCTTTTTAACCTGTTCCTTAATACACTAGTGCTTAGGAAATCTATTGTAGGCAGAAGCAGTCAAGGGTAGCTTAGGGTTAGGGTTAGGATTAGGGTTAGGGTTAGTGTTAGGGTACGGATTCGGGTACGGTTTTGGGTACGGCGTAGGGTATGGGTTAGGGTTAGGGTTAGGGTTAGTTTGAGGGTTAGGGCTCGGTTTAGGGTACGGGTTAGGATTAGGGTACGTGTTAGGTTTAGGGTAGGTGTTAGGGTTAGGGTACGCGTTAGGGTTAGGGTAGTTATTAAACCTATCCCACTCTCTAGATACCCCTTAGCACGTCAAGGAATATTATTTGGGGGTCCAGCCATGGAGAAGAGTTTAGACACTAGGAGAAGATAAGGAACACACCCATTATCCTGAAATCACATTAGGATTTTCTTTTTAACCTGTTCCTTAAAACACTAGTGCTTAGGAAATCTATTGGAGGCAGAAGCAGTCAAGGGTAGCTTAGGGTTAGGGTTAGGGTTAGGGTTAGGGTTAGTGTTAGGGTACGGGTTCCGGTACGGGTTCGGGTACGGCGTTGGGTATGGGTTAGGGTTAGTGTTAGGGTTAGTTTGAGGGTTAGGGCTCGGTTTAGGGTACGGGTTAGGATTAGGGTACGTGTTAGGGTTAGGGTAGGGGTTAGGGTTAGGGTACGCGTTAGGGTTAGGGTAGTTATTAAACCTATCCCACTCTCTAGATACCCCTTAGCACGTCAAGGAATATTATTTGGGGGTCCAGCCATGGAGAAGAGTTTAGACACTAGGAGAAGATAAGGAACACACCCATTATGAAGAAATCACATTAGGATTCTCTTTTTAACCTGTTCCTTAAAACACTAGTGCTTAGGAAATCTATTGGAGGCAGAAGAAGTCAAGGGTAGCTTAGGGTTAGGGTTAGGGTTAGTGTTAGGGTACGGCTTAGGGTACGGGTTTGGGTACGGGTTCGGGTACGGCGTAGGGTATGGGTTAGGGTTAGGGTTAGTGTTAGTTTGAGGGTTAGGGCTCGGTTTAGGGTACGGGTTAGGATTAGGGTACGTGTTAGGGTTAGTGTAGGGGTTAGGGTTAGGGTACGCGTTAGGGTTACGGTAGTTATTAAACCTATCCCACTCTCTAGATACCCCTTAGCACGTCAAGGAATATTATTTGGGGGTCCAGCCATGGAGAAGAGTTTAGACACTAGGAGAAGATAAGGAACACACCCATTATCAAGAAATCACATTAGGATTCTCTTTTTAACCTGTTCCTTAAAACACTAGTGCTTAGGAAATCTATTGGAGGCAGAAGCAGTCAAGGGTAGCTTAGGGTTAGGGTTCGGGTTAGGGTACGGCTTAGGGTACGGGTTCGGGTCCGGGTTCGGGTACGGCGTAGGGTATGGTTTAGGGTTAGGGTTAGGGTTAGTTTGAGGGTTAGGGCTCGGTTTAGGGTACGGGTTAGGATTAGTGTACGTGTTAGGGTTAGGGTAGAGGTTAGGGTTAGGGTACGCGTTAGGGTTCGGGTAGTTATTAAACCTATCCCACTCTCTAGATACCCCTTAGCACGTCAAGGAATATTATTTGGGGGTCCAGCCTTGGAGAAGAGTTTAGACACTAGGAGAAGATAAGGAACACACCCATTATCAAGAAATCACATTAGGATTCTCTTTTTAACCTGTTCCTTAAAACACTAGTGCTTAGGAAATCTATTGGAAGCAGAAGCAGTCAAGGGTAGCTTAGGGTTAGGGTTAGGGTTAGGGTTAGGTTTAGGGTTAGGGTTAGGGTACGGCTTAGGGTACGGGTTCGGGTACTGGTTCGGGTACGGCGTAGGGTATGGGTTAGGGTTAGGGTTAGGGTTAGTTTGAGTGTTAGGGCTCGGTTTAGGTTACGGGTTAGGATTAGGGTACGTGTTAGGGTTAGGTTAGGGGTTAGGGTTAGGGTACGCGTTAGGGTTAGTGTAGGGTTAGGGTTAGGGTTAGGGTTAGGGTTAGGGTTAGGTTACGGCTTAGGGTACGGGTTCGGGTACGGGTTCGTGTACGGCGTAGGGTATGGGTTAGGGTTGGGGTTAGGGTTAGTTTGAAGGTTAGGGCTCGGTTTAGGGTACAGGTTAGGATTAGGGTTCGTGTTAGGGTTAGGGTAGGGGTTAGGGTTAGGGTACGCGTTAGGGTTAGGGTAGTTATTAAACTTATCCCACTCTCTAGATACCCCTTAGCACGTCTAGGAATATTATTTGGGGGTCCAGCCATGGAGAAGTGTTTAGACAATAGGAGAAGATAAGGAACACACCCATTATCCTGAAATCACATTAGGATTCTCTTTTTAACCTGTTCCTTAATACACTAGTGCTTAGGAAATCTATTGTAGGCAGAAGCAGTCAAGGGTAGCTTAGGGTTAGGGTTAGGGTTAGGGTACGGCTTAGGGTACGGGTTCGGGTACTGGTTCGGGTACGGCGTAGGGTATGGGTTAGGGTTAGGGTTAGGGTTAGTTTGAGGGTTAGGGCTCGGTTTAGGTTACGGGTTAGGATTAGGGTACGTGTTAGGGTTAGGGTAGGGGTTAGGGTTAGGGTACGCGTTAGGGTTAGGGTAGTTATTAAACCTATCCCACTCTCTAGATACCCCTTAGCACGTCAAGGAATATTATTTGGGGGTCCAGCCATGGAGAAGAGTTTAGACACTAGGAGAAGATAAGGAACACACCCATTATCAAGAAATCACATTAGGATTCTCTTTTTAACCTGTTCCTTAAAACACTAGTGCTTAGGAAATCTATTGGAGGCAGAAGAAGTCAAGGGTAGCTTAGGGTTAGGGTTAGGGTTAGTGTTAGGGTACGGCTTAGGGTACGGGTTCGGGTACGGGTTCGGGTACGGCGTAGGGTATGGGTTAGGGTTAGGGTTAGTGTTAGTTTGAGGGTTAGGGCTCGGTTTAGGGTACGGGTTAGGATTAGGGTACGTGTTAGGGTTAGTGTAGGGGTTAGGGTTAGGGTACGCGTTAGGGTTACGGTAGTTATTAAACCTATCCCACTCTCTAGATACCCCTTAGCACGTCAAGGAATATTATTTGGGGGTCCAGCCATGGAGAAGAGTTTAGACACTAGGAGAAGATAAGGAACACACCCATTATCAAGAAATCACATTAGGATTCTCTTTTTAACCTGTTCCTTAAAACACTAGTGCTTAGGAAATCTATTGGAGGCAGAAGCAGTCAAGGGTAGCTTAGGGTTAGGGTTAGGGTTAGGGTACGGCTTAGGGTACGGGTTCGGGTCCGGGTTCGGGTACGGCGTAGGGTATGGGTTAGGGTTAGGGTTAGGGTTAGTTTGAGGGTTAGGGCTCGGTTTAGGGTACGGGTTAGGATTAGTGTACGTGTTAGGGTTAGGGTAGAGGTTAGGGTTAGGGTACGCGTTAGGGTTCGGGTAGTTATTAAACCTATCCCACTCTCTAGATACCCCTTAGCACGTCAAGGAATATTATTTGGGGGTCCAGCCTTGGAGAAGAGTTTAGACACTAGGAGAAGATAAGGAACACACCCATTATCAAGAAATCACATTAGGATTCTCTTTTTAACCTGTTCCTTAAAACACTAGTGCTTAGGAAATCTATTGGAGGCAGAAGCAGTCAAGGGTAGCTTAGGGTTAGGGTTAGGTTTAGGGTTAGGGTTAGGGTACGGCTTAGGGTACGGGTTCGGGTACTGGTTCGGGTACGGCGTAGGGTATGGGTTAGGGTTAGGGTTAGGGTTAGTTTGAGTGTTAGGGCTCGGTTTAGGTTACGGGTTAGGATTAGGGTACGTGTTAGGGTTAGGTTAGGGTTTAGGGTTAGGGTACGCGTTAGGGTTAGTGTAGGGTTAGGGTTAGGGTTAGGGTTAGGGTTAGGTTACCGCTTAGGGTACGGGTTCGGGTACGGGTTCGTGTACGGCGTAGGGTATGGGTTAGGGTTAGGGTTAGGGTTAGTTTGAAGGTTAGGGCTCGGTTTAGGGTACAGGTTAGGATTAGGGTTCGTGTTAGGGTTAGGGTAGGGGTTAGGGTTAGGGTACGCGTTAGAGTTAGGGTAGTTATTAAACTTATCCCACTCTCTAGATACCCCTTAGCACGTCTACGAATATTATTTGGGGGTCCAGCCATGGAGAAGAGTTTAGACAATAGGAGAAGATAAGGAACACACCCATTATCCTGAAATCACATTAGGATTCTCTTTTTAACCTGTTCCTTAATACACTAGTGCTTAGGAAATCTATTGTAGGCAGAAGCAGTCAAGGGTAGCTTAGGGTTAGGGTTAGGATTAGGGTTAGGGTTAGGGTACGGCTTAGGGTACGGGTTCGGGTACTGGTTTGGGTACGGCGTAGGGTATGGGTTAGGGTTAGGGTTAGGGTTAGTTTGAGGGTTAGGGCTCGGTTTAGGTTACGGGTTAGGATTAGGGTACGTGTTAGGGTTAGGGTAGGGGTTAGGGTTAGGGTACGCGTTAGGGTTAGGGTAGTTATTAAACCTATCCCACTCTCTAGATACCCCTTAGCACGTCAAGGAATATTATTTGGGGGTCCAGCCATGGAGAAGAGTTTAGACACTAGGAGAAGATAAGGAACACACCCATTATCAAGAAATCACATTAGGATTCTCTTTTTAACCTGTTCCTTAAAACACTAGTGCTTAGGAAATCTATTGGAGGCAGAAGCAGTCAAGGGTAGCTTAGGGTTAGGGTTACTCTTAGGGTTAGGGTTCGTGTTATGGTACGGATTCGGGTACGGTTTCGGGTACGGCGTAGGGTATGGGTTAGGGTTAGGGTTAGGGTTAGTTTGAGGGTTAGGGCTCGGTTTAGGGTACGGGTTAGGATTAGGGTACGTGTTAGGTTTAGGGTAGGTGTTAGGGTTAGGGTACGCGTTAGGGTTAGGGTAGTTATTAAACCTATCCCACTCTCTAGATACCCCTTAGCACGTCAAGGAATATTATTTGGGGGTCCAGCCATGGAGAAGAGTTTAGACACTAGGAGAAGATAAGGAACACACCCATTATCAAGAAATCACATTAGGATTCTCTTTTTAACATGTTCCTTAAAACACTAGTGCTTAGGAAATCTATTGGAGGCAGAAGCAGTCAAGGGTAGCTTAGGGTTAGGGTTAGGGTTAGGGTTCGTGTTAGGGTACGGCTTAGGGTACAGGTTCGGGTACGGGTTCGGGTACGGCGTAGGGTATGGGTTAGGGTTAGGGTTAGTGTTAGTTTGAGGGTTAGGACTCGGTTTAGGGTACGGGTTAGGATTAGGGTACGTGTTAGGGTTAGTGTAGGGGTTAGGGTTAGGGTACGCGTTAGGGTTACGGTAGTTATTAAACCTATCCCACTCTCTAGATACCCCTTAGCACGTCAAGGAATATTATTTGGGGGTCCAGCCATAGAGAAGAGTTTAGACACTAGGAGAAGATAAGGAACACACCCATTATCAAGAAATCACATTAGGATTCTCTTTTTAACCTGTTCCTTAAAACACTAGTGCTTAGGAAATCTATTGGAGGCAGAAGCAGTCAAGGGTAGCTTAGGGTTAGGGTTAGGGTTAGGGTACGGCTTAGGGTACGGGTTCGGGTCCGGGTTCGGGTACGGCGTAGGGTATGGGTTAGGGTTAGGGTTAGGGTTAGTTTGAGGGTTAGGGCTCGGTTTAGGGTACGGGTTAGGATTAGTGTACGTGTTAGGGTTAGGGTAGAGGTTAGGGTTAGGGTACGCGTTAGGGTTAGGGTAGTCATTAAACCTATCCCACTCTCTAGATACCCCTTAGCACGTCAAGGAATATTATTTGGGGGTCCAGCCATGGAGAAGAGTTTAGACACTAGGAGAAGATAAGGAACACACCCATTATCAAGAAATCACATTAGGATTCTCTTTTTAACCTGTTCCTTAAAACACTAGTGCTTAGGAAATCTATTGGAGGCAGAAGCAGTCAAGGGTAGCTTAGGGTTAGGGTTAGGGTTAGGGTTAGGTTTAGGGTTAGGGTTAGGGTACGGCTTAGGGTACGGGTTCGGGTACTGGTTCGGGTACGGCGTAGGGTATGGGTTAGGGTTAGGGTTAGGGTTAGTTTGAGGGTTAGGGCTCGGTTTAGGTTACGGGTTAGGATTAGGGTACGTGTTAGGGTTAGGTTAGGGGTTAGGGTTAGGGTACGCGTTAGGGTTAGTGTAGGGTTAGGGTTAGGGTTAGGGTTAGGGTTAGGGTTAGGTTACCGCTTAGGGTACGGGTTCGGGTACGGGTTCGTGTACGGCGTAGGGTATGGGTTAGGGTTAGGGTTAGGGTTAGTTTGAAAGTTAGGGCTCGGTTTAGGGTACAGGTTAGGATTAGGGTTCGTGTTAGGGTTAGGGTAGGGGTTAGGGTTAGGGTACGCGTTAGGGTTAGGGTAGTTATTAAACTTATCCCACTCTCTAGATACCCCTTAGCACGTCTAGGAATATTATTTGGGGGTCCAGCCATGGAGAAGAGTTTAGACAATAGGAGAAGATAAGGAACACACCCATTATCCTGAAATCACATTAGGATTCTCTTTTTAACCTGTTCCTTAATACACTAGTGCTTAGGAAATCTATTGTAGGCAGAAGCAGTCAAGGGTAGCTTAGGGTTAGGGTTAGGATTAGGGTTAGGGTTAGGGTACGGCTTAGGGTACGGGTTCGGTTACTGGTTCGGGTACGGCGTAGGGTATGGGTTAGGGTTAGGGTTAGGGTTAGTTTGAGGGTTAGGGCTCGGTTTAGGTTACGGGTTAGGATTAGGGTACGTGTTAGGGTTAGGGTAGGGGTTAGGGTTAGGGTACGCGTTAGGGTTAGGGTAGTTATTAAACCTATCCCACTCTCTAGATACCCCTTAGCACGTCAAGGAATATTATTTGGGGGTCCAGCCATGGAGAAGAGTTTACACACTAGGAGAAGATAAGGAACACACCCATTATCAAGAAATCACATTAGGATTCTCTTTTTAACCTGTTCCTTAAAACACTAGTGCTTAGGAAATCTATTGGAGGCAGAAGCAGTCAAGGGTAGCTTAGGGTTAGGGTTACTCTTAGGGTTAGGGTTAGTGTTAGGGTACGGATTCGGGTACGGTTTCGGGTACGGCGTAGGGTATGGGTTAGGGTTAGGGTTAGGGTTAGTTTGAGGGTTAGGGCTCGGTTTAGGGTACGGGTTAGGATTAGGGTACGTGTTAGGTTTAGGGTAGGTGTTAGGGTTAGGGTACGCGTTAGGGTTAGGGTAGTTATTAAACCTATCCCACTCTCTAGATACCCCTTAGCACGTCAAGGAATATTATTTGGGGGTCCAGCCATGGAGAAGAGTTTAGACACTAGGAGAAGATAAGGAACACACCCATTATCAAGAAATCACATTAGGATTCTCTTTTAAACATGTTCCTTAAAACACTAGTGCTTAGGAAATCTATTGGAGGCAGAAGCAGTCAAGGGTAGCTTAGGGTTAGGGTTAGGGTTAGGGTTAGGGTTAGTGTTAGGGTACGGGTTCCGGTACGGGTTCGGGTACGGCGTTGGGTATGGTTTAGGGTTAGTGTTAGGGTTAGTTTGAGGGTTAGGGCTCGGTTTAGGGTACGGGTTAGGATTAGGGTACGTGTTAGGGTTAGGGTAGGGGTTAGGGTTAGGTTACGCGTTAGGGTTAGGGTAGTTATTAAACCTATCCCACTCTCTAGATACCCCTTAGCACGTCAAGGAATATTATTTGGGGGTCCAGCCATGGAGAAGAGTTTAGACACTAGGAGAAGATAAGGAACACACCCATTATGAAGAAATCACATTAGGATTCTCTTTTTAACCTGTTCCTTAAAACACTAGTGCTTAGGAAATCTATTGGAGGCAGAAGCAGTCAAGGGTAGCTTAGGGTTAGGGTTAGGGTTCGTGTTAGGGTACGGCTTAGGGTACGGGTTCGGGTACGGGTTCGGGTACGGCGTAGGGTATGGGTTAGGGTTAGGGTTAGTGTTAGTTTGAGGGTTAGGGCTCGGTTTAGGGTACGGGTTAGGATTAGGGTACGTGTTAGGGTTAGTGTAGGGGTTAGGGTTAGGGTACGCGTTAGGGTTACGGTAGTTATTAAACCTATCCCACTCTCTAGATACCCCTTAGCACGTCAAGGAATATTATTTGGGGGTCCAGCCATGGAGAAGAGTTTAGACACTAGGAGAAGATAAGGAACACACCCATTATCAAGAAATCACATTAGGATTCTCTTTTTAACCTGTTCCTTAAAACACTAGTGCTTAGGAAATCTATTGGAGGCAGAAGCAGTCAAGGGTAGCTTAGGGTTAGGGTTAGGGTTAGGGTACGGCTTAGTGTACGGGTTCGGGTCCGGGTTCGGGTACGGCGTAGGGTATGGGTTAGGGTTAGGGTTAGGGTTAGTTTGAGGGTTAGGGCTCGGTTTAGGGTACGGGTTAGGATTAGTGTACGTGTTAGGGTTAGGGTAGAGGTTAGGGTTAGGGTACGCGTTAGGGTTAGGGTAGTCATTAAACCTATCCCACTCTCTAGATACCCCTTAGCACGTCAAGGAATATTATTTGGGGGTCCAGCCTTGGAGAAGAGTTTAGACACTAGGAGAAGATAAGGAACACACCCATTATCAAGAAATCACATTAGGATTCTCTTTTTAACCTGTTCCTTAAAACACTAGTGCTTAGGAAATCTATTGGAGGCAGAAGCAGTCAAGGGTAGCTTAGGGTTAGGGTAAGGGTTAGGGTTAGGTTTAGGGTTAGGGTTAGGGTACGGCTTAGGGTACGGGTTCGGGTACTGGTTCGGGTACGGCGTAGGGTATGGGTTAGGGTTAGGGTTAGGGTTAGTTTGAGGGTTAGGGCTCGGTTTAGGTTACGGGTTAGGATTAGGGTACGTGTTAGGGTTAGGTTAGGGGTTAGGGTTAGGGTACGCGTTAGGGTTAGTGTAGTTATTAAACCTATCCCACTCTCTAGATACCCCTTAGCACGTCAAAGAATATTATTTGGGGGTCCAGCCATGGAGAAGAGTTTAGACACTAGGAGAAGATAAGGAACACACCCATTATCAAGAAATCACATTAGGATTCTCTTTTTAACCTGTTCCTTAAAACACTAGTGCTTAGGAAATCTATTGGAGGCAGAAGCAGTCAAGGGTAGCTTAGGGTTAGGGTTAGGGTTAGGGTTAGGGTTAGCTTTAGGGTACGGCTTAGGGTACGGGTTTGGGTATGGCGTAGGGTATGGGTTAGGGTTAGTGTTAGGGTTAGTTTCAAGGTTAGGGCTCGGTTTAGAGTACGGGTTAGGATTAGGGTACGTGTTAGGGTTAGGGTACGCGTTAGGGTTAGGGTAGTTATTAAACCTATCCCACTCTCTAAATACCCTTTAGCACGTCAAGGAATATTATTTGGGGGTCCAGCCATGGAGAAGAGTTTAGACACTAGGAGAAGATAAGGAACACACCCATTATCCTGAAATCACATTAGGATTCTCTTTTTAACCTGTTCCTTAATACAGTAGTGCTTAGGAAATCTATTGGAGGCAGAAGCAGTCAAGGGTAGCTTAGGGTTAGGGTTAGGGTTAGGGTTAGGGTTAGGGAACGGCTTAGGGTACGGGTTCGGGTCCGGGTTCGGGTACGGCGTAGGGTATGTGTTAGGGTTAGTGTTAGGGTTAGTTTGAGGGTTAGGGCTCGGTTTAGGGTACGGGTTAGGATTAGTGTACGTGTTAGGGTTAGGGTAGAAGTTAGGGTTAGGGTACGCGTTAGGGTTAGGGTAGTTATTAAACCTATCCCACTCTCTAGATACCCCTTAGCACGTCAAGGAATATTATTTGGGGGTCCAGCCTTGGAGAAGAGTTTAGACACTAGGAGAAGATAAGGAACACACCCATTATCAAGAAATCACATTAGGATTCTCTTTTTAACCTGTTCCTTAAAACACTAGTGCTTAGGAAATCTATTGGAGGCAGAAGCAGTCAAGGGTAGCTTAGGGTTAGGGTTAGGGTTAGGGTTAGGGTTAGGGTTAGGGTACGGCTTAGGGTACGGGTTCGGGTACGGGTTCGTGTACCGCGTAGGGTATGGTTTAGGGTTAGGGTTAGGGTTAGTTTGAAGGTTAGGGCTCGGTTTAGGGTACGGGTTAGGATTAGGGTTCGTGTTAGGGTTAGGGTAGGGGTTAGGGTTAGGGTACGCGTTAGGGTTAGGGTAGTTATTAAACCTATCCCACTCTCTAGATACCCCTTAGCACGTCAAGGAATATTATTTGGGGTCCAGCCATGGAGAAGAGTTTAGACAATAGGAGAAGATAAGGAACACACCCATTATCCTGAAATCACATTAGGATTCTCTTTTTAACCTGTTCCTTAATACACTAGTGCTTAGGAAATCTATTGTAGGCAGAAGCAGTCAAGGGTAGCTTAGGGTTAGGGTTAGGATTAGGGTTAGGGTTAGGGTACGGCTTAGGGTACGGGTTCGGGTACGGGTTCGGGTACTGCGTAGGGTATGGGTTAGGGTTAGGGTTAGGGTTAGTTTGAGGGTTAGGGCTCGGTTTAGGGTACGGGTTAGGATTAGGGTACGTGTTAGTGTTAGGGTAGGGGTTAGGGTTAGGGTACGCGTTAGGGTTACGGTAGTTATTAAACCTATCCCACTCTCTAGATACCCCTTAGCACGTCAAGGAATATTATTTGGGGTTCCAGCCATGGAGAAGAGTTTAGACACTAGGAGAAGATAAGGAACACACCCATTATCAAGAAATCACATTAGGATTCTCTTTTTAACCTGTTCCTTAAAACACTAGTTCTTAGGAAATCTATTGGAGGCAGAAGCAGTCAAGGGTAGCTTAGGGTTAGGGTTAGGGTTAGGGTACGGCTTATGGTACGGGTTCGGGTACGGGTTTGGTTATGGCGTAGGGTATGGGTTAGGGTTAGGGTTAGGGTTAGTTTGAGGGTTAGGGCTCGGTTTAGGGTTTGGGTTAAGATTAGGGTACGTGTTAGTGTTAGGGTACGTGTTAGGGTTAGGGTACGCGTTAGGGTTAGGGTAGTTATTAAACCTATCCCACTCTCTAGATACCCTTTAGCACGTCAAGGAATATTATTTGGTGGTCCAGCGATGGAGAAGAGTTTAGACACTAGGAGAAGATAAGGAACACACCCATTATCCTGAAATCACATTAGAATTCTCTTTTTAACCTGTTCCTTAATACACTAGTGCTTAGGAAATCTATTGGAGGCAGAAGCAGTCAAGGGTAGCTTAGGGTTAGGGTTAGGGATAGGTTTAGGGTTAGGGTACGGCTTAGGGTACGGGTTCGGGTCCGGGTTTGGGTACGGCGTAGGGTATGGGTTAGGGTTAGGGTTAGGGTTAGTTTGAGGGTTAGGGCTCGGTTTAGGTTACGGGTTAGGATTAGGGTACGTGTTAGGGTTAGGGTAGGGGTTAGGGTTAGGGTACGTGTTAGGGTTAGGGTAGTTATTAAACCTATCCCACTCTCTAGATACCCCTTAGCACGTCAAGGAATATTATTTGTGGGTCCAGCCATGGAGAAGAGTTTAGACACTAGGAGAAGATAAGGAACACACCCATTATCAAGAAATCACATTAGGATTCTCTTTTTAACCTGTTCCTTAAAACACTAGTGCTTAGGAAATCTATTGGAGGCAGAAGCAGTCAAGGGTAGCTTAGGGTTAGGGTTAGGGTTAGGGTTAGGGTTAGGGTACGGCTTAGGTTACGGGTTCGGGTACGGGTTCGTGTACGGCGTAGGGTATGGGTTAGGGTTAGGGTTAGGGTTAGTTTGAAGGTTAGGGCTCGGTTTAGGGTACGTGTTAGGATTAGGGTTCGTGTTAGGGTTAGGGTAGGGGTTAGGGTTAGGGTATGCATTAGGTTTAGGGTAGTTATTAAACCTATCCCACTCTCTAGATACCCCTTAGCACGTCAAGGAATATTATTTGGGGGTCCAGCCATGGAGAAGAGTTTAGACACTAGGAGAAGATAAGGAACACACCCATTATCCTGAAATCACATTAGGATTCTCTTTTTAACCTGTTCCTTAATACACTAGTGCTTAGGAAATCTATTAGAGGCAGAAGCAGTGAATGGTAGCTTGGGGTTAGGGTTAGGGTTAGGTTTAGGGTTAGGGTTAGGGTACGGCTTAGGGAACGGGTTCGGGTACGGGTTCGGGTACGGCGTAGGGTATGGGTTAGGGTTAGGGTTAGGGTTAGTTTGAGGGTTAGGGCTCGGTTTAGGGTACGGGTTAGGATTAGTGTACGTGTTAGGGTTAGGGTAGAGGTTAGGGTTAGGGTACGCGTTAGGGTTAGGGTAGTTATTAAACCTATCCCACTCTCTAGATACCCCTTAGCACGTCAAGGAATATTATTTGGGGGTCCAGCCATGGAGAAGAGTTTAGACACTAGGAGAAGATAAGGAACACACCCATTATCAAGAAATCACATTAGGATTCTCTTTTTAACCTGTTCCTTAAAACACTAGTGCTTAGGAAATCTATTGGAGGCAGAAGCAGTCAAGGGTAGCTTAGGGTTAGGGTTAGGGTTAGGGTTAGGGTTATTGTTAGGGTAAGGCTTAGAGTACGGGTTCGGGTACGGGTTCGGGTACGGCGTAGGGTATGGGTTAGGGTTAGGGTTAGCGTTAGTTTGAGGGTTAGGGCTCGGTTTAGGGTACGGGTTAGGATTAGGGTACGTGTTAGGGTTAGGGTAGGTGTTAGGGTTAGGGTACGCGTTAGGGTTAGGGTAGTTATTAAACCTATCCCACTCTCTAGATACCCCTTAGCACGTCAAGGAATATTATTTGGGGGTCCAGCCATGGAGAAGAGTTTAGACACTAGGAGAAGATAAGGAACACACCCATTATCCTGAAATCACATTAGGATTTTCTTTTTAACCTGTTCCTAAAAACACTAGTGCTTAGGAAATCTATTGGAGGCAGAAGCAGTCAAGGGTAGCTTAGGGTTAGGGTTAGGGTTAGGGTTAGGGTTAGTGTTAGGGTATGGGTTCCGGTACGGGTTCGGGTACGGCGTTGGGTATGGGTTAGGGTTAGGGTTAGGGTTAGTTTGAGGGTTAGGGCTCGGTTTAGGGTACGGGTTAGGATTAGGGTACGTGTTAGGGTTAGGGTAGGGGTTAGGGTTAGGGTACGCGTTAGGGTTAGGGTAGTTATTAAACCTATCCCACTCTCTAGATACCCCTTAGCACGTCAAGGAATATTATTTGGGGGTCCAGCCATGGAGAAGAGTTTAGACACTAGGAGAAGATAAGGAACACACCCATTATCAAGAAATCACATTAGGATTCTCTTTTTAACCTGTTCCTTAAAACACTAGTGCTTAGGAAATCTATTGGAGGCAGAAGCAGTCAAGGGTAGCTTAGGGTTAGGGTAAGGGTTATTGTTAGGGTAAGGCTTAGGGTACGGTTTCAGGTACGGGTTCGGGTACGGCATAGGGTATGGGTTAGGGTTAGGGTTAGGGTTAGTTTGGGGGTTAGGGCTCGGTTTAGGGTACGGGTCAGGATTAGGGTACGTGTTAGTGTTAGGGTAGGGGTTAGGGTTAGGGTACGCGTTAGGATTACTGTAGTTATTAAACCTATCCCACTCTCTAGATACCCCTTAGCACGTCAAGGAATATTATTTGGGGGTCCAGCCATGGAGAAGAGTTTAGACACTAGGAGAAGATAAGGAACACACCCATTATCAAGAAATCACATTAGGATTCTCTTTTTAACCTGTTCCTTAAAACACTAGTGCTTAGGAAATCTATTGAAGGCAGAAGCAGTCAAGGGTAGTGTAGGGTTAGGTTTAGGGTTAGGGTACGGCTTAGGGTACGGGTTCGGGTACGGGTTCGGGTGCGGTTTTGGGTATGGCGTAGGATAGGGGTTAGGGTTAGGGTTAGGGTTAGTTTGAGGGTTAGGGCTCGGTTTAGGGTACGGGTTAGGATTAGTGTACGTGTTAGGGTTAGGGTAGGTGTTAGGGTTAGGGTACACGTTAGGGTTAGGGTAGTTATTAAACCTATCCCACTCTCTAGATACCCCTTAGCACGTCAAGGAATATTATTTGGGTGTCCAGCCATGGAGAAGAGTTTAGACACTAGGAGAAGATAAGGAACACACCCATTATCAAGAAATCACATTAGGATTCTCTTTTTAACCTGTTCCTTAAAACACTAGTGCTTAGGAAATCTATTGGAGGCAGAAGCAGTCAAGGGTAGCTTAGGGTTAGGGTTAGGGTTAGGGTTAGGGTACGGCTTAGGGTACGGGTTCGGGTACAGCTTCAGGTACGGCGTAGGGTATGGGTTAGTGTTAGGTTTAGGGTTAGTTTGAGTGTTAGGGCTCGGTTTAGGTTACGGGTTAGGATTAGGGTACGTGTTAGGGTTAGGTTAGGGGTTAGGGTTAGGGTACGCGTTAGGGTTAGTGTAGGGTTAGGGTTAGGGTTAGGGTTAGGGTTAGGGTTAGGTTACGGCTTAGGGTACGGGTTCGGGTACGGGTTCGTGTACGGCGTAGGGTATGGGTTAGGGTTGGGGTTAGGGTTAGTTTGAAGGTTAGGGCTCGGTTTAGGGTACAGGTTAGGATTAGGGTTCGTGTTAGGGTTAGGGTAGGGGTTAGGGTTAGGGTACGCGTTAGGGTTAGGGTAGTTATTAAACTTATCCCACTCTCTAGATACCCCTTAGCACGTCTAGGAATATTATTTGGGGGTCCAGCCATGGAGAAGTGTTTAGACAATAGGAGAAGATAAGGAACACACCCATTATCCTGAAATCACATTAGGATTCTCTTTTTAACCTGTTCCTTAATACACTAGTGCTTAGGAAATCTATTGTAGGCAGAAGCAGTCAAGGGTAGCTTAGGGTTAGGGTTAGGGTTAGGGTACGGCTTAGGGTACGGGTTCGGGTACTGGTTCGGGTACGGCGTAGGGTATGGGTTAGGGTTAGGGTTAGGGTTAGTTTGAGGGTTAGGGCTCGGTTTAGGTTACGGGTTAGGATTAGGGTACGTGTTAGGGTTAGGGTAGGGGTTAGGGTTAGGGTACGCGTTAGGGTTAGGGTAGTTATTAAACCTATCCCACTCTCTAGATACCCCTTAGCACGTCAAGGAATATTATTTGGGGGTCCAGCCATGGAGAAGAGTTTAGACACTAGGAGAAGATAAGGAACACACCCATTATCAAGAAATCACATTAGGATTCTCTTTTTAACCTGTTCCTTAAAACACTAGTGCTTAGGAAATCTATTGGAGGCAGAAGAAGTCAAGGGTAGCTTAGGGTTAGGGTTAGGGTTAGTGTTAGGGTACGGCTTAGGGTACGGGTTCGGGTACGGGTTCGGGTACGGCGTAGGGTATGGGTTAGGGTTAGGGTTAGTGTTAGTTTGAGGGTTAGGGCTCGGTTTAGGGTACGGGTTAGGATTAGGGTACGTGTTAGGGTTAGTGTAGGGGTTAGGGTTAGGGTACGCGTTAGGGTTACGGTAGTTATTAAACCTATCCCACTCTCTAGATACCCCTTAGCACGTCAAGGAATATTATTTGGGGGTCCAGCCATGGAGAAGAGTTTAGACACTAGGAGAAGATAAGGAACACACCCATTATCAAGAAATCACATTAGGATTCTCTTTTTAACCTGTTCCTTAAAACACTAGTGCTTAGGAAATCTATTGGAGGCAGAAGCAGTCAAGGGTAGCTTAGGGTTAGGGTTAGGGTTAGGGTACGGCTTAGGGTACGGGTTCGGGTCCGGGTTCGGGTACGGCGTAGGGTATGGGTTAGGGTTGGGGTTAGGGTTAGTTTGAGGGTTAGGGCTCGGTTTAGGGTACGGGTTAGGATTAGTGTACGTGTTAGGGTTAGGGTAGAGGTTAGGGTTAGGGTACGCGTTAGGGTTCGGGTAGTTATTAAACCTATCCCACTCTCTAGATACCCCTTAGCACGTCAAGGAATATTATTTGGGGGTCCAGCCTTGGAGAAGAGTTTAGACACTAGGAGAAGATAAGGAACACACCCATTATCAAGAAATCACATTAGGATTCTCTTTTTAACCTGTTCCTTAAAACACTAGTGCTTAGGAAATCTATTGGAGGCAGAAGCAGTCAAGGGTAGCTTAGGGTTAGGGTTAGGTTTAGGGTTAGGGTTAGGGTACGGCTTAGGGTACGGGTTCGGGTACTGGTTCGGGTACGGCGTAGGGTATGGGTTAGGGTTAGGGTTAGGGTTAGTTTGAGTGTTAGGGCTCGGTTTAGGTTACGGGTTAGGATTAGGGTACGTGTTAGGGTTAGGTTAGGGTTTAGGGTTAGGGTACGCGTTAGGGTTAGTGTAGGGTTAGGGTTAGGGTTAGGGTTAGGGTTAGGTTACCGCTTAGGGTACGGGTTCGGGTACGGGTTCGTGTACGGCGTAGGGTATGGGTTAGGGTTAGGGTTAGGGTTAGTTTGAAGGTTAGGGCTCGGTTTAGGGTACAGGTTAGGATTAGGGTTCGTGTTAGGGTTAGGGTAGGGGTTAGGGTTAGGGTACGCGTTAGAGTTAGGGTAGTTATTAAACTTATCCCACTCTCTAGATACCCCTTAGCACGTCTACGAATATTATTTGGGGGTCCAGCCATGGAGAAGAGTTTAGACAATAGGAGAAGATAAGGAACACACCCATTATCCTGAAATCACATTAGGATTCTCTTTTTAACCTGTTCCTTAATACACTAGTGCTTAGGAAATCTATTGTAGGCAGAAGCAGTCAAGGGTAGCTTAGGGTTAGGGTTAGGATTAGGGTTAGGGTTAGGGTACGGCTTAGGGTACGGGTTCGGGTACTGGTTTGGGTACGGCGTAGGGTATGGGTTAGGGTTAGGGTTAGGGTTAGTTTGAGGGTTAGGGCTCGGTTTAGGTTACGGGTTAGGATTAGGGTACGTGTTAGGGTTAGGGTAGGGGTTAGGGTTAGGGTACGCGTTAGGGTTAGGGTAGTTATTAAACCTATCCCACTCTCTAGATACCCCTTAGCACGTCAAGGAATATTATTTGGGGGTCCAGCCATGGAGAAGAGTTTAGACACTAGGAGAAGATAAGGAACACACCCATTATCAAGAAATCACATTAGGATTCTCTTTTTAACCTGTTCCTTAAAACACTAGTGCTTAGGAAATCTATTGGAGGCAGAAGCAGTCAAGGGTAGCTTAGGGTTAGGGTTACTCTTAGGGTTAGGGTTCGTGTTATGGTACGGATTCGGGTACGGTTTCGGGTACGGCGTAGGGTATGGGTTAGGGTTAGGGTTAGGGTTAGTTTGAGGGTTAGGGCTCGGTTTAGGGTACGGGTTAGGATTAGGGTACGTGTTAGGTTTAGGGTAGGTGTTAGGGTTAGGGTACGCGTTAGGGTTAGGGTAGTTATTAAACCTATCCCACTCTCTAGATACCCCTTAGCACGTCAAGGAATATTATTTGGGGGTCCAGCCATGGAGAAGAGTTTAGACACTAGGAGAAGATAAGGAACACACCCATTATCAAGAAATCACATTAGGATTCTCTTTTTAACATGTTCCTTAAAACACTAGTGCTTAGGAAATCTATTGGAGGCAGAAGCAGTCAAGGGTAGCTTAGGGTTAGGGTTAGGGTTAGGGTTCGTGTTAGGGTACGGCTTAGGGTACAGGTTCGGGTACGGGTTCGGGTACGGCGTAGGGTATGGGTTAGGGTTAGGGTTAGTGTTAGTTTGAGGGTTAGGACTCGGTTTAGGGTACGGGTTAGGATTAGGGTACGTGTTAGGTTTAGTGTAGGGGTTAGGGTTAGGGTACGCGTTAGGGTTACGGTAGTTATTAAACCTATCCCACTCTCTAGATACCCCTTAGCACGTCAAGGAATATTATTTGGGGGTCCAGCCATAGAGAAGAGTTTAGACACTAGGAGAAGATAAGGAACACACCCATTATCAAGAAATCACATTAGGATTCTCTTTTTAACCTGTTCCTTAAAACACTAGTGCTTAGGAAATCTATTGGAGGCAGAAGCAGTCAAGGGTAGCTTAGGGTTAGGGTTAGGGTTAGGGTACGGCTTAGGGTACGGGTTCGGGTCCGGGTTCGGGTACGGCGTAGGGTATGGGTTAGGGTTAGGGTTAGGGTTAGTTTGAGGGTTAGGGCTCGGTTTAGGGTACGGGTTAGGATTAGTGTACGTGTTAGGGTTAGGGTAGAGGTTAGGGTTAGGGTACGCGTTAGGGTTAGGGTAGTCATTAAACCTATCCCACTCTCTAGATACCCCTTAGCACGTCAAGGAATATTATTTGGGGGTCCAGCCATGGAGAAGAGTTTAGACACTAGGAGAAGATAAGGAACACACCCATTATCAAGAAATCACATTAGGATTCTCTTTTTAACCTGTTCCTTAAAACACTAGTGCTTAGGAAATCTATTGGAGGCAGAAGCAGTCAAGGGTAGCTTAGGGTTAGGGTTAGGGTTAGGGTTAGGTTTAGGGTTAGGGTTAGGGTACGGCTTAGGGTACGGGTTCGGGTACTGGTTCGGGTACGGCGTAGGGTATGGGTTAGGGTTAGGGTTAGGGTTAGTTTGAGGGTTAGGGCTCGGTTTAGGTTACGGGTTAGGATTAGGGTACGTGTTAGGGTTAGGTTAGGGGTTAGGGTTAGGGTACGCGTTAGGGTTAGTGTAGGGTTAGGGTTAGGGTTAGGGTTAGGGTTAGGGTTAGGTTACCGCTTAGGGTACGGGTTCGGGTACGGGTTCGTGTACGGCGTAGGGTATGGGTTAGGGTTAGGGTTAGGGTTAGTTTGAAAGTTAGGGCTCGGTTTAGGGTACAGGTTAGGATTAGGGTTCGTGTTAGGGTTAGGGTAGGGGTTAGGGTTAGGGTACGCGTTAGGGTTAGGGTAGTTATTAAACTTATCCCACTCTCTAGATACCCCTTAGCACGTCTAGGAATATTATTTGGGGGTCCAGCCATGGAGAAGAGTTTAGACAATAGGAGAAGATAAGGAACACACCCATTATCCTGAAATCACATTAGGATTCTCTTTTTAACCTGTTCCTTAATACACTAGTGCTTAGGAAATCTATTGTAGGCAGAAGCAGTCAAGGGTAGCTTAGGGTTAGGGTTAGGATTAGGGTTAGGGTTAGGGTACGGCTTAGGGTACGGGTTCGGTTACTGGTTCGGGTACGGCGTAGGGTATGGGTTAGGGTTAGGGTTAGGGTTAGTTTGAGGGTTAGGGCTCGGTTTAGGTTACGGGTTAGGATTAGGGTACGTGTTAGGGTTAGGGTAGGGGTTAGGGTTAGGGTACGCGTTAGGGTTAGGGTAGTTATTAAACCTATCCCACTCTCTAGATACCCCTTAGCACGTCAAGGAATATTATTTGGGGGTCCAGCCATGGAGAAGAGTTTACACACTAGGAGAAGATAAGGAACACACCCATTATCAAGAAATCACATTAGGATTCTCTTTTTAACCTGTTCCTTAAAACACTAGTGCTTAGGAAATCTATTGGAGGCAGAAGCAGTCAAGGGTAGCTTAGGGTTAGGGTTACTCTTAGGGTTAGGGTTAGTGTTAGGGTACGGATTCGGGTACGGTTTCGGGTACGGCGTAGGGTATGGGTTAGGGTTAGGGTTAGGGTTAGTTTGAGGGTTAGGGCTCGGTTTAGGGTACGGGTTAGGATTAGGGTACGTGTTAGGTTTAGGGTAGGTGTTAGGGTTAGGGTACGCGTTAGGGTTAGGGTAGTTATTAAACCTATCCCACTCTCTAGATACCCCTTAGCACGTCAAGGAATATTATTTGGGGGTCCAGCCATGGAGAAGAGTTTAGACACTAGGAGAAGATAAGGAACACACCCATTATCAAGAAATCACATTAGGATTCTCTTTTAAACATGTTCCTTAAAACACTAGTGCTTAGGAAATCTATTGGAGGCAGAAGCAGTCAAGGGTAGCTTAGGGTTAGGGTTAGGGTTAGGGTTAGGGTTAGTGTTAGGGTACGGGTTCCGGTACGGGTTCGGGTACGGCGTTGGGTATGGTTTAGGGTTAGTGTTAGGGTTAGTTTGAGGGTTAGGGCTCGGTTTAGGGTACGGGTTAGGATTAGGGTACGTGTTAGTGTTAGGGTAGGGGTTAGGGTTAGGTTACGCGTTAGGGTTAGGGTAGTTATTAAACCTATCCCACTCTCTAGATACCCCTTAGCACGTCAAGGAATATTATTTGGGGGTCCAGCCATGGAGAAGAGTTTAGACACTAGGAGAAGATAAGGAACACACCCATTATGAAGAAATCACATTAGGATTCTCTTTTTAACCTGTTCCTTAAAACACTAGTGCTTAGGAAATCTATTGGAGGCAGAAGCAGTCAAGGGTAGCTTAGGGTTAGGGTTAGGGTTCGTGTTAGGGTACGGCTTAGGGTACGGGTTCGGGTACGGGTTCGGGTACGGCGTAGGGTATGGGTTAGGGTTAGGGTTAGTGTTAGTTTGAGGGTTAGGGCTCGGTTTAGGGTACGGGTTAGGATTAGGGTACGTGTTAGGGTTAGTGTAGGGGTTAGGGTTAGGGTACGCGTTAGGGTTACGGTAGTTATTAAACCTATCCCACTCTCTAGATACCCCTTAGCACGTCAAGGAATATTATTTGGGGGTCCAGCCATGGAGAAGAGTTTAGACACTAGGAGAAGATAAGGAACACACCCATTATCAAGAAATCACATTAGGATTCTCTTTTTAACCTGTTCCTTAAAACACTAGTGCTTAGGAAATCTATTGGAGGCAGAAGCAGTCAAGGGTAGCTTAGGGTTAGGGTTAGGGTTAGGGTACGGCTTAGTGTACGGGTTCGGGTCCGGGTTCGGGTACGGCGTAGGGTATGGGTTAGGGTTAGGGTTAGGGTTAGTTTGAGGGTTAGGGCTCGGTTTAGGGTACGGGTTAGGATTAGTGTACGTGTTAGGGTTAGGGTAGAGGTTAGGGTTAGGGTACGCGTTAGGGTTAGGGTAGTCATTAAACCTATCCCACTCTCTAGATACCCCTTAGCACGTCAAGGAATATTATTTGGGGGTCCAGCCTTGGAGAAGAGTTTAGACACTAGGAGAAGATAAGGAACACACCCATTATCAAGAAATCACATTAGGATTCTCTTTTTAACCTGTTCCTTAAAACACTAGTGCTTAGGAAATCTATTGGAGGCAGAAGCAGTCAAGGGTAGCTTAGGGTTAGGGTAAGGGTTAGGGTTAGGTTTAGGGTTAGGGTTAGGGTACGGCTTAGGGTACGGGTTCGGGTACTGGTTCGGGTACGGCGTAGGGTATGGGTTAGGGTTAGGGTTAGGGTTAGTTTGAGGGTTAGGGCTCGGTTTAGGTTACGGGTTAGGATTAGGGTACGTGTTAGGGTTAGGTTAGGGGTTAGGGTTAGGGTACGCGTTAGGGTTAGTGTAGTTATTAAACCTATCCCACTCTCTAGATACCCCTTAGCACGTCAAAGAATATTATTTGGGGGTCCAGCCATGGAGAAGAGTTTAGACACTAGGAGAAGATAAGGAACACACCCATTATCAAGAAATCACATTAGGATTCTCTTTTTAACCTGTTCCTTAAAACACTAGTGCTTAGGAAATCTATTGGAGGCAGAAGCAGTCAAGGGTAGCTTAGGGTTAGGGTTAGGGTTAGGGTTAGGGTTAGCTTTAGGGTACGGCTTAGGGTACGGGTTTGGGTATGGCGTAGGGTATGGGTTAGGGTTAGGGTTAGGGTTAGTTTCAAGGTTAGGGCTCGGTTTAGAGTACGGGTTAGGATTAGGGTACGTGTTAGGGTTAGGGTACGCGTTAGGGTTAGGGTAGTTATTAAACCTATCCCACTCTCTAAATACCCTTTAGCACGTCAAGGAATATTATTTGGGGGTCCAGCCATGGAGAAGAGTTTAGACACTAGGAGAAGATAAGGAACACACCCATTATCCTGAAATCACATTAGGATTCTCTTTTTAACCTGTTCCTTAATACAGTAGTGCTTAGGAAATCTATTGGAGGCAGAAGCAGTCAAGGGTAGCTTAGGGTTAGGGTTAGGGTTAGGGTTAGGGTTAGGGAACGGCTTAGGGTACGGGTTCGGGTCCGGGTTCGGGTACGGCGTAGGGTATGTGTTAGGGTTAGTGTTAGGGTTAGTTTGAGGGTTACGGCTCGGTTTAGGGTACGGGTTAGGATTAGTGTACGTGTTAGGGTTAGGGTAGAAGTTAGGGTTAGGGTACGCGTTAGGGTTAGGGTAGTTATTAAACCTATCCCACTCTCTAGATACCCCTTAGCACGTCAAGGAATATTATTTGGGGGTCCAGCCTTGGAGAAGAGTTTAGACACTAGGAGAAGATAAGGAACACACCCATTATCAAGAAATCACATTAGGATTCTCTTTTTAACCTGTTCCTTAAAACACTAGTGCTTAGGAAATCTATTGGAGGCAGAAGCAGTCAAGGGTAGCTTAGGGTTAGGGTTAGGGTTAGGGTTAGGGTTAGGGTACGGCTTAGGGTACGGGTTCGGGTACGGGTTCGGGTACTGCGTAGGGTATGGGTTAGGGTTAGGGTTAGGGTTAGTTTGAGGGTTAGGGCTCGGTTTAGGGTACGGGTTAGGATTAGGGTACGTGTTAGTGTTAGGGTAGGGGTTAGGGTTAGGGTACGCGTTAGGGTTACGGTAGTTATTAAACCTATCCCACTCTCTAGATACCCCTTAGCACGTCAAGGAATATTATTTGGGGTTCCAGCCATGGAGAAGAGTTTAGACACTAGGAGAAGATAAGGAACACACCCATTATCAAGAAATCACATTAGGATTCTCTTTTTAACCTGTTCCTTAAAACACTAGTTCTTAGGAAATCTATTGGAGGCAGAAGCAGTCAAGGGTAGCTTAGGGTTAGGGTTAGGGTTAGGGTACGGCTTATGGTACGGGTTCGGGTACGGGTTTGGTTATGGCGTAGGGTATGGGTTAGGGTTAGGGTTAGGGTTAGTT
This sequence comes from Eschrichtius robustus, assembly GCF_028021215.1. Taxonomy (NCBI): domain Eukaryota; kingdom Metazoa; phylum Chordata; class Mammalia; order Artiodactyla; family Eschrichtiidae; genus Eschrichtius; species Eschrichtius robustus. The sequence continues at coordinate 775,279 of NW_027175763.1, read as the reverse complement.
TGAGGGTTAGGGCTCGGTTTAGGGTTTGGGTTAAGATTAGGGTACGTGTTAGTGTTAGGGTACGTGTTAGGGTTAGGGTACGCGTTAGGGTTAGGGTAGTTATTAAACCTATCCCACTCTCTAGATACCCTTTAGCACGTCAAGGAATATTATTTGGTGGTCCAGCGATGGAGAAGAGTTTAGACACTAGGAGAAGATAAGGAACACACCCATTATCCTGAAATCACATTAGAATTCTCTTTTTAACCTGTTCCTTAATACACTAGTGCTTAGGAAATCTATTGGAGGCAGAAGCAGTCAAGGGTAGCTTAGGGTTAGGGTTAGGGATAGGTTTAGGGTTAGGGTACGGCTTAGGGTACGGGTTCGGGTCCGGGTTTGGGTACGGCGTAGGGTATGGGTTAGGGTTAGGGTTAGGGTTAGTTTGAGGGTTAGGGCTCGGTTTAGGTTACGGGTTAGGATTAGGGTACGTGTTAGGGTTAGGGTAGGGGTTAGGGTTAGGGTACGTGTTAGGGTTAGGGTAGTTATTAAACCTATCCCACTCTCTAGATACCCCTTAGCACGTCAAGGAATATTATTTGTGGGTCCAGCCATGGAGAAGAGTTTAGACACTAGGAGAAGATAAGGAACACACCCATTATCAAGAAATCACATTAGGATTCTCTTTTTAACCTGTTCCTTAAAACACTAGTGCTTAGGAAATCTATTGGAGGCAGAAGCAGTCAAGGGTAGCTTAGGGTTAGGGTTAGGGTTAGGGTTAGGGTTAGGGTACGGCTTAGGTTACGGGTTCGGGTACGGGTTCGTGTACGGCGTAGGGTATGGGTTAGGGTTAGGGTTAGGGTTAGTTTGAAGGTTAGGGCTCGGTTTAGGGTACGTGTTAGGATTAGGGTTCGTGTTAGGGTTAGGGTAGGGGTTAGGGTTAGGGTATGCATTAGGTTTAGGGTAGTTATTAAACCTATCCCACTCTCTAGATACCCCTTAGCACGTCAAGGAATATTATTTGGGGGTCCAGCCATGGAGAAGAGTTTAGACACTAGGAGAAGATAAGGAACACACCCATTATCCTGAAATCACATTAGGATTCTCTTTTTAACCTGTTCCTTAATACACTAGTGCTTAGGAAATCTATTAGAGGCAGAAGCAGTGAATGGTAGCTTGGGGTTAGGGTTAGGGTTAGGTTTAGGGTTAGGGTTAGGGTACGGCTTAGGGAACGGGTTCGGGTACGGGTTCGGGTACGGCGTAGGGTATGGGTTAGGGTTAGGGTTAGGGTTAGTTTGAGGGTTAGGGCTCGGTTTAGGGTACGGGTTAGGATTAGTGTACGTGTTAGGGTTAGGGTAGAGGTTAGGGTTAGGGTACGCGTTAGGGTTAGGGTAGTTATTAAACCTATCCCACTCTCTAGATACCCCTTAGCACGTCAAGGAATATTATTTGGGGGTCCAGCCATGGAGAAGAGTTTAGACACTAGGAGAAGATAAGGAACACACCCATTATCAAGAAATCACATTAGGATTCTCTTTTTAACCTGTTCCTTAAAACACTAGTGCTTAGGAAATCTATTGGAGGCAGAAGCAGTCAAGGGTAGCTTAGGGTTAGGGTTAGGGTTAGGGTTAGGGTTATTGTTAGGGTAAGGCTTAGAGTACGGGTTCGGGTACGGGTTCGGGTACGGCGTAGGGTATGGGTTAGGGTTAGGGTTAGCGTTAGTTTGAGGGTTAGGGCTCGGTTTAGGGTACGGGTTAGGATTAGGGTACGTGTTAGGGTTAGGGTAGGTGTTAGGGTTAGGGTACGCGTTAGGGTTAGGGTAGTTATTAAACCTATCCCACTCTCTAGATACCCCTTAGCACGTCAAGGAATATTATTTGGGGGTCCAGCCATGGAGAAGAGTTTAGACACTAGGAGAAGATAAGGAACACACCCATTATCCTGAAATCACATTAGGATTTTCTTTTTAACCTGTTCCTAAAAACACTAGTGCTTAGGAAATCTATTGGAGGCAGAAGCAGTCAAGGGTAGCTTAGGGTTAGGGTTAGGGTTAGGGTTAGGGTTAGTGTTAGGGTATGGGTTCCGGTACGGGTTCGGGTACGGCGTTGGGTATGGGTTAGGGTTAGGGTTAGGGTTAGTTTGAGGGTTAGGGCTCGGTTTAGGGTACGGGTTAGGATTAGGGTACGTGTTAGGGTTAGGGTAGGGGTTAGGGTTAGGGTACGCGTTAGGGTTAGGGTAGTTATTAAACCTATCCCACTCTCTAGATACCCCTTAGCACGTCAAGGAATATTATTTGGGGGTCCAGCCATGGAGAAGAGTTTAGACACTAGGAGAAGATAAGGAACACACCCATTATCAAGAAATCACATTAGGATTCTCTTTTTAACCTGTTCCTTAAAACACTAGTGCTTAGGAAATCTATTGGAGGCAGAAGCAGTCAAGGGTAGCTTAGGGTTAGGGTAAGGGTTATTGTTAGGGTAAGGCTTAGGGTACGGTTTCAGGTACGGGTTCGGGTACGGCATAGGGTATGGGTTAGGGTTAGGGTTAGGGTTAGTTTGGGGGTTAGGGCTCGGTTTAGGGTACGGGTCAGGATTAGGGTACGTGTTAGTGTTAGGGTAGGGGTTAGGGTTAGGGTACGCGTTAGGATTACTGTAGTTATTAAACCTATCCCACTCTCTAGATACCCCTTAGCACGTCAAGGAATATTATTTGGGGGTCCAGCCATGGAGAAGAGTTTAGACACTAGGAGAAGATAAGGAACACACCCATTATCAAGAAATCACATTAGGATTCTCTTTTTAACCTGTTCCTTAAAACACTAGTGCTTAGGAAATCTATTGAAGGCAGAAGCAGTCAAGGGTAGTGTAGGGTTAGGTTTAGGGTTAGGGTACGGCTTAGGGTACGGGTTCGGGTACGGGTTCGGGTGCGGTTTTGGGTATGGCGTAGGATAGGGGTTAGGGTTAGGGTTAGGGTTAGTTTGAGGGTTAGGGCTCGGTTTAGGGTACGGGTTAGGATTAGTGTACGTGTTAGGGTTAGGGTAGGTGTTAGGGTTAGGGTACACGTTAGGGTTAGGGTAGTTATTAAACCTATCCCACTCTCTAGATACCCCTTAGCACGTCAAGGAATATTATTTGGGTGTCCAGCCATGGAGAAGAGTTTAGACACTAGGAGAAGATAAGGAACACACCCATTATCAAGAAATCACATTAGGATTCTCTTTTTAACCTGTTCCTTAAAACACTAGTGCTTAGGAAATCTATTGGAGGCAGAAGCAGTCAAGGGTAGCTTAGGGTTAGGGTTAGGGTTAGGGTTAGGGTACGGCTTAGGGTACGGGTTCGGGTACAGCTTCAGGTACGGCGTAGGGTATGGGTTAGTGTTAGGTTTAGGGTTAGTTTGAGGGTTAGGGCTCGGTTTAGGGTACGGGTTAGGATTAGGGTACGTGTTAGGGTTAGGGTACGCGTTAGGGTTAGGGTAGTTATTAAACCTATCCCACTGTCTAGATACCCCTTAGCACGTCAAGGAATATTATTTGGGGGTCCAGCCATGGAGAAGAGTTTAGACACTAGGAGAAGATAAGGAACACACCCATTATCAAGAAATCACATTAGGATTCTCTTTTTAACCTGTTCCTTAAAACACTAGTGCTTAGGAAATCTGTTGGAGGCAGAAGCAGTCAAGGGTAGCTTAGGGTTAGGGTTAGGGTTAGGGTACGGCTTAGGGTACGGGTTCGGGTACGGGTTTGTGTATGGCGTAGGGTATGGGTTAGGGTTCGGGTTAGGGTTAGTTTGAGAGTTAGGGCTCGGTTTAGGGTTCGGGTTAAGATTAGGGTACGTGTTAGGGTTAGGGTAGGGGTTAGGGTTAGGGTACGCGTTAGGGTTAGGGTAGTTATTAAACCTATCCCACTCTCTAGATACCCTTTAGCACATCAAGTAATATTATTTGGGGGTCCAGCCATGGAGAAGAGTTTAGACACTAGGAGAAGATAAGGAACACACTCATTATCCTGAAATCACATTAGGATTCTGTTTTTAACCTGTTCCTTAATACACTAGTGCTTAGGAAATCTATTAGAGGCAGAAGCAGTGAAGGGTAGCTTAGAGTTAGGGTTAGGGTTAGGTTTAGGGTTAGGGTTAGGGTACGGCGTAGGGAACGGGTTCGAGTACGGGTTCGGGTACGGCGTAGTGTATGGGTTAGGGTTAGGGTTAGGGTTAGGGTACGGCTTAGGGTACGGGTTCGGGTACGGGTTCATGTACGGCATAGGGTATGGGTTAGGGTTAGGGTTAGGGTTAGTTTGAAGGTTAGGGCTCGGTTTAGGGTACAGGTTAGGATTAGGGTTCGTGTTAGTGTTAGGGTAGTGGTTAGGGTTAGGGTACGCGTTAGGGTTAGGGTAGTTATTAAACCTATCCCACTCTCTAGATACCCCTTAGCACGTCTAGGAATATTATTTGGGGGTCCAGCCATGGAGAAGAGTTTAGACAATAGGAGAAGTTAAGGAACACACCCATTATCCTGAAATCACATTAGGATTCTCTTTTTAACCTGTTCCTTAATACACTAGTGCTTAGGAAATCTATTGTAGGCAGAAGCAGTCAAGGGTAGCTTAGGGTTAGGGTTAGGATTAGGGTTAGGGTTAGTGTTAGGGTACGGATTCGGGTACGGTTTCGGGTACGGCGTAGGGTATGGGTTAGGGTTAGGGTTAGGGTTAGTTTGAGGGTTAGGGCTCGGTTTAGGGTACGGGTTAGGATTAGGGTACGTGTTAGGTTTAGGGTAGGTGTTAGGGTTAGGGTACGCGTTAGGGTTAGGGTAGTTATTAAACCTATCCCACTCTCTAGATACCCCTTAGCACGTCAAGGAATATTATTTGGGGGTCCAGCCATGGAGAAGAGTTTAGACACTAGGAGAAGATAAGGAACACACCCATTATCCTGAAATCACATTAGGATTTTCTTTTTAACCTGTTCCTTAAAACACTAGTGCTTAGGAAATCTATTGGAGGCAGAAGCAGTCAAGGGTAGCTTAGGTTTAGGGTTAGGGTTAGGGTTAGGGTTAGTGTTAGGGTACGGGTTCCGGTACGGGTTCGGGTACGGCGTTGGGTATGGGTTAGGGTTAGTGTTAGGGTTAGTTTGAGGGTTAGGGCTCGGTTTAGGGTACGGGTTAGGATTAGGGTACGTGTTAGGGTTAGGGTAGTGGTTAGGTTTAGGGTACGCGTTAGGGTTAGGGTAGTTATTAAACCTATCCCACTCTCTAGATACCCCTTAGCACGTCAAGGAATATTATTTGGGGGTCCAGCCATGGAGAAGAGTTTAGACACTAGGAGAAGATAAGGAACACACCCATTATGAAGAAATCACATTAGGATTCTCTTTTTAACCTGTTCCTTAAAACACTAGTGCTTAGGAAATCTATTGGAGGCAGAAGCAGTCAAGGGTAGCTTAGGGTTAGGGTTAGGGTTCGTGTTAGGGTACGGCTTAGGGTACGGGTTCGGGTACGGGTTCGGGTACGGCGTAGGGTATGGGTTAGGGTTAGGGTTAGTGTTAGTTTGAGGGTTAGGGCTCGGTTTAGGGTACGGGTTAGGATTAGGGTACGTGTTAGGGTTAGTGTAGGGGTTAGGGTTAGGGTACGCGTTAGGGTTACGGTAGTTATTAAACCTATCCCACTCTCTAGATACCCCTTAGCACGTCAAGGAATATTATTTGGGGGTCCAGCCATGGAGAAGAGTTTAGACACTAGGAGAAGATAAGGAACACACCCATTATCAAGAAATCACATTAGGATTCTCTTTTTAACCTGTTCCTTAAAACACTAGTGCTTAGGAAATCTATTGGAGGCAGAAGCAGTCAAGGGTAGCTTAGGGTTAGGGTTAGGGTTAGGGTACGGCTTAGGGTACGGGTTCGGGTCCGGGTTCGGGTACGGCGTAGGGTATGGGTTAGGGTTAGGGTTAGGGTTAGTTTGAGGGTTAGGGCTCGGTTTAGGGTACGGGTTAGGATTAGTGTACGTGTTAGGGTTAGGGTAGAGGTTAGGGTTAGGGTACGCGTTAGGGTTAGGGTAGTCATTAAACCTATCCCACTCTCTAGATACCCCTTAGCACGTCAAGGAATATTATTTGGGGGTCCAGCCATGGAGAAGAGTTTAGACACTAGGAGAAGATAAGGAACACACCCATTATCAAGAAATCACATTAGGATTCTCTTTTTAACCTGTTCCTTAAAACACTAGTGCTTAGGAAATCTATTGGAGGCAGAAGCAGTCAAGGGTAGCTTAGGGTTAGGGTTAGGGTTAGGGTTAGGTTTAGGGTTAGGGTTAGGGTACGGCTTAGGGTACGGGTTCGGGTACTGGTTCGGGTACGGCGTAGGGTATGGGTTAGGGTTAGGGTTAGGGTTAGTTTGAGGGTTAGGGCTCGGTTTAGGTTACGGGTTAGGAATAGGGTACGTGTTAGGGTTAGGTTAGGGGTTAGGGTTAGGGTACGCGTTAGGGTTAGTGTAGTTATTAAACCTATCCCACTCTCTAGATACCCCTTAGCACGTCAAAGAATATTATTTGGGGGTCCAGCCATGGAGAAGAGTTTAGACACTAGGAGAAGATAAGGAACACACCCATTATCAAGAAATCACATTAGGATTCTCTTTTTAACCTGTTCCTTAAAACACTAGTGCTTAGGAAATCTATTGGAGGCAGAAGCAGTCAAGGGTAGCTTAGGGTTAGGGTTAGGGTTAGGGTTAGGGTTAGCTTTAGGGTACGGCTTAGGGTACGGGTTCGGGTACGGCGTAGGGTATGGGTTAGGGTTAGGGTTAGGGTTAGTTTCAAGGTTAGGGCTCGGTTTAGAGTACGGGTTAGGATTAGGGTACGTGTTAGGGTTAGGGTACGCGTTAGGGTTAGGGTAGTTATTAAACCTATCCCACTCTCTAAATACCCTTTAGCACGTCAAGGAATATTATTTGGGGGTCCAGCCATGGAGAAGAGTTTAGACACTAGGAGAAGATAAGGAACACACCCATTATCCTGAAATCACATTAGGATTCTCTTTTTAACCTGTTCCTTAATACAGTAGTGCTTAGGAAATCTATTGGAGGCAGAAGCAGTCAAGGGTAGCTTAGGGTTAGGGTTAGGGTTAGGGTTAGGGTTAGGGAACGGCTTAGGGTACGGGTTCGGGTCCGGGTTCGGGTACGGCGTAGGGTATGTGTTAGGGTTAGTGTTAGGGTTAGTTTGAGGGTTAGGGCTCGGTTTAGGGTACGGGTTAGGATTAGTGTACGTGTTAGGGTTAGGGTAGAAGTTAGGGTTAGGGTACGCGTTAGGGTTAGGGTAGTTATTAAACCTATCCCACACTCTAGATACCCCTTAGCACGTCAAGGAATATTATTTGGGGGTCCAGCCTTGGAGAAGAGTTTAGACACTAGGAGAAGATAAGGAACACACCCATTATCAAGAAATCACATTAGGATTCTCTTTTTAACCTGTTCCTTAAAACACTAGTGCTTAGGAAATCTATTGGAGGCAGAAGCAGTCAAGGGTAGCTTAGGGTTAGGGTTAGGGTTAGGGTACGGCTTAGGGTACGGGTTCGGGTACGGGTTCGTGTACCGCGTAGGGTATGGTTTAGGGTTAGGGTTAGGGTTAGTTTGAAGGTTAGGGCTCGGTTTAGGGTACGGGTTAGGATTAGGGTTCGTGTTAGGGTTAGGGTAGGGGTTAGGGTTAGGGTACGCGTTAGGGTTAGGGTAGTTATTAAACCTATCCCACTCTCTAGATACCCCTTAGCACGTCAAGGAATATTATTTGGGGTCCAGCCATGGAGAAGAGTTTAGACAATAGGAGAAGATAAGGAACACACCCATTATCCTGAAATCACATTAGGATTCTCTTTTTAACCTGTTCCTTAATACACTAGTGCTTAGGAAATCTATTGTAGGCAGAAGCAGTCAAGGGTAGCTTAGGGTTAGGGTTAGGATTAGGGTTAGGGTTAGGGTACGGCTTAGGGTACGGGTTCGGTTACGGGTTCGGGTACTGCGTAGGGTATGGGTTAGGGTTAGGGTTAGGGTTAGTTTGAGGGTTAGGGCTCGGTTTAGGGTACGGGTTAGGATTAGGGTACGTGTTAGTGTTAGGGTAGGGGTTAGGGTTAGGGTACGCGTTAGGGTTACGGTAGTTATTAAACCTATCCCACTCTCTAGATACCCCTTAGCACGTCAAGGAATATTATTTGGGGTTCCAGCCATGGAGAAGAGTTTAGACACTAGGAGAAGATAAGGAACACACCCATTATCAAGAAATCACATTAGGATTCTCTTTTTAACCTGTTCCTTAAAACACTAGTTCTTAGGAAATCTATTGGAGGCAGAAGCAGTCAAGGGTAGCTTAGGGTTAGGGTTAGGGTTAGGGTACGGCTTAGGGTACGGGTTCGGGTACGGGTTTGGTTATGGCGTAGGGTATGGGTTAGGGTTAGGGTTAGGGTTAGTTTGAGGGTTAGGGCTCGGTTTAGGGTTTGGGTTAAGATTAGGGTACGTGTTAGTGTTAGGGTAGGTGTTAGGGTTAGGGTACGCGTTAGGGTTAGGGTAGTTATTAAACCTATCCCACTCTCTAGATACCCTTTAGCACGTCAAGGAATATTATTTGGTGGTCCAGCCATGGAGAAGAGTTTAGACACTAGGAGAAGATAAGGAACACACCCATTATCCTGAAATCACATTAGGATTCTCTTTTTAACCTGTTCCTTAATACACTAATGCTTAGGAAATCTATTGGAGGCAGAAGCAGTCAAGGGTAGCTTAGGGTTAGGGTTAGGGATAGGTTTAGGGTTAGGGTACGGCTTAGGGTACGGGTTCGGGTCCGGGTTTGGGTATGGCGTAGGGTATGGGTTAGGGTTAGGGTTAGGGTTAGTTTGAGGGTTAGGGCTCGGTTTAGGTTACGGGTTAGGATTAGGGTACGTGTTAGGGTTAGGGTAGGGGTTAGGGTTAGGGTACGTGTTAGGGTTAGGGTAGTTATTAAACCTATCCCACTCTCTAGATACCCCTTAGCACGTCAAGGAATATTATTTGTGGGTCCAGCCATGGAGAAGAGTTTAGACACTAGGAGAAGATAAGGAACACACCCATTATCAAGAAATCACATTAGGATTCTCTTTTTAACCTGTTCCTTAAAACACTAGTGCTTAGGAAATCTATTGGAGGCAGAAGCAGTCAAGGGTAGCTTAGGGTTAGGGTTAGGGTTATTGTTACGGGTTTTATGGGTTTTTAAAAGTAATTTATTTTTATAATGGGGTTTAGCTGCTTTTCACGGCTGTGTTTATGCGGCTTTACACCCACTTGACTCACTTCCAGAGAGATATCAATACATAGGTTTTAAGATTTTTAATAGTCACATATATTCTTGTGCGGTGAATAGGGGGTGTTGAGTCCAGTTCACTGAGCAAGGAGTAGGTCTTGTCTATTACATATTTGATTTATGGAGTGATATCTGTGCTAATTTCAAATCCCGGGTTTATGCATCACCCACCTCACCTTTCCCGTTAAGCAGCCATAGTGTGTTTTGTAAATGTGTGACTCTGTTCTGTTTTGTAATTCAGTTCAAGGGTAACGGTTTTTACATTCCCTCTATAAGTGATATCTTATGATAAGTGTCTTTTTCTGTGTGACTTATTTCTGTTAGAATCGTCGTACCTAAATCCAATCATCATGCTGCTCCTAGCCTTAGGACATTGTTTTCATGGCTGAGTGATATTCCATTGTACATAAGGACCTCAACTTCTTTATCCATTTTTCTCTTTCCTGGGATATTTAAGGTGGAATGAAGTGGAGGTCCTTGTCAACAGAGCAGCCCTAAACTTTTGGGTGCCTGTGTCTTGCTGATTTTTAGTTTTCCCAATTTGTACACCCATGAGTGGAAGTGCCCTATGCTCTCTAAGCTGTGTGTTTTAGATGTTTCAGGACACACCGTACACTACTCCAGAGTGGCTGTTGGCAATTTACATCCCGCCCATCAGCGTAGCAAGGCTGCCATTTCTCCATGGCCTGTCCTGCCTTTCTGGTTTTGACACTTTTTGCAGCATGGCCCTTTTGACAGATGGGAAGCGAGACTTCTTTGTAGCGCTGATTTGCCTTTCCAGGTTGCTTGGTTGGCCAAAAAGGGCGTATGCGTTTTTTCCTGAATACATTCAGGAAAAAACGCATACGCCCTTTTTGGCCAAGGGCATCATTTTCGACGTTTTGCCGCTTTTCATGTGCTTTAAAGGCGATTCGAATCTACCTCCTGAAACCTGTTTCCTGCAATTCTGCCTTGCTTTCAAATCCTCTTCGTTGCCTTCCCTCAATATATTTGTGGACGAGAGTTATCATTTATAACTCTGTGGGTTTGTGAATTGCAGTGTCCCTGAGCTCCATTTTTCAACTCGCTTTTTTGGGAGCTGGCCGCAAAAACGCGGGATTGCCTCAGGCCCTATTTTGGTTCCCCTCGGCATGCTGAGCCTGTAGTTAATTCTTCTTCCTGATGGGAAAATAGAGTGACCTGTGCCTGTCCCAACACCTATATCTAGTCTCTCATTGGTTGCCCCTCTTCCCGTTCATCCTCAGGACAAATTGCAACCTGTAGGGAACAGGAGCTTAAAGGTGCTGATTCTCCAAGTAGGGAGATTGCTAGTAAAGTAGCTGGAATGGCGAACCCAAGCACAAGGAGATGAGAAATGAGGTGCGTTTTAGAAACCTTTCAAAATCACACGGTGTACCATCTTCTGGGTTTCTCATGCATGTTTTCGATGTAGGAAGATGCCCTTGAACCTGCAGATTTGGGACCCATGGGATGGGTACCACGCAGTATTACTTTAAAGGGTCTGCGTTTGCTCACCCAACCTCACCAAACCTCTCAGCCCCAAGAGTGTCCACCCTTATGTCTCATCCAGCTGTGGGTCTAGATATGGTCAATCCAGGTTGCATCACAGCCCCTGAAGGAATTGTGTAAGAATTTCTCTCTCTTTCACTGTCTTTGTTTTACGGGTTTTTAAAAGTAATTTATTTTTATAATGGGGTTTAGCTGCTTTTCACGGCTGTGTTTATGCGGCCTTACACCCACTTGACTCACTTCCAGACAGATATCAATACATAGGTTTTAAGATTCTTACTAGTCACATATATTCTTGTGCGGTGAATAGGGGGTGTTGAGTCCAGTTCACTGAGCAAGGAGTAGGTCTTGTCTATTACATATTGGGTGTATGGAACGGTATCTGAGCGAATTTGAAACCCTTGTTTTATGCATCACCCCACCTCACCTTTCCCGTTAAGCAGCCATAGTGTGTTTTCTAAACGTGTGACTCTGTTCTGTTTTGTAATTCAGTTCAAGTGTAGCGGTTTTTACATTCCCTCTATAAGTGATAGCTTATGATAAGTGTCTTTTTCTGTGTGACTTATTTCACTTAGAATCGTCGTACCTAAATCCACTCATCTTGCTTCTACTAGCCTTATGACTTTGATTTCATGTCTGAGTGATATTCCATTGTACATAAGGACCACAACTTCTTTATGCATTTTTCCCTTTCCTGGGATATTTAAGGTGTGATGAAGTGGAGGTTCTTGTCAACAGAGCAGCCCTAAACTTTGGGGTGCCTTTGTCTTGCTGATTTTTAGTTTTCCCAATTTATACGCCCATGAGTGGACGTGCCCTATGCTCCCTAATCTGTGTTTTTTCGATGTTTCAGGACACACCGTACACTTCTCCAGAGTGGCTGTTGGCAATTTACATCCCGCCCATCAGCGTAGCAAGGCTGCCATTTCTCCATGGCCTGTCCTGCATTTCTGGTTTTGACACTTTTTGCAGCATGGCCCTTTTGACCGATGGGAAGCGAGACTTCTTTGTAGCGCTGATTAGCCTTTCCAGGTTGCTTGGTTGGCCAAAAAGGGCGTATGCGTTTTTTCCTGAATATAATCAGGAAAAAATGCATACGCACTTTTTGGCCAAGGGCATCATTGTCGACGTTTTGCCGCTTTTCATGTGCTTTAAGGGCGATTCGAATCTACCTCCTGAAACCTGTTTCCTGCAATTCTGCCTTGCTTTCAAATCCTCTTCGTTGCCTTCCCTCAATATATTTGTGGACGAGAGTTATCATTTATAACTCAGCGGGTTTGTGAATTGCAGTGCCCCTGAGCTCCATTTTTCAACTGTCTTTTTTGGGAGCTGGCCGCAAAAGCACTGGATTGCCTCAGGCACTATTCTGGTTCCCGGCGGCAGGATTAGCCTGTGGTTAATTCTTCTTCCTGATGGGAAAATACAGTGACCTGTGCCTGTCCCAACACCTAGATCTAGTCTCTCATTGGTTGCCCCTCTTCCCGTTCATCCTCAGGACAAATTGCAACCTGTAGGGAACAGGAGCTTAAAGGTGCTGATTCTCCAAGTAGGGAGATTGCTAGTAAAGTAGCTGGAAAGGCGAACCCGAGCACAAGGAGATGAGACATGAGGTGCGATTTAGAAACCTTTCAAAATCACACGGTGTACCATCTTCTGGGTTTCTCATGCATGTTTTCGATGTAGGAAGATGCCCTTGAACCTGGAGATTTGGGACCCATGGGATGGGTACCACGCAGTATTACTTTAAAGGGTCTGCGTTTGCTCACCCAACCTCACCCAACCTCTCAGCCCCAAGAGTGTCCACCCTTATGTCTCATCCAGCTGTGGGTCTAGACATGGTCAATCCAGGTTGCAACACAGCCCCTGAACGAATTTTGTAAGAATTTCTCTCTCTTTCACTGTCTTTGTTTTACGGGTTTTTAAAAGTAATTTATTTTTATAATGGGGTTTAGCTGCTTTTCACGGCTGTGTTTATGCGGCTTTACACCCACTTGACTCATTTCCAGACAGATATCAATACATAGGTTTTAAGATTCTTACTACTCAGACATATTCTTGTGCGGTGAATAGGGGGTGTTGAGTCCAGTTCACTGAGCAAGGAGTAGGTCTTGTCTATTACATATTGGGTGTATGGAACGGTATCTGAGCGAATTTGAAACCCTTGTTTTATGCATCACCCCACCTCACCTTTCCCGTTAAGCAGACATAGTGTGTTTTCTAAACGTGTGACTCTGTTCTCTTTTTTAATTCAGTTCAAGTGTAGCGGTTTTTTCCATTCCCTCTATAAATGATAGCTTATGATAAGTGTCTTTTTCTGTGTGACTTATTTCACTTAGAATCGTCGTACCTAAATCCACTCATCTTGCTTCTACTAGCCTTATGACTTTGATTTCATGTCTGAGTGATATTCCATTGTACATAAGGACCACAACTTCTTTATCCATTTTTCTGTTTCCTGGGATATTTAAGGTGTCATGAAGTGGAGGTTCTTGTGAACAGAGCAGCCCTAAACTTTGGGGTGCCTGTGTCTTGCTGATTTTTAGTTTTCCCAATTTATATGCCCATGAGTGGACGTGCCCTATGCTCCCTAAGCTGTGTTTTTTCGATGTTTCAGGACACACCGCACACTTCTCCAGAGTGGCTGTTGGCAATTTACATACCGCCCATCAGCGTAGCAAGGCTGCCATTTCTCCATGGCCTGTCCTGCATTTCTGGTTTTGACACTTTTTGCAGCATGGCCCTTTTGACCGATGGGAAGCGAGACTTCTTTGTAGCGCTGATTTGCCTTTCCAGGTTGCTTGGTTGGCCAAAAAGGGCGTATGCGTTTTTTCCTGAATACATTCAGGAAAAAACGCATACGCCCTTTTTGGCCAAGGGCATCATTGTCGACGTTTTGCCGCTTTTCATGTGCTTTAAAGGCGATTCGAATCTACCTCCTGAAACCTGTTTCCTGCAATTCTGCCTTGCTTTCAAATCCTCTTCGTTGCCTTCCCTCAATATATCTGTGGATGAGAGTTATCATTTATAACTCTGCGGGTTTGTGAATTGCAGTGTCCCTGAGCTCCATTTTTCAACTCGCTTTTTTGGGAGCTGGCCGCAAAAGCGCGGGATTGCCTCAGGCCCTATTCTGCTTCTGGGCGGCAGGCTGAGCCTGTGGTTAAATCTTCTTCCTGATGGGAAAAAAGTGTGACCTGTGCCTGTCCCAACACCTAGAGCTAGTCTCTCGTTGGTTGCCCCTCTTCCCGTTCAACCTCAGGATAAATTGCAGTCTGTACAGAACTGGAGGTTAAAGGTGCTGATTCTCCAACGAGGGAGATTGCTAATAAAGCGGCTGGAATGGCGAACACGAGCACAAGGAGATGAGAAGTGAGGTGCGTTTCAGGAACCTTTCCCGATGAGACGGTGTACCATCTTCTGGGTTTCTCACGCATGTTTTCGATGTAGGAAGATGCCCTTGAACCTGGAGATTTGGGATCCATGGGATGGGTACGATGCAGTATTACTTTAAAGGGACTGCGTTTGCCCACCCAACCTCACCAAACCTCTAAGCCCCAAGAGTGTCCACCCTTACGTCTCATCTAGCTGTGGGTCTAGATATGGTCAGTCCACGTTGCGTCACAGCCCCTGAACGAATTATGTAAGAATTTCTCTGTCTTTCACTCTCTTTGTTTCATGGGTTTATAAAAGTAATTTATTTTTAAAATGGGGTTTAGCTGCTTTTCACTGCTGTGTTTATGCTGCTTTACCCCCACTTGACACACTTCCAGTGAAATATCAATACATAGGTTTTAAGATTCTTACTAGTCAGATATATTCTTGTGCGGTGAATAGGGGGTGTTGAATCCAGTTCACTGAGCAAGGAGTAGGTCTTGTCTACTACATATTGGGTGTATGGAACGGTATCTGAGATAATTTGAAACACTTGATTTATGCATCACCCCAAATCACATTTCCCGTTAAGCAGTCATAGTGTGTTTTCAAAATGTGTGACTCTGTTCTGTTTTGTAATTCAGTTCAAGGGTAACGGTTTTTACATTCCCTCTATAAGTGATATCTTATGATAAGTGTCTTTTTCTGTGTGACTTATTTCTGTTAGAATCGTCGTATCTAAATCCACTCATCTTGCTTCTACTAGCCTTATGACTTTGATTTCATGTCTGAGTGATATTCCATTGTACATAAGGACCACAACTTCTTTATGCATTTTTCTCTTTCCTGGGATATTTAAGGTGTGATGAATTGGAGGTTCTTGTCAACAGAGCAGCCCTAAACTTTTGGGTGCCTGTGTCTTGCAGATTTTTAGTTTTCCCAATTTATACGCCCATGAGTGGACGTGCCCTATGCTCCCTAAGCTGTGTTTTTTCGATGTTTCACGACACACCGCACACTTCTCCAGAGTGGCTGTTGGCAATTTACATCCCGCCCATCAGCGTAGCAAGGCTGCCATTTCTCCATGGCCTGTCCTGCATTTCTGGTTTTGACACTTTTTGCAGCATGGCCCTTTTGACAGATGGGAAGCGAGACTTCTTTGTAGCGCTGATTAGCCTTTCCAGGTTGCTTGGTTGGCCAAAAAGGGCGTATGCGTTTTTTCCTGAATATAATCAGGAAAAAATGCATACGCACTTTTTGGCCAAGGGCATCATTGTCGACGTTTTGCCGCTTTTCATGTGCTTTAAGGGCGATTCGAATCTACCTCCTGAAACCTGTTTCCTGCAATTCTGCCTTGCTTTCAAATCCTCTTCGTTGCCTTCCCTCAATATATTTGTGGACGAGAGTTATCATTTATAACTCAGCGGGTTTGTGAATTGCAGTGCCCCTGAGCTCCATTTTTCAACTGTCTTTTTTGGGAGCTGGCCGCAAAAGCACTGGATTGCCTCAGGCACTATTCTGGTTCCCGGCGGCAGGATTAGCCTGTGGTTAATTCTTCTTCCTGATGGGAAAATACAGTGACCTGTGCCTGTCCCAACACCTAGATCTAGTCTCTCATTGGTTGCCCCTCTTCCCGTTCATCTTCAGGACAAATTGCAACCTGTAGGGAACAGGAGCTTAAAGGTGCTGATTCTCCAAGTAGGGAGATTGCTAGTAAAGTAGCTGGAAAGGCGAACCCGAGCACAAGGAGATGAGACATGAGGTGCGATTTAGAAACCTTTCAAAATCACACGGTGTACCATCTTCTGGGTTTCTCATGCATGTTTTTGATGTAGGAAGATGCCCTTGAACCTGGAGATTTGGGACCCATGGGATGGGTACCACGCAGTATTACTTTAAAGGGTCTGCGTTTGCTCACCCAACCTCACCCAACCTCTCAGCCCCAAGAGTGTCCACCCTTATGTCTCATCCAGCTGTGGGTCTAGATATGGTCAATCCAGGTTGCATCACAGCCCCTGAAGGAATTGTGTAAGAATTTCTCTCTCTTTCACTGTCTTTGTTTTACGGGTTTTTAAAAGTAATTTATTTTTATAACGGGGTTTAGCTGCTTTTCACGGCTGTGTTTATGTGGCCTTACACCCACTTGACTCACTTCCAGACAGATATCAATACATAGGTTTTAAGATTCTTACTACTCAGATATATTCTTGTGCGGTGAATAGGGGGTGTTGAGTCCAGTTCACTGAGCAAGGAGTAGGTCTTGTCTATTACATATTGGGTGTATGGAACGGTATCTGAGCGAATTTGAAACCCTTGTTTTATGCATCACCCCACCTCACCTTTCACGTTAAGCAGACATAGTGTGTTTTCTAAACGTGTGACTCTGTTCTGTTTTGTAATTCAGTTCAAGTGTAGCGGTTTTTACATTCCCTCTATAAGTGATAGCTTATGATAAGTGTCTTTTTCTGTGTGACTTATTTCACTTAGAATCGTCGTACCTAAATCCACTCATCTTGCTTCTACTAGCCTTATGACTTTGATTTCATGTCTGAGTGATATTCCATTGTACATAAGGACCACAACTTCTTTATGCCTTTTTCCCTTTCCTGGGATATTTAAGGTGTGATGAAGTGGAGGTTCTTGTCAACAGAGCAGCCCTAAACTTTGGGGTGCCTGTGTCTTGCTGATTTTTAGTTTTCCCAATTTATACGCCCATGAGTGGACGTGCCCTATGCTCCCTAAGCTGTGTTTTTTCCATGTTTCAGGACACACCGTACACTTCTCCAGAGTGGCTGTTGGCAATTTACATCCCGCCCTTCAGCGTAGCAAGGCTGCCATTTCTCCATGGCCTGTCCTGCATTTCTGGTTTTTACACTTTTTGCAGCATGGCCCTTTTGACCGATGGGAAGCGAGACTTCTTTGTAGCGCTGATTAGCCTTTCCAGGTTGCTTGGTTGGCCACAAAGGGCGTATGCGTTTTTTCCTGAATATAATCAGGAAAAAATGCATACGCACTTTTTGGCCAAGGGCATCATTGTCGACGTTTTGCCGCTTTTCATGTGCTTAAAGGGCGATTCGAATCTACCTCCTGAAACCTGTTTCCTGCAATTCTGCCTTGCTTTCAAATCCTCTTCGTTGCCTTCCCTCAATATATTTGTGGACGAGAGTTATCATTTATAACTCAGCGGGTTTGTGAATTGCAGTGTCCCTGAGCTCCATTTTTCAACTCGCTTTTTTGGGAGCTGGCTGCAAAAGCGCGGGATTGCCTGAGGCCGTATTCTGCTTCTGGGCGGCAGGCTGAGCCTGTGGTTAAATCTTCTTCCTGATGGGAAAAAAAGTGTGACCTGTGCCTGTCCCAACACCTAGAGCTAGTCTCTCGTTGGTTGCCCCTCTTCCCGTTCAACCTCAGGATAAATTGCAGTCTGTACAGAACTGGAGGTTAAAGGTGCTGATTCTCCAACGAGGGAGATTGCTAATAAAGCGGCTGGAATGGCGAACACGAGCACAAGGAGATGAGAAGTGAGGTGCGTTTCAGGAACCTTTCCTGATGAGACGGTGTACCATCTTCTGGGTTTCTCACGCATGTTTTCGATGTAGGAAGATGCCCTTGAACCTGGAGATTTGGGATCCATGGGATGGGTACGATGCAGTATTACTTTAAAGGGACTGCGTTTGCCCACCCAACCTCACCAAACCTCTCAGCCCCAAGAGTGTCCACCCTTATGTCTCATCTAGCTGTGGGTCTAGATATGGTCAGTCCACGTTGCATCACAGCCCCTGAACGAATTATGTAAGAATTTCTCTGTCTTTCACTCTCTTTGTTTCATGGGTTTATAAAAGTAATTTATTTTTAAAATGGGGTTTAGCTGCTTTTCACTGCTGTGTTTATGCTGCTTTACCCCCACTTGACACACTTCCAGTGAAATATCAATACATAGGTTTTAAGATTCTTACTAGTCAGATATATTCTTGTGCGGTGAATAGGGGGTGTTGAATCCAGTTCACTGAGCAAGGAGTAGGTCTTGTCTACTACATATTGGGTGTATGGAACGGTATCTGAGATAATTTGAAACACTTGATTTATGCATCACCCCAAATCACATTTCCCGTTAAGCAGCCATAGTGTGTTTTCAAAATGTGTGACTCTGTTCTGTTTTGTAATTCAGTTCAAGGGTAACGGTTTTTACATTCCCTCTATAAGTGATATCTTATGATAAGGGTCTTTTTCTGTGTGACTTATTTCTGTTAGAATCGTCGTACCTAAATCCAATCATCATGCTGCTCCTAGCCTTAGGACATTGTTTTCATGGCTGAGTGATATTCCATTGTACATAAGGACCTCAACTTCTTTATCCATTTTTCTCTTTCCTGGGATATTTAAGGTGGAATGAAGTGGAGGTCCTTGTCAACAGAGCAGCCCTAAACTTTTGGGTGCCTGTGTCTTGCTGATTTTTAGTTTTCCCAATTTGTACACCCATGAGTGGAAGTGCCCTATGCTCTCTAAGCTGTGTGTTTTAGATGTTTCAGGACACACCGTACACTACTCCAGAGTGGCTGTTGGCAATTTACATCCCGCCCATCAGCGTAGCAAGGCTGCCATTTCTCCATGGCCTGTCCTGCATTTCTGGTTTTGACACTTTTTGCAGCATGGCCCTTTTGACCGATGGGAAGCGAGACTTCTTTGTAGCGCTGATTTGCCTTTCCAGGTTGCTTGGTTGGCCAAAAAGGGCGTATGCGTTTTTTCCTGAATATAATCAGGAAAAAACGCATACGCCCTTTTTGGCCAAGGGCATCATTGTCGACGTTTTGCCGCTTTTCATGTGCTTTAAAGGCGATTCGAATCTACCTCCTGAAACCTGTTTCCTGCAATTCTGCCTTGCTTTCAAATCCTCTTCGTTGCCTTCCCTCAATATATTTGTGGACGAGAGTTATCATTTATAACTCTGTGGGTTTGTGAATTGCAGTGTCCCTGAGCTCCATTTTTCAACTCGCTTTTTTGGGAGCTGGCCGCAAAAACGCGGGATTGCCTCAGGCCCTATTTTGGTTCCCCTTGGCATGCTGAGCCTGTAGTTAATTCTTCTTCCTGATGGGAAAATAGAGTGGCCTGTGCCTGTCCCAACACCTATATCTAGTCTCTCATTGGTTGCCCCTCTTCCCGTTCATCCTCAGGACAAATTGCAACCTGTAGGGAACAGGATCTTAAAGGTGCTGATTCTCCAAGTAGGGAGATTGCTAGTAAAGTAGCTGGAATGGCGAACCCAAGCACAAGGAGATGAGAAATGAGGTGCGTTTTAGAAACCTTTCAAAATCACACGGTGTACCATCTTCTGGGTTTCTCATGCATGTTTTCGATGTAGGAAGATGCCCTTGAACCTGGAGATTTGGGACCCATGGGATGGGTACCACGCAGTATTACTTTAAAGGGTCTGCGTTTGCTCACCCAACCTCACCAAACCTCTCAGCCCCAAGAGTGTCCACCCTTATGTCTCATCCAGCTGTGGGTCTAGATATGGTCAATCCAGGTTGCATCACAGCCCCTGAAGGAATTGTGTAAGAATTTCTCTCTCTTTCACTGTCTTTGTTTTACGGGTTTTTAAAAGTAATTTATTTTTATAATGGGGTTTAGCTGCTTTTCACGGCTGTGTTTATGTGGCCTTACACCCACTTGACTCACTTCCAGACAGATATCAATACATAGGTTTTAAGATTCTTACTAGTCACATATATTCTTGTGCGATGAATAGGGGGTGTTGAGTCCAGTTCACTGAGCAAGGAGTAGGTCTTGTCTATTACATATTGGGTGTATGGAACGGTATCTGAGCGAATTTGAAACCCTTGTTTTATGCATCACCCCACCTCACCTTTCCCGTTAAGCAGCCATAGTGTGTTTTCTAAACGTGTGACTCTGTTCTGTTTTGTAATTCAGTTCAAGTGTAGCGGTTTTTACATTCCCTCTATAAGTGATAGCTTATGATAAGTGTCTTTTTCTGTGTGACTTATTTCACTTAGAATCGTCGTACCTAAATCCACTCATCTTGCTTCTACTAGCCTTATGAATTTGATTTCATGTCTGAGTGATATTCCATTGTACATAAGGACCACAACTTCTTTATGCATTTTTCTCTTTCCTGGGATATTTAAGGTGTGATGAATTGGAGGTTCTTGTCAACAGAGCAGCCCTAAACTTTGGGGTGCCTGTGTCTTGCTGAGTTTTAGTTTTCCCAATTTATACGCCCATGAGTGGACGTGCCCTATGCTCCCTAAGCTGTGTTTTTTCGATGTTTCACGACACACCGCACCCTTCTCCAGAGTGGCTGTTGGCAATTTACATCCCGCCCATCAGCGTAGCAAGGCTGCCATTTCTCCATGGCCTGTCCTGCATTTCTGGTTTTGACACTTTTTGCAGCATGGCCCTTTTGACCGATGGGAAGCGAGACTTCTTTGTAGCGCTGATTAGCCTTTCCAGGTTGCTTGGTTGGCCAAAAAGGGCGTATGCGTTTTTTCCTGAATATAATCAGGAAAAAATGCATACGCACTTTTTGGCCAAGGGCATCATTGTCGACGTTTTGCCGCTTTTCATGTGCTTTAAAGGCGATTCGAATCTACCTCCTGAAACCTGTTTCCTGCAATTCTGCCTTGCTCTCAAATCCTCTTCGTTGCCTTCCATCAATATATTTGTGGACGAGAGTTATCATTTATAACTCAGCGGGTTTGTGAATTGCAGTGCCCCTGAGCTCCATTTTTCAACTGTCTTTTTTGGGAGCTGGCCGCAAAAGCACTGGATTGCCTCAGGCACTATTCTGGTTCCCGGCGGCAGGATTAGCCTGTGGTTAATTCTTCTTCCTGATGGGAAAATACAGTGACCTGTGCCTGTCCCAACACCTAGATCTAGTCTCTCATTGGTTGCCCCTCTTCCCGTTCATCCTCAGGACAAATTGCAACCTGTAGGGAACAGGAGCTTAAAGGTGCTGATTCTCCAAGTAGGGAGATTGCTAGTAAAGTAGCTGGAATGGCGAACCCGAGCACAAGGAGATGAGACATGAGGTGCGATTTAGAAACCTTTCAAAATCACACGGTGTACCATCTTCTGGGTTTCTCATGCATGTTTTCGATGTAGGAAGATGCCCTTGAACCTGGAGATTTGGGACCCATGGGATGGGTACCACGCAGTATTACTTTAAAGGGTCTGCGTTTGCTCACCCAACCTCACCCAACCTCTCAGCCCCAAGAGTGTCCACCCTTATGTCTCATCCAGCTGTGGGTCTAGACATGGTCAATCCAGGTTGCAACACAGCCCCTGAACGAATTTTGTAAGAATTTCTCTCTCTTTCACTGTCTTTGTTTTACGGGTTTTTAAAAGTAATTTATTTTTATAATGGGGTTTAGCTGCTTTTCACGGCTGTGTTTATGCGGCTTTACACCCACTTGACTCACTTCCAGACAGATATCAATACATAGGTTTTAAGATTCTTACTACTCAGATATATTCTTGTGCGGTGAATAGGGGGTGTTGAGTCCAGTTCACTGAGCAAGGAGTAGGTCTTGTCTATTACATATTGGGTGTATGGAACGGTATCTGAGCGAATTTGAAACCCTTGTTTTATGCATCACCCCACCTCACCTTTCCTGTTAAGCAGACATAGTGTGTTTTCTAAACGTGTGACTCTGTTCTGTTTTGTAATTCAGTTCAAGTGTAGCGGTTTTTACATTCCCTCTATAAGTGATAGCTTATGATAAGTGTCTTTTTCTGTGTGACTTATTTCACTTAGAATCGTCGTACCTAAATCCACTCATCTTGCTTCTACTAGCCTTATGACTTTGATTTCATGTCTGAGTGATATTCCATTGTACATAAGGACCACAACTTCTTTATGCATTTTTCTCTTTCCTGGGATATTTAAGGTGTGATGAAGTGGAGATTCTTGTCAACAGAGCAGCGCTAAACTTTGGGGTGCCTGTGTCTTGCTGATTTTTAGTTTTCCCAATTTATACGCCCATGAGTGGACGTGCCCTATGCTCCCTAAGCTGTGTTTTTTCCATGTTTCAGGACACACCGTACACTTCTCCAGAGTGGCTGTTGGCAATTTACATCCCGCCCTTCAGCGTAGCAAGGCTGCCATTTCTCCATGGCCTGTCCTGCATTTCTGGTTTTGACACTTTTTGCAGCATGGCCCTTTTGACCGATGGGAAGCGAGACTTCTTTGTAGCGCTGATTAGCCTTTCCAGGTTGCTTGGTTGGCCAAAAAGGGCGTATGCGTTTTTTCCTGAATATAATCAGGAAAAAATGCATACGCACTTTTTGGCCAAGGGCATCATTGTCGACGTTTTGCCGCTTTTCATGTGCTTAAAGGGCGATTCGAATCTACCTCCTGAAACCTGTTTCCTGCAATTCTGCCTTGCTTTCAAATCCTCTTCGTTGCCTTCCCTCAATATATTTGTGGACGAGAGTTATCATTTATAACTCAGCGGGTTTGTGAATTGCAGTGTCCCTGAGCTCCATTTTTCAACTCGCTTTTTTGGGAGCTGGCCGCAAAAGCGCGGGATTGCCTGAGGCCCTATTCTGCTTCTGGGCGGCAGGCTGAGCCTGTGGTTAAATCTTCTTCCTGATGGGAAAAAAGTGTGACCTGTGCCTGTCCCAACACCTAGAGCTAGTCTCTCGTTGGTTGCCCCTCTTCCCGTTCAACCTCAGGATAAATTGCAGTCTGTACAGAACTGGAGGTTAAAGGTGCTGATTCTCCAACGAGGGAGATTGCTAATAAAGCGGCTGGAATGGCGAACACGAGCACAAGGAGATGAGAAGTGAGGTGCGTTTCAGGAACCTTTCCCGATGAGACGGTGTACCATCTTCTGGGTTTCTCACGCATGTTTTCGATGTAGGAAGATGCCCTTGAACCTGGAGATTTGGGATCCATGGGATGGGTACGATGCAGTATTACTTTAAAGGGACTGCGTTTGCCCACCCAACCTCACCAAACCTCTCAGCCCCAAGAGTGTCCACCCTTATGTCTCATCTAGCTGTGGGTCTAGATATGGTCAGTCCACGTTGCATCACAGCCCCTGAACGAATTATGTAAGAATTTCTCTGTCTTTCACTCTCTTTGTTTCATGGGTTTATAAAAGTAATTTATTTTTAAAATGGGGTTTAGCTGCTTTTCACTGCTGTGTTTATGCTGCTTTACCCCCACTTGACACACTTCCAGTGAAATATCAATACATAGGTTTTAAGATTCTTACTAGTCAGATATATTCTTGTGCGGTGAATAGGGGGTGTTGAATCCAGTTCACTGAGCAAGGAGTAGGTCTTGTCTACTACATATTGGGTGTATGGAACGGTATCTGAGATAATTTGAAACACTTGATTTATGCATCACCCCAAATCACATTTCCCGTTAAGCAGCCATAGTGTGTTTTCAAAATGTGTGACTCTGTTCTGTTTTGTAATTCAGTTCAAGGGTAACGGTTTTTACATTCCCTCTATAAGTGATATCTTATGATAAGTGTCTTTTTCTGTGTGACTTATTTCTGTTAGAATCGTTGTACCTAAATCCAATCATCATGCTGCTCCTAGCCTTAGGACATTGTTTACATGGCTGAGTGATATTCCATTGTACATAAGGACCTCAACTTCTTTATCCATTTTTCTCTTTCCTGGGATATTTAAGGTGGAATGAAGTGGAGGTCCTTGTCAACAGAGCAGCCCTAAACTTTCGGGTGCCTGTGTCTTGCTGATTTTTAGTTTTTCCAATTTATATGCCCATGAGTGGACGTGCCCTATGCTCCCTAAGCTGTTTTTTTTCGATGTTTCAGGACACACCGTACACTTCTCCAGAGTGGCTGTTGGCAATTTACATCCCGCCCATCAGCGTAGCAAGGCTGCCATTTCTCCATGGCCTGTCCTGCATTTCTGGTTTTGACACTTTTTGCAGCATGGCCCTTTTGACCGATGGGAAGCGAGACTTCCTTGTAGCACTGATTTGCCTTTCCAGGCTGCTTGGTTGGCCAGAAAGGGCGTATGCGTGTTTTCCTGAATATATTCAGGAAAACACGCATACGCCCTTTTTGGCCAAGGGCATCATTGTCGATGTTTTGCCACTTTTCATGTGCTTTAAAGGCGATTCGAATCTACCTCCTGAAACCTGTTTCCTGCAATTCTGCCTTGCTTTCAAATCCTCTTCGTTGCCTTCCATCAATATATTTGTGGACGAGAGTTATCATTTATAACTCAGCGGGTTTGTGAATTGCAGTGCCCCTGAGCTCCATTTTTCAACTGTCTTTTTTGGGAGCTGGCCGCAAAAGCACTGGATTGCCTCAGGCACTATTCTGGTTCCCGGCGGCAGGATTAGCCTGTGGTTAATTCTTCTTCCTGATGGGAAAATACAGTGACCTGTGCCTGTCCCAACACCTAGATCTAGTCTCTCATTGGTTGCCCCTCTTCCCGTTCATCCTCAGGACAAATTGCAACCTGTAGGGAACAGGAGCTTAAAGGTGCTGATTCTCCAAGTAGGGAGATTGCTAGTAAAGTAGCTGGAATGGCGAACCCGAGCACAAGGAGATGAGACATGAGGTGCGATTTAGAAACCTTTCAAAATCACACGGTGTACCATCTTCTGGGTTTCTCATGCATGTTTTCGATGTAGGAAGATGCCCTTGAACCTGGAGATTTGGGACCCATGGGATGGGTACCACGCAGTATTACTTTAAAGGGTCTGCGTTTGCTCACCCAACCTCACCCAACCTCTCAGCCCCAAGAGTGTCCACCCTTATGTCTCATCCAGCTGTGGGTCTAGACATGGTCAATCCAGGTTGCAACACAGCCCCTGAACGAATTTTGTAAGAATTTCTCTCTCTTTCACTGTCTTTGTTTTACGGGTTTTTAAAAGTAATTTATTTTTATAATGGGGTTTAGCTGCTTTTCACGGCTGTGTTTATGCGGCTTTACACCCACTTGACTCACTTCCAGACAGATATCAATACATAGGTTTTAAGATTCTTACTACTCAGATATATTCTTGTGCGGTGAATAGGGGGTGTTGAGTCCAGTTCACTGAGCAAGGAGTAGGTCTTGTCTATTACATATTGGGTGTATGGAACGGTATCTGAGCGAATTTGAAACCCTTGTTTTATGCATCACCCCACCTCACCTTTCCTGTTAAGCAGACATAGTGTGTTTTCTAAACGTGTGACTCTGTTCTGTTTTGTAATTCAGTTCAAGTGTAGCGGTTTTTACATTCCCTCTATAAGTGATAGCTTATGATAAGTGTCTTTTTCTGTGTGACTTATTTCACTTAGAATCGTCGTACCTAAATCCACTCATCTTGCTTCTACTAGCCTTATGACTTTGATTTCATGTCTGAGTGATATTCCATTGTACATAAGGACCACAACTTCTTTATGCATTTTTCCCTTTCCTGGGATATTTAAGGTGTGATGAAGTGGAGGTTCTTGTCAACAGAGCAGCCCTAAACTTTGGGGTGCCTTTGTCTTGCTGATTTTTAGTTTTCCCAATTTATACGCCCATGAGTGGACGTGCCCTATGCTCCCTAATCTGTGTTTTTTCGATGTTTCAGGACACACCGTACACTTCTCCAGAGTGGCTGTTGGCAATTTACATCCCGCCCATCAGCGTAGCAAGGCTGCCATTTCTCCATGGCCTGTCCTGCATTTCTGGTTTTGACACTTTTTGCAGCATGGCCCTTTTGACCGATGGGAAGCGAGACTTCTTTGTAGCGCTGATTAGCCTTTCCAGGTTGCTTGGTTGGCCAAAAAGGGCGTATGCGTTTTTTCCTGAATATAATCAGGAAAAAATGCATACGCACTTTTTGGCCAAGGGCATCATTGTCGACGTTTTGCCGCTTTTCATGTGCTTTAAGGGCGATTCGAATCTACCTCCTGAAACCTGTTTCCTGCAATTCTGCCTTGCTTTCAAATCCTCTTCGTTGCCTTCCCTCAATATATTTGTGGACGAGAGTTATCATTTATAACTCAGCGGGTTTGTGAATTGCAGTGCCCCTGAGCTCCATTTTTCAACTGTCTTTTTTGGGAGCTGGCCGCAAAAGCACTGGATTGCCTCAGGCACTATTCTGGTTCCCGGCGGCAGGATTAGCCTGTGGTTAATTCTTCTTCCTGATGGGAAAATACAGTGACCTGTGCCTGTCCCAACACCTAGATCTAGTCTCTCATTGGTTGCCCCTCTTCCCGTTCATCCTCAGGACAAATTGCAACCTGTAGGGAACAGGAGCTTAAAGGTGCTGATTCTCCAAGTAGGGAGATTGCTAGTAAAGTAGCTGGAAAGGCGAACCCGAGCACAAGGAGATGAGACATGAGGTGCGATTTAGAAACCTTTCAAAATCACACGGTGTACCATCTTCTGGGTTTCTCATGCATGTTTTCGATGTAGGAAGATGCCCTTGAACCTGGAGATTTGGGACCCATGGGATGGGTACCACGCAGTATTACTTTAAAGGGTCTGCGTTTGCTCACCCAACCTCACCCAACCTCTCAGCCCCAAGAGTGTCCACCCTTATGTCTCATCCAGCTGTGGGTCTAGACATGGTCAATCCAGGTTGCAACACAGCCCCTGAACGAATTTTGTAAGAATTTCTCTCTCTTTCACTGTCTTTGTTTTACGGGTTTTTAAAAGTAATTTATTTTTATAATGGGGTTTAGCTGCTTTTCACGGCTGTGTTTATGCGGCTTTACACCCACTTGACTCATTTCCAGACAGATATCAATACATAGGTTTTAAGATTCTTACTACTCAGACATATTCTTGGGCGGTGAATAGGGGGTGTTGAGTCCAGTTCACTGAGCAAGGAGTAGGTCTTGTCTATTACATATTGGGTGTATGGAACGGTATCTGAGCGAATTTGAAACCCTTGTTTTATGCATCACCCCACCTCACCTTTCCCGTTAAGCAGACATAGTGTGTTTTCTAAACGTGTGACTCTGTTCTCTTTTTTAATTCAGTTCAAGTGTAGCGGTTTTTTCCATTCCCTCTATAAATGATAGCTTATGATAAGTGTCTTTTTCTGTGTGACTTATTTCACTTAGAATCGTCGTACCTAAATCCACTCATCTTGCTTCTACTAGCCTTATGACTTTGATTTCATGTCTGAGTGATATTCCATTGTACATAAGGACCACAACTTCTTTATCCATTTTTCTGTTTCCTGGGATATTTAAGGTGTCATGAAGTGGAGGTTCTTGTGAACAGAGCAGCCCTAAACTTTGGGGTGCCTGTGTCTTGCTGATTTTTAGTTTTCCCAATTTATATGCCCATGAGTGGACGTGCCCTATGCTCCCTAAGCTGTGTTTTTTCGATGTTTCAGGACACACCGCACACTTCTCCAGAGTGGCTGTTGGCAATTTACATACCGCCCATCAGCGTAGCAAGGCTGCCATTTCTCCATGGCCTGTCCTGCATTTCTGGTTTTGACACTTTTTGCAGCATGGCCCTTTTGACCGATGGGAAGCGAGACTTCTTTGTAGCGCTGATTTGCCTTTCCAGGTTGCTTGGTTGGCCAAAAAGGGCGTATGCGTTTTTTCCTGAATACATTCAGGAAAAAACGCATACGCCCTTTTTGGCCAAGGGCATCATTGTCGACGTTTTGCCGCTTTTCATGTGCTTTAAAGGCGATTCGAATCTACCTCCTGAAACCTGTTTCCTGCAATTCTGCCTTGCTTTCAAATCCTCTTCGTTGCCTTCCCTCAATATATCTGTGGATGAGAGTTATCATTTATAACTCAGCGGGTTTGTGAATTGCAGTGTCCCTGAGCTCCATTTTTCAACTCGCTTTTTTGGGAGCTGGCCGCAAAAGCGCGGGATTGCCTCAGGCCCTATTCTGCTTCTGGGCGGCAGGCTGAGCCTGTGGTTAAATCTTCTTCCTGATGGGAAAAAAGTGTGACCTGTGCCTGTCCCAACACCTAGAGCTAGTCTCTCGTTGGTTGCCCCTCTTCCCGTTCAACCTCAGGATAAATTGCAGTCTGTACAGAACTGGAGGTTAAAGGTGCTGATTCTCCAACGAGGGAGATTGCTAATAAAGCGGCTGGAATGGCGAACACGAGCACAAGGAGATGAGAAGTGAGGTGCGTTTCAGGAACCTTTCCCGATGAGACGGTGTACCATCTTCTGGGTTTCTCACGCATGTTTTCGATGTAGGAAGATGCCCTTGAACCTGGAGATTTGGGATCCATGGGATGGGTACGATGCAGTATTACTTTAAAGGGACTGCGTTTGCCCACCCAACCTCACCAAACCTCTAAGCCCCAAGAGTGTCCACCCTTACGTCTCATCTAGCTGTGGGTCTAGATATGGTCAGTCCACGTTGCGTCACAGCCCCTGAACGAATTATGTAAGAATTTCTCTGTCTTTCACTCTCTTTGTTTCATGGGTTTATAAAAGTAATTTATTTTTAAAATGGGGTTTAGCTGCTTTTCACTGCTGTGTTTATGCTGCTTTACCCCCACTTGACACACTTCCAGTGAAATATCAATACATAGGTTTTAAGATTCTTACTAGTCAGATATATTCTTGTGCGGTGAATAGGGGGTGTTGAATCCAGTTCACTGAGCAAGGAGTAGGTCTTGTCTACTACATATTGGGTGTATGGAACGGTATCTGAGATAATTTGAAACACTTGATTTATGCATCACCCCAAATCACATTTCCCGTTAAGCAGTCATAGTGTGTTTTCAAAATGTGTGACTCTGTTCTGTTTTGTAATTCAGTTCAAGGGTAACGGTTTTTACATTCCCTCTATAAGTGATATCTTATGATAAGTGTCTTTTTCTGTGTGACTTATTTCTGTTAGAATCGTCGTATCTAAATCCACTCATCTTGCTTCTACTAGCCTTATGACTTTGATTTCATGTCTGAGTGATATTCCATTGTACATAAGGACCACAACTTCTTTATGCATTTTTCTCTTTCCTGGGATATTTAAGGTGTGATGAATTGGAGGTTCTTGTCAACAGAGCAGCCCTAAACTTTTGGGTGCCTGTGTCTTGCAGATTTTTAGTTTTCCCAATTTATACGCCCATGAGTGGACGTGCCCTATGCTCCCTAAGCTGTGTTTTTTCGATGTTTCACGACACACCGCACACTTCTCCAGAGTGGCTGTTGGCAATTTACATCCCGCCCATCAGCGTAGCAAGGCTGCCATTTCTCCATGGCCTGTCCTGCATTTCTGGTTTTGACACTTTTTGCAGCATGGCCCTTTTGACCGATGGGAAGCGAGACTTCTTTGTAGCGCTGATTAGCCTTTCCAGGTTGCTTGGTTGGCCAAAAAGGGCGTATGCGTTTTTTCCTGAATATAATCAGGAAAAAATGCATACGCACTTTTTGGCCAAGGGCATCATTGTCGACGTTTTGCCGCTTTTCATGTGCTTTAAGGGCGATTCGAATCTACCTCCTGAAACCTGTTTCCTGCAATTCTGCCTTGCTTTCAAATCCTCTTCGTTGCCTTCCCTCAATATATTTGTGGACGAGAGTTATCATTTATAACTCAGCGGGTTTGTGAATTGCAGTGCCCCTGAGCTCCATTTTTCAACTGTCTTTTTTGGGAGCTGGCCGCAAAAGCACTGGATTGCCTCAGGCACTATTCTGGTTCCCGGCGGCAGGATTAGCCTGTGGTTAATTCTTCTTCCTGATGGGAAAATACAGTGACCTGTGCCTGTCCCAACACCTAGATCTAGTCTCTCATTGGTTGCCCCTCTTCCCGTTCATCTTCAGGACAAATTGCAACCTGTAGGGAACAGGAGCTTAAAGGTGCTGATTCTCCAAGTAGGGAGATTGCTAGTAAAGTAGCTGGAAAGGCGAACCCGAGCACAAGGAGATGAGACATGAGGTGCGATTTAGAAACCTTTCAAAATCACACGGTGTACCATCTTCTGGGTTTCTCATGCATGTTTTCGATGTAGGAAGATGCCCTTGAACCTGGAGATTTGGGACCCATGGGATGGGTACCACGCAGTATTACTTTAAAGGGTCTGCGTTTGCTCACCCAACCTCACCCAACCTCTCAGCCCCAAGAGTGTCCACCCTTATGTCTCATCCAGCTGTGGGTCTAGATATGGTCAATCCAGGTTGCATCACAGCCCCTGAAGGAATTGTGTAAGAATTTCTCTCTCTTTCACTGTCTTTGTTTTACGGGTTTTTAAAAGTAATTTATTTTTATAACGGGGTTTAGCTGCTTTTCACGGCTGTGTTTATGTGGCCTTACACCCACTTGACTCACTTCCAGACAGATATCAATACATAGGTTTTAAGATTCTTACTACTCAGATATATTCTTGTGCGGTGAATAGGAGGTGTTGAGTCCAGTTCACTGAGCAAGGAGTAGGTCTTGTCTATTACATATTGGGTGTATGGAACGGTATCTGAGCGAATTTGAAATCCTTGTTTTATGCATCACCCCACCTCACCTTTCACGTTAAGCAGACATAGTGTGTTTTCTAAACGTGTGACTCTGTTCTGTTTTGTAATTCAGTTCAAGTGTAGCGGTTTTTACATTCCCTCTATAAGTGATAGCTTATGATAAGTGTCTTTTTCTGTGTGACTTATTTCACTTAGAATCGTCGTACCTAAATCCACTCATCTTGCTTCTACTAGCCTTATGACTTTGATTTCATGTCTGAGTGATATTCCATTGTACATAAGGACCACAACTTCTTTATGCATTTTTCCCTTTCCTGGGATATTTAAGGTGTGATGAATTGGAGGTTCTTGTCAACAGAGCAGCCCTAAACTTTGGGGTGCCTGTGTCTTGCTGATTTTTAGTTTTCCCAATTTATACGCCCATGAGTGGACGTGCCCTATGCTCCCTAAGCTGTGTTTTTTCCATGTTTCAGGACACACCGTACACTTCTCCAGAGTGGCTGTTGGCAATTTACATCCCGCCCTTCAGCGTAGCAAGGCTGCCATTTCTCCATGGCCTGTCCTGCATTTCTGGTTTTGACACTTTTTGCAGCCTGGCCCTTTTGACAGATGGGAAGCGAGACTTCTTTGTAGCGCTGATTAGCCTTTCCAGGTTGCTTGGTTGGCCACAAAGGGCGTATGCGTTTTTTCCTGAATATAATCAGGAAAAAATGCATACGCACTTTTTGGCCAAGGGCATCATTGTCGACGTTTTGCCGCTTTTCATGTGCTTAAAGGGCGATTCGAATCTACCTCCTGAAACCTGTTTCCTGCAATTCTGCCTTGCTTTCAAATTCTCTTCGTTGCCTTCCCTCAATATATTTGTGGACGAGAGTTATCATTTATAACTCAGCGGGTTTGTGAATTGCAGTGTCCCTGAGCTCCATTTTTCAACTCGCTTTTTTGGGAGCTGGCTGCAAAAGCGCGGGATTGCCTGAGGCCGTATTCTGCTTCTGGGCGGCAGGCTGAGCCTGTGGTTAAATCTTCTTCCTGATGGGAAAAAAAGTGTGACCTGTGCCTGTCCCAACACCTAGAGCTAGTCTCTCGTTGGTTGCCCCACTTCCCGTTCAACCTCAGGATAAATTGCAGTCTGTACAGAACTGGAGGTTAAAGGTGCTGATTCTCCAACGAGGGAGATTGCTAATAAAGCGGCTGGAATGGCGAACACGAGCACAAGGAGATGAGAAGTGAGGTGCGTTTCAGGAACCTTTCCCGATGAGACGGTGTACCATCTTCTGGGTTTCTCACGCATGTTTTCGATGTAGGAAGATGCCCTTGAACCTGGAGATTTGGGATCCATGGGATGGGTACGATGCAGTATTACTTTAAAGGGACTGCGTTTGCCCACCCAACCTCACCAAACCTCTCAGCCCCAAGAGTGTCCACCCTTATGTCTCATCTAGCTGTGGGTCTAGATATGGTCAGTCCACGTTGCATCACAGCCCCTGAACGAATTATGTAAGAATTTCTCTGTCTTTCACTCTCTTTGTTTCATGGGTTTATAAAAGTAATTTATTTTTAAAATGGGGTTTAGCTGCTTTTCACTGCTGTGTTTATGCTGCTTTACCCCCACTTGACACACTTCCAGTGAAATATCAATACATAGGTTTTAAGATTCTTACTAGTCAGATATATTCTTGTGCGGTGAATAGGGGGTGTTGAATCCAGTTCACTGAGCAAGGAGTAGGTCTTGTCTACTACATATTGGGTGTATGGAACGGTATCTGAGATAATTTGAAACACTTGATTTATGCATCACCCCAAATCACATTTCCCGTTAAGCAGCCATAGTGTGTTTTCAAAATGTGTGACTCTGTTCTGTTTTGTAATTCAGTTCAAGGGTAACGGTTTTTACATTCCCTCTATAAGTGATATCTTATGATAAGGGTCTTTTTCTGTGTGACTTATTTCTGTTAGAATCGTCGTACCTAAATCCAATCATCATGCTGCTCCTAGCCTTAGGACATTGTTTTCATGGCTGAGTGATATTCCATTGTACATAAGGACCTCAACTTCTTTATCCATTTTTCTCTTTCCTGGGATATTTAAGGTGGAATGAAGTGGAGGTCCTTGTCAACAGAGCAGCCCTAAACTTTTGGGTGCCTGTGTCTTGCTGATTTTTAGTTTTCCCAATTTGTACACCCATGAGTGGAAGTGCCCTATGCTCTCTAAGCTGTGTGTTTTAGATGTTTCAGGACACACCGTACACTACTCCAGAGTGGCTGTTGGCAATTTACATCCCGCCCATCAGCGTAGCAAGGCTGCCATTTCTCCATGGCCTGTCCTGCATTTCTGGTTTTGACACTTTTTGCAGCATGGCCCTTTTGACAGATGGGAAGCGAGACTTCTTTGTAGCGCTGATTTGACTTTCCAGGTTGCTTGGTTGGCCAAAAAGGGCGTATGCGTTTTTTCCTGAATATATTCAGGAAAAAACGCATACGCCCTTTTTGGCCAAGGGCATCATTGTCGACGTTTTGCCGCTTTTCATGTGCTTTAAAGGCGATTCGAATCTACCTCCTGAAACCTGTTTCCTGCAATTCTGCCTTGCTTTCAAATCCTCTTCGTTGCCTTCCCTCAATATATTTGTGGACGAGAGTTATCATTTATAACTCTGTGGGTTTGTGAATTGCAGTGTCCCTGAGCTCCATTTTTCAACTCGCTTTTTTGGGAGCTGGCCGCAAAAACGCGGGATTGCCTCAGGCCCTATTTTGGTTCCCCTCGGCATGCTGAGCCTGTAGTTAATTCTTCTTCCTGATGGGAAAATAGAGTGACCTGTGCCTGTCCCAACACCTATATCTAGTCTCTCATTGGTTGCCCCTCTTCCCGTTCATCCTCAGGACAAATTGCAACCTGTAGGGAACAGGAGCTTAAAGGTGCTGATTCTCCAAGTAGGGAGATTGCTAGTAAAGTAGCTGGAATGGCGAACCCAAGCACAAGGAGATGAGAAATGAGGTGCGTTTTAGAAACCTTTCAAAATCACACGGTGTACCATCTTCTGGGTTTCTCATGCATGTTTTCGATGTAGGAAGATGCCCTTGAACCTGCAGATTTGGGACCCATGGGATGGGTACCACGCAGTATTACTTTAAAGGGTCTGCGTTTGCTCACCCAACCTCACCAAACCTCTCAGCCCCAAGAGTGTCCACCCTTATGTCTCATCCAGCTGTGGGTCTAGATATGGTCAATCCAGGTTGCATCACAGCCCCTGAAGGAATTGTGTAAGAATTTCTCTCTCTTTCACTGTCTTTGTTTTACGGGTTTTTAAAAGTAATTTATTTTTATAATGGGGTTTAGCTGCTTTTCACGGCTGTGTTTATGTGGCCTTACACCCACTTGACTCACTTCCAGACAGATATCAATACATAGGTTTTAAGATTCTTACTAGTCACATATATTCTTGTGCGATGAATAGGGGGTGTTGAGTCCAGTTCACTGAGCAAGGAGTAGGTCTTGTCTATTACATATTGGGTGTATGGAACGGTATCTGAGCGAATTTGAAACCCTTGTTTTATGCATCACCCCACCTCACCTTTCCCGTTAAGCAGCCATAGTGTGTTTTCTAAACGTGTGACTCTGTTCTGTTTTGTAATTCAGTTCAAGTGTAGCGGTTTTTACATTCCCTCTATAAGTGATAGCTTATGATAAGTGTCTTTTTCTGTGTGACTTATTTCACTTAGAATCGTCGTACCTAAATCCACTCATCTTGCTTCTACTAGCCTTATGACTTTGATTTCATGTCTGAGTGATATTCCATTGTACATAAGGACCACAACTTCTTTATGCATTTTTCTCTTTCCTGGGATATTTAAGGTGTGATGAATTGGAGGTTCTTGTCAACAGAGCAGCCCTAAACTTTGGGGTGCCTGTGTCTTGCTGAGTTTTAGTTTTCCCAATTTATACGCCCATGAGTGGACGTGCCCTATGCTCCCTAAGCTGTGTTTTTTCGATGTTTCACGACACACCGCACCCTTCTCCAGAGTGGCTGTTGGCAATTTACATCCCGCCCATCAGCGTAGCAAGGCTGCCATTTCTCCATGGCCTGTCCTGCATTTCTGGTTTTGACACTTTTTGCAGCATGGCCCTTTTGACCGATGGGAAGCGAGACTTCTTTGTAGCGCTGATTAGCCTTTCCAGGTTGCTTGGTTGGCCAAAAAGGGCGTATGCGTTTTTTCCTGAATATAATCAGGAAAAAATGCATACGCACTTTTTGGCCAAGGGCATCATTGTCGACGTTTTGCCGCTTTTCATGTGCTTTAAGGGCGATTCGAATCTACCTCCTGAAACCTGTTTCCTGCAATTCTGCCTTGCTCTCAAATCCTCTTCGTTGCCTTCCATCAATATATTTGTGGACGAGAGTTATCATTTATAACTCAGCGGGTTTGTGAATTGCAGTGCCCCTGAGCTCCATTTTTCAACTGTCTTTTTTGGGAGCTGGCCGCAAAAGCACTGGATTGCCTCAGGCACTATTCTGGTTCCCGGCGGCAGGATTAGCCTGTGGTTAATTCTTCTTCCTGATGGGAAAATACAGTGACCTGTGCCTGTCCCAACACCTAGATCTAGTCTCTCATTGGTTGCCCCTCTTCCCGTTCATCCTCAGGACAAATTGCAACCTGTAGGGAACAGGAGCTTAAAGGTGCTGATTCTCCAAGTAGGGAGATTGCTAGTAAAGTAGCTGGAATGGCGAACCCGAGCACAAGGAGATGAGACATGAGGTGCGATTTAGAAACCTTTCAAAATCACACGGTGTACCATCTTCTGGGTTTCTCATGCATGTTTTCGATGTAGGAAGATGCCCTTGAACCTGGAGATTTGGGACCCATGGGATGGGTACCACGCAGTATTACTTTAAAGGGTCTGCGTTTGCTCACCCAACCTCACCCAACCTCTCAGCCCCAAGAGTGTCCACCCTTATGTCTCATCCAGCTGTGGGTCTAGACATGGTCAATCCAGGTTGCAACACAGCCCCTGAACGAATTTTGTAAGAATTTCTCTCTCTTTCACTGTCTTTGTTTTACGGGTTTTTAAAAGTAATTTATTTTTATAATGGGGTTTAGCTGCTTTTCACGGCTGTGTTTATGCGGCTTTACACCCACTTGACTCACTTCCAGACAGATATCAATACATAGGTTTTAAGATTCTTACTACTCAGATATATTCTTGTGCGGTGAATAGGGGGTGTTGAGTCCAGTTCACTGAGCAAGGAGTAGGTCTTGTCTA
The DNA here is from genome assembly GCF_028021215.1 of Eschrichtius robustus. Classification (NCBI taxonomy): domain Eukaryota; kingdom Metazoa; phylum Chordata; class Mammalia; order Artiodactyla; family Eschrichtiidae; genus Eschrichtius; species Eschrichtius robustus. The sequence continues at coordinate 739,486 of NW_027175763.1, read as the reverse complement.
TTACATATTGGGTGTATGGAACGGTATCTGAGCGAATTTGAAACCCTTGTTTTATGCATCACCCCACCTCACCTTTCCTGTTAAGCAGACATAGTGTGTTTTCTAAACGTGTGACTCTGTTCTGTTTTGTAATTCAGTTCAAGTGTAGCGGTTTTTACATTCCCTCTATAAGTGATAGCTTATGATAAGTGTCTTTTTCTGTGTGACTTATTTCACTTAGAATCGTCGTACCTAAATCCACTCATCTTGCTTCTACTAGCCTTATGACTTTGATTTCATGTCTGAGTGATATTCCATTGTACATAAGGACCACAACTTCTTTATGCATTTTTCTCTTTCCTGGGATATTTAAGGTGTGATGAAGTGGAGATTCTTGTCAACAGAGCAGCGCTAAACTTTGGGGTGCCTGTGTCTTGCTGATTTTTAGTTTTCCCAATTTATACGCCCATGAGTGGACGTGCCCTATGCTCCCTAAGCTGTGTTTTTTCCATGTTTCAGGACACACTGTACACTTCTCCAGAGTGGCTGTTGGCAATTTACATCCCGCCCTTCAGCGTAGCAAGGCTGCCATTTCCCCATGGCCTGTCCTGCATTTCTGGTTTTGACACTTTTTGCAGCATGGCCCTTTTGACCGATGGGAAGCGAGACTTCTTTGTAGCGCTGATTAGCCTTTCCAGGTTGCTTGGTTGGCCAAAAAGGGCGTATGCGTTTTTTCCTGAATATAATCAGGAAAAAATGCATACGCACTTTTTGGCCAAGGGCATCATTGTCGACGTTTTGCCGCTTTTCATGTGCTTAAAGGGCGATTCGAATCTACCTCCTGAAACCTGTTTCCTGCAATTCTGCCTTGCTTTCAAATCCTCTTCGTTGCCTTCCCTCAATATATTTGTGGACGAGAGTTATCATTTATAACTCAGCGGGTTTGTGAATTGCAGTGTCCCTGAGCTCCATTTTTCAACTCGCTTTTTTGGGAGCTGGCCGCAAAAGCGCGGGATTGCCTGAGGCCCTATTCTGCTTCTGGGCGGCAGGCTGAGCCTGTGGTTAAATCTTCTTCCTGATGGGAAAAAAGTGTGACCTGTGCCTGTCCCAACACCTAGAGCTAGTCTCTCGTTGGTTGCCCCTCTTCCCGTTCAACCTCAGGATAAATTGCAGTCTGTACAGAACTGGAGGTTAAAGGTGCTGATTCTCCAACGAGGGAGATTGCTAATAAAGCGGCTGGAATGGCGAACACGAGCACAAGGAGATGAGAAGTGAGGTGCGTTTCAGGAACCTTTCCCGATGAGACGGTGTACCATCTTCTGGGTTTCTCACGCATGTTTTCGATGTAGGAAGATGCCCTTGAACCTGGAGATTTGGGATCCATGGGATGGGTACGATGCAGTATTACTTTAAAGGGACTGCGTTTGCCCACCCAACCTCACCAAACCTCTCAGCCCCAAGAGTGTCCACCCTTATGTCTCATCTAGCTGTGGGTCTAGATATGGTCAGTCCACGTTGCATCACAGCCCCTGAACGAATTATGTAAGAATTTCTCTGTCTTTCACTCTCTTTGTTTCATGGGTTTATAAAAGTAATTTATTTTTAAAATGGGGTTTAGCTGCTTTTCACTGCTGTGTTTATGCTGCTTTACCCCCACTTGACACACTTCCAGTGAAATATCAATACATAGGTTTTAAGATTCTTACTAGTCAGATATATTCTTGTGCGGTGAATAGGGGGTGTTGAATCCAGTTCACTGAGCAAGGAGTAGGTCTTGTCTACTACATATTGGGTGTATGGAACGGTATCTGAGATAATTTGAAACACTTGATTTATGCATCACCCCAAATCACATTTCCCGTTAAGCAGCCATAGTGTGTTTTCAAAATGTGTGACTCTGTTCTGTTTTGTAATTCAGTTCAAGGGTAACGGTTTTTACATTCCCTCTATAAGTGATATCTTATGATAAGTGTCTTTTTCTGTGTGACTTATTTCTGTTAGAATCGTTGTACCTAAATCCAATCATCATGCTGCTCCTAGCCTTAGGACATTGTTTACATGGCTGAGTGATATTCCATTGTACATAAGGACCTCAACTTCTTTATCCATTTTTCTCTTTCCTGGGATATTTAAGGTGGAATGAAGTGGAGGTCCTTGTCAACAGAGCAGCCCTAAACTTTCGGGTGCCTGTGTCTTGCTGATTTTTAGTTTTTCCAATTTATATGCCCATGAGTGGACGTGCCCTATGCTCCCTAAGCTGTTTTTTTTCGATGTTTCAGGACACACCGTACACTTCTCCAGAGTGGCTGTTGGCAATTTACATCCCGCCCATCAGCGTAGCAAGGCTGCCATTTCTCCATGGCCTGTCCTGCATTTCTGGTTTTGACACTTTTTGCAGCATGGCCCTTTTGACCGATGGGAAGCGAGACTTCCTTGTAGCACTGATTTGCCTTTCCAGGCTGCTTGGTTGGCCAGAAAGGGCGTATGCGTGTTTTCCTGAATATATTCAGGAAAACACGCATACGCCCTTTTTGGCCAAGGGCATCATTGTCGATGTTTTGCCACTTTTCATGTGCTTTAAAGGCGATTCGAATCTACCTCCTGAAACCTGTTTCCTGCAATTCTGCCTTGCTTTCAAATCCTCTTCGTTGCCTTCCATCAATATATTTGTGGACGAGAGTTATCATTTATAACTCAGCGGGTTTGTGAATTGCAGTGCCCCTGAGCTCCATTTTTCAACTGTCTTTTTTGGGAGCTGGCCGCAAAAGCACTGGATTGCCTCAGGCACTATTCTGGTTCCCGGCGGCAGGATTAGCCTGTGGTTAATTCTTCTTCCTGATGGGAAAATACAGTGACCTGTGCCTGTCCCAACACCTAGATCTACTCTCTCATTGGTTGCCCCTCTTCCCGTTCATCCTCAGGACAAATTGCAACCTGTAGGGAACAGGAGCTTAAAGGTGCTGATTCTCCAAGTAGGGAGATTGCTAGTAAAGTAGCTGGAATGGCGAACCCGAGCACAAGGAGATGAGACATGAGGTGCGATTTAGAAACCTTTCAAAATCACACGGTGTACCATCTTCTGGGTTTCTCATGCATGTTTTCGATGTAGGAAGATGCCCTTGAACCTGGAGATTTGGGACCCATGGGATGGGTACCACGCAGTATTACTTTAAAGGGTCTGCGTTTGCTCACCCAACCTCACCCAACCTCTCAGCCCCAAGAGTGTCCACCCTTATGTCTCATCCAGCTGTGGGTCTAGACATGGTCAATCCAGGTTGCAACACAGCCCCTGAACGAATTTTGTAAGAATTTCTCTCTCTTTCACTGTCTTTGTTTTACGGGTTTTTAAAAGTAATTTATTTTTATAATGGGGTTTAGCTGCTTTTCACGGCTGTGTTTATGCGGCTTTACACCCACTTGACTCACTTCCAGACAGATATCAATACATAGGTTTTAAGATTCTTACTACTCAGATATATTCTTGTGCGGTGAATAGGGGGTGTTGAGTCCAGTTCACTGAGCAAGGAGTAGGTCTTGTCTATTACATATTGGGTGTATGGAACGGTATCTGAGCGAATTTGAAACCCTTGTTTTATGCATCACCCCACCTCACCTTTCCTGTTAAGCAGACATAGTGTGTTTTCTAAACGTGTGACTCTGTTCTGTTTTGTAATTCAGTTCAAGTGTAGCGGTTTTTACATTCCCTCTATAAGTGATAGCTTATGATAAGTGTCTTTTTCTGTGTGACTTATTTCACTTAGAATCGTCGTACCTAAATCCACTCATCTTGCTTCTACTAGCCTTATGACTTTGATTTCATGTCTGAGTGATATTCCATTGTACATAAGGACCACAACTTCTTTATGCATTTTTCTCTTTCCCGGGATATTTAAGGTGTGATGAAGTGGAGATTCTTGTCAACAGAGCAGCGCTAAACTTTGGGGTGCCTGTGTCTTGCTGATTTTTAGTTTTCCCAATTTATACGCCCATGAGTGGACGTGCCCTATGCTCCCTAAGCTGTGTTTTTTCCATGTTTCAGGACACACCGTACACTTCTCCAGAGTGGCTGTTGGCAATTTACATCCCGCCCATCAGCGTAGCAAGGCTGCCATTTCCCCATGGCCTGTCCTGCATTTCTGGTTTTGACACTTTTTGCAGCATGGCCCTTTTGACCGATGGGAAGCGAGACTTCTTTGTAGCGCTGATTAGCCTTTCCAGGTTGCTTGGTTGGCCAAAAAGGGCGTATGCGTTTTTTCCTGAATATAATCAGGAAAAAATGCATACGCACTTTTTGGCCAAGGGCATCATTGTCGACGTTTTGCCGCTTTTCATGTGCTTAAAGGGCGATTCGAATCTACCTCCTGAAACCTGTTTCCTGCAATTCTGCCTTGCTTTCAAATCCTCTTCGTTGCCTTCCCTCAATATATTTGTGGACGAGAGTTATCATTTATAACTCAGCGGGTTTGTGAATTGCAGTGTCCCTGAGCTCCATTTTTCAACTCGCTTTTTTGGGAGCTGGCCGCAAAAGCGCGGGATTGCCTGAGGCCCTATTCTGCTTCTGGGCGGCAGGCTGAGCCTGTGGTTAAATCTTCTTCCTGATGGGAAAAAAGTGTGACCTGTGCCTGTCCCAACACCTAGAGCTAGTCTCTCGTTGGTTGCCCCTCTTCCCGTTCAACCTCAGGATAAATTGCAGTCTGTACAGAACTGGAGGTTAAAGGTGCTGATTCTCCAACGAGGGAGATTGCTAATAAAGCGGCTGGAATGGCGAACACGAGCACAAGGAGATGAGAAGTGAGGTGCGTTTCAGGAACCTTTCCCGATGAGACGGTGTACCATCTTCTGGGTTTCTCACGCATGTTTTCGATGTAGGAAGATGCCCTTGAACCTGGAGATTTGGGATCCATGGGATGGGTACGATGCAGTATTACTTTAAAGGGACTGCGTTTGCCCACCCAACCTCACCAAACCTCTCAGCCCCAAGAGTGTCCACCCTTATGTCTCATCTAGCTGTGGGTCTAGATATGGTCAGTCCACGTTGCATCACAGCCCCTGAACGAATTATGTAAGAATTTCTCTGTCTTTCACTCTCTTTGTTTCATGGGTTTATAAAAGTAATTTATTTTTAAAATGGGGTTTAGCTGCTTTTCACTGCTGTGTTTATGCTGCTTTACCCCCACTTGACACACTTCCAGTGAAATATCAATACATAGGTTTTAAGATTCTTACTAGTCAGATATATTCTTGTGCGGTGAATAGGGGGTGTTGAATCCAGTTCACTGAGCAAGGAGTAGGTCTTGTCTACTACATATTGGGTGTATGGAACGGTATCTGAGATAATTTGAAACACTTGATTTATGCATCACCCCAAATCACATTTCCCGTTAAGCAGCCATAGTGTGTTTTCAAAATGTGTGACTCTGTTCTGTTTTGTAATTCAGTTCAAGGGTAACGGTTTTTACATTCCCTCTATAAGTGATATCTTATGATAAGTGTCTTTTTCTGTGTGACTTATTTCTGTTAGAATCGTTGTACCTAAATCCAATCATCATGCTGCTCCTAGCCTTAGGACATTGTTTACATGGCTGAGTGATATTCCATTGTACATAAGGACCTCAACTTCTTTATCCATTTTTCTCTTTCCTGGGATATTTAAGGTGGAATGAAGTGGAGGTCCTTGTCAACAGAGCAGCCCTAAACTTTTGGGTGCCTGTGTCTTGCTGATTTTTAGTTTTCCCAATTTGTACACCCATGAGTGGAAGTGCCCTATGCTCTCTAAGCTGTGTGTTTTAGATGTTTCAGGACACACCGTACACTACTCCAGAGTGGCTGTTGGCAATTTACATCCCGCCCATCAGCGTAGCAAGGCTGCCATTTCTCCATGGCCTGTCCTGCATTTCTGGTTTTGACACTTTTTGCAGCATGGCCCTTTTGAAAGATGGGAAGCAAGACTTCTTTGTAGCGCTGATTTGCCTTTCCAGGTTGCTTGGTTGGCCAAAAAGGGCGTATGGGTTTTTCCTGAATATATTCAGGAAAAAACACATACGCCCTTTTTGGCCAAGGGCATCATTGTCGACGTTTTGCCGCTTTTCATGTGCTTTAAAGGCGATTCGAATCTACCTCCTGAAACCTGTTTCCTGCAATTCTGCCTTGCTTTCAAATCCTCTTCGTTGCCTTCCCTCAATATATTTGTGGACGAGAGTTATCATTTATAACTCTGTGGGTTTGTGAATTGCAGTGTCCCTGAGCTCCATTTTTCAACTCGCTTTTTTGGGAGCTGGCCGCAAAAACGCGGGATTGCCTCAGGCCCTATTTTGGTTCCCCTTGGCATGCTGAGCCTGTGGTTAATTCTTCTTCCTGATGGGAAAATACAGTGACCTGTGCCTGTCCCAACACCTATATCTAGTCTCTCATTGGTTGCCCCTCTTCCCGTTCATCCTCAGGACAAATTGCAACCTGTAGGGAACAGGAGCTTAAAGGTGCTGATTCTCCAAGTAGGGAGATTGCTAGTAAAGTAGCTGGAATGGCGAACCCAAGCACAAGGAGATGAGAAATGAGGTGCGTTTTAGAAACCTTTCAAAATCACACGGTGTACCATCTTCTGGGTTTCTCATGCATGTTTTCGATGTAGGAAGATGCCCTTGAACCTGCAGATTTGGGACCCATGGGATGGGTACCACGCAGTATTACTTTAAAGGGTCTGCGTTTGCTCACCCAACCTCACCAAACCTCTCAGCCCCAAGAGTGTCCACCCTTATGTCTCATCCAGCTGTGGGTCTAGATATGGTCAATCCAGGTTGCATCACAGCCCCTGAAGGAATTGTGTAAGAATTTCTCTCTCTTTCACTGTCTTTGTTTTACGGGTTTTTAAAAGTAATTTATTTTTATAATGGGGTTTAGCTGCTTTTCACGGCTGTGTTTATGTGGCCTTACACCCACTTGACTCACTTCCAGACAGATATCAATACATAGGTTTTAAGATTCTTACTAGTCACATATATTCTTGTGCGATGAATAGGGGGTGTTGAGTCCAGTTCACTGAGCAAGGAGTAGGTCTTGTCTATTACATATTGGGTGTATGGAACGGTATCTGAGCGAATTTGAAACCCTTGTTTTATGCATCACCCCACCTCACCTTTCCCGTTAAGCAGCCATAGTGTGTTTTCTAAACGTGTGACTCTGTTCTATTTTGTAATTCAGTTCAAGTGTAGCGGTTTTTACATTCCCTCTATAAGTGATAGCTTATGATAAGTGTCTTTTTCTGTGTGACTTATTTCACTTAGAATCGTCGTACCTAAATCCACTCATCTTGCTTCTACTAGCCTTATGACTTTGATTTCATGTCTGAGTGATATTCCATTGTACATAAGGACCACAACTTCTTTATGCATTTTTCTCTTTCCTGGGATATTTAAGGTGTGATGAATTGGAGGTTCTTGTCAACAGAGCAGCCCTAAACTTTGGGGTGCCTGTGTCTTGCTGAGTTTTAGTTTTCCCAATTTATACGCCCATGAGTGGACGTGCCCTATGCTCCCTAAGCTGTGTTTTTTCGATGTTTCACGACACACCGCACCCTTCTCCAGAGTGGCTGTTGGCAATTTACATCCCGCCCATCAGCGTAGCAAGGCTGCCATTTCTCCATGGCCTGTCCTGCATTTCTGGTTTTGACACTTTTTGCAGCATGGCCCTTTTGACCGATGGGAAGCGAGACTTCTTTGTAGCGCTGATTAGCCTTTCCAGGTTGCTTGGTTGGCCAAAAAGGGCGTATGCGTTTTTTCCTGAATATAATCAGGAAAAAATGCATACGCACTTTTTGGCCAAGGGCATCATTGTCGACGTTTTGCCGCTTTTCATGTGCTTTAAGGGCGATTCGAATCTACCTCCTGAAACCTGTTTCCTGCAATTCTGCCTTGCTCTCAAATCCTCTTCGTTGCCTTCCATCAATATATTTGTGGACGAGAGTTATCATTTATAACTCAGCGGGTTTGTGAATTGCAGTGCCCCTGAGCTCCATTTTTCAACTGTCTTTTTTGGGAGCTGGCCGCAAAAGCACTGGATTGCCTCAGGCACTATTCTGGTTCCCGGCGGCAGGATTAGCCTGTGGTTAATTCTTCTTCCTGATGGGAAAATACAGTGACCTGTGCCTGTCCCAACACCTAGATCTAGTCTCTCATTGGTTGCCCCTCTTCCCGTTCATCCTCAGGACAAATTGCAACCTGTAGGGAACAGGAGCTTAAAGGTGCTGATTCTCCAAGTAGGGAGATTGCTAGTAAAGTAGCTGGAATGGCGAACCCGAGCACAAGGAGATGAGACATGAGGTGCGATTTAGAAACCTTTCAAAATCACACGGTGTACCATCTTCTGGGTTTCTCATGCATGTTTTCGTTGTAGGAAGATGCCCTTGAACCTGGAGATTTGGGACCCATGGGATGGGTACCACGCAGTGTTACTTTAAAGGGTCTGCGTTTGCTCACCCAACCTCACCCAACCTCTCAGCCCCAAGAGTGTCCACCCTTATGTCTCATCCAGCTGTGGGTCTAGACATGGTCAATCCAGGTTGCAACACAGCCCCTGAACGAATTTTGTAAGAATTTCTCTCTCTTTCACTGTCTTTGTTTTACGGGTTTTTAAAAGTAATTTATTTTTATAATGGGGTTTAGCTGCTTTTCACGGCTGTGTTTATGCGGCTTTACACCCACTTGACTCACTTCCAGACAGATATCAATACATAGGTTTTAAGATTCTTACTACTCAGATATATTCTTGTGCGGTGAATAGGGGGTGTTGAGTCCAGTTCACTGAGCAAGGAGTAGGTCTTGTCTATTACATATTGGGTGTATGGAACGGTATCTGAGCGAATTTGAAACCCTTGTTTTATGCATCACCCCACCTCACCTTTCCTGTTAAGCAGACATAGTGTGTTTTCTAAACGTGTGACTCTGTTCTGTTTTGTAATTCAGTTCAAGTGTAGCGGTTTTTACATTCCCTCTATAAGTGATAGCTTATGATAAGTGTCTTTTTCTGTGTGACTTATTTCACTTAGAATCGTCGTACCTAAATCCACTCATCTTGCTTCTACTAGCCTTATGACTTTGATTTCATGTCTGAGTGATATTCCATTGTACATAAGGACCACAACTTCTTTATGCATTTTTCTCTTTCCTGGGATATTTAAGGTGTGATGAAGTGGAGATTCTTGTCAACAGAGCAGCGCTAAACTTTGGGGTGCCTGTGTCTTGCTGATTTTTAGTTTTCCCAATTTATACGCCCATGAGTGGACGTGCCCTATGCTCCCTAAGCTGTGTTTTTTCCATGTTTCAGGACACACCGTACACTTCTCCAGAGTGGCTGTTGGCAATTTACATCCCGCCCTTCAGCGTAGCAAGGCTGCCATTTCTCCATGGCCTGTCCTGCATTTCTGGTTTTGACACTTTTTGCAGCATGGCCCTTTTGACCGATGGGAAGCGAGACTTCTTTGTAGCGCTGATTAGCCTTTCCAGGTTGCTTGGTTGGCCAAAAAGGGCGTATGCGTTTTTTCCTGAATATAATCAGGAAAAAATGCATACGCACTTTTTGGCCAAGGGCATCATTGTCGACGTTTTGCCACTTTTCATGTGCTTAAAGGGCGATTCGAATCTACCTCCTGAAACCTGTTTCCTGCAATTCTGCCTTGCTTTCAAATCCTCTTCGTTGCCTTCCCTCAATATATTTGTGGACGAGAGTTATCATTTATAACTCAGCGGGTTTGTGAATTGCAGTGTCCCTGAGCTCCATTTTTCAACTCGCTTTTTTGGGAGCTGGCCGCAAAAGCGCGGGATTGCCTGAGGCCCTATTCTGCTTCTGGGCGGCAGGCTGAGCCTGTGGTTAAATCTTCTTCCTGATGGGAAAAAAGTGTGACCTGTGCCTGTCCCAACACCTAGAGCTAGTCTCTCGTTGGTTGCCCCTCTTCCCGTTCAACCTCAGGATAAATTGCAGTCTGTACAGAACTGGAGGTTAAAGGTGCTGATTCTCCAACGAGGGAGATTGCTAATAAAGCGGCTGGAATGGCGAACACGAGCACAAGGAGATGAGAAGTGAGGTGCGTTTCAGGAACCTTTCCCGATGAGACGGTGTACCATCTTCTGGGTTTCTCACGCATGTTTTCGATGTAGGAAGATGCCCTTGAACCTGGAGATTTGGGATCCATGGGATGGGTACGATGCAGTATTACTTTAAAGGGACTGCGTTTGCCCACCCAACCTCACCAAACCTCTCAGCCCCAAGAGTGTCCACCCTTATGTCTCATCTAGCTGTGGGTCTAGATATGGTCAGTCCACGTTGCATCACAGCCCCTGAACGAATTATGTAAGAATTTCTCTGTCTTTCACTCTCTTTGTTTCATGGGTTTATAAAAGTAATTTATTTTTAAAATGGGGTTTAGCTGCTTTTCACTGCTGTGTTTATGCTGCTTTACCCCCACTTGACACACTTCCAGTGAAATATCAATACATAGGTTTTAAGATTCTTACTAGTCAGATATATTCTTGTGCGGTGAATAGGGGGTGTTGAATCCAGTTCACTGAGCAAGGAGTAGGTCTTGTCTACTACATATTGGGTGTATGGAACGGTATCTGAGATAATTTGAAACACTTGATTTATGCATCACCCCAAATCACATTTCCCGTTAAGCAGCCATAGTGTGTTTTCAAAATGTGTGACTCTGTTCTGTTTTGTAATTCAGTTCAAGGGTAACGGTTTTTACATTCCCTCTATAAGTGATATCTTATGATAAGTGTCTTTTTCTGTGTGACTTATTTCTGTTAGAATCGTTGTACCTAAATCCAATCATCATGCTGCTCCTAGCCTTAGGACATTGTTTACATGGCTGAGTGATATTCCATTGTACATAAGGACCTCAACTTCTTTATCCATTTTTCTCTTTCCTGGGATATTTAAGGTGGAATGAAGTGGAGGTCCTTGTCAACAGAGCAGCCCTAAACTTTCGGGTGCCTGTGTCTTGCTGATTTTTAGTTTTTCCAATTTATATGCCCATGAGTGGACGTGCCCTATGCTCCCTAAGCTGTTTTTTTTCGATGTTTCAGGACACACCGTACACTTCTCCAGAGTGGCTGTTGGCAATTTACATCCCGCCCATCAGCGTAGCAAGGCTGCCATTTCTCCATGGCCTGTCCTGCATTTCTGGTTTTGACACTTTTTGCAGCATGGCCCTTTTGACCGATGGGAAGCGAGACTTCCTTGTAGCACTGATTTGCCTTTCCAGGCTGCTTGGTTGGCCAGAAAGGGCGTATGCGTGTTTTCCTGAATATATTCAGGAAAACACGCATACGCCCTTTTTGGCCAAGGGCATCATTGTCGATGTTTTGCCACTTTTCATGTGCTTTAAAGGCGATTCGAATCTACCTCCTGAAACCTGTTTCCTGCAATTCTGCCTTGCTTTCAAATCCTCTTCGTTGCCTTCCATCAATATATTTGTGGACGAGAGTTATCATTTATAACTCAGCGGGTTTGTGAATTGCAGTGCCCCTGAGCTCCATTTTTCAACTGTCTTTTTTGGGAGCTGGCCGCAAAAGCACTGGATTGCCTCAGGCACTATTCTGGTTCCCGGCGGCAGGATTAGCCTGTGGTTAATTCTTCTTCCTGATGGGAAAATACAGTGACCTGTGCCTGTCCCAACACCTAGATCTACTCTCTCATTGGTTGCCCCTCTTCCCGTTCATCCTCAGGACAAATTGCAACCTGTAGGGAACAGGAGCTTAAAGGTGCTGATTCTCCAAGTAGGGAGATTGCTAGTAAAGTAGCTGGAATGGCGAACCCGAGCACAAGGAGATGAGACATGAGGTGCGATTTAGAAACCTTTCAAAATCACACGGTGTACCATCTTCTGGGTTTCTCATGCATGTTTTCGATGTAGGAAGATGCCCTTGAACCTGGAGATTTGGGACCCATGGGATGGGTACCACGCAGTATTACTTTAAAGGGTCTGCGTTTGCTCACCCAACCTCACCCAACCTCTCAGCCCCAAGAGTGTCCACCCTTATGTCTCATCCAGCTGTGGGTCTAGACATGGTCAATCCAGGTTGCAACACAGCCCCTGAACGAATTTTGTAAGAATTTCTCTCTCTTTCACTGTCTTTGTTTTACGGGTTTTTAAAAGTAATTTATTTTTATAATGGGGTTTAGCTGCTTTTCACGGCTGTGTTTATGCGGCTTTACACCCACTTGACTCACTTCCAGACAGATATCAATACATAGGTTTTAAGATTCTTACTACTCAGATATATTCTTGTGCGGTGAATAGGGGGTGTTGAGTCCAGTTCACTGAGCAAGGAGTAGGTCTTGTCTATTACATATTGGGTGTATGGAACGGTATCTGAGCGAATTTGAAACCCTTGTTTTATGCATCACCCCACCTCACCTTTCCTGTTAAGCAGACATAGTGTGTTTTCTAAACGTGTGACTCTGTTCTGTTTTGTAATTCAGTTCAAGTGTAGCGGTTTTTACATTCCCTCTATAAGTGATAGCTTATGATAAGTGTCTTTTTCTGTGTGACTTATTTCACTTAGAATCGTCGTACCTAAATCCACTCATCTTGCTTCTACTAGCCTTATGACTTTGATTTCATGTCTGAGTGATATTCCATTGTACATAAGGACCACAACTTCTTTATGCATTTTTCTCTTTCCCGGGATATTTAAGGTGTGATGAAGTGGAGATTCTTGTCAACAGAGCAGCGCTAAACTTTGGGGTGCCTGTGTCTTGCTGATTTTTAGTTTTCCCAATTTATACGCCCATGAGTGGACGTGCCCTATGCTCCCTAAGCTGTGTTTTTTCCATGTTTCAGGACACACCGTACACTTCTCCAGAGTGGCTGTTGGCAATTTACATCCCGCCCTTCAGCGTAGCAAGGCTGCCATTTCCCCATGGCCTGTCCTGCATTTCTGGTTTTGACACTTTTTGCAGCATGGCCCTTTTGACCGATGGGAAGCGAGACTTCTTTGTAGCGCTGATTAGCCTTTCCAGGTTGCTTGGTTGGCCAAAAAGGGCGTATGCGTTTTTTCCTGAATATAATCAGGAAAAAATGCATACGCACTTTTTGGCCAAGGGCATCATTGTCGACGTTTTGCCGCTTTTCATGTGCTTAAAGGGCGATTCGAATCTACCTCCTGAAACCTGTTTCCTGCAATTCTGCCTTGCTTTCAAATCCTCTTCGTTGCCTTCCCTCAATATATTTGTGGACGAGAGTTATCATTTATAACTCAGCGGGTTTGTGAATTGCAGTGTCCCTGAGCTCCATTTTTCAACTCGCTTTTTTGGGAGCTGGCCGCAAAAGCGCGGGATTGCCTGAGGCCCTATTCTGCTTCTGGGCGGCAGGCTGAGCCTGTGGTTAAATCTTCTTCCTGATGGGAAAAAAGTGTGACCTGTGCCTGTCCCAACACCTAGAGCTAGTCTCTCGTTGGTTGCCCCTCTTCCCGTTCAACCTCAGGATAAATTGCAGTCTGTACAGAACTGGAGGTTAAAGGTGCTGATTCTCCAACGAGGGAGATTGCTAATAAAGCGGCTGGAATGGCGAACACGAGCACAAGGAGATGAGAAGTGAGGTGCGTTTCAGGAACCTTTCCCGATGAGACGGTGTACCATCTTCTGGGTTTCTCACGCATGTTTTCGATGTAGGAAGATGCCCTTGAACCTGGAGATTTGGGATCCATGGGATGGGTACGATGCAGTATTACTTTAAAGGGACTGCGTTTGCCCACCCAACCTCACCAAACCTCTCAGCCCCAAGAGTGTCCACCCTTATGTCTCATCTAGCTGTGGGTCTAGATATGGTCAGTCCACGTTGCATCACAGCCCCTGAACGAATTATGTAAGAATTTCTCTGTCTTTCACTCTCTTTGTTTCATGGGTTTATAAAAGTAATTTATTTTTAAAATGGGGTTTAGCTGCTTTTCACTGCTGTGTTTATGCTGCTTTACCCCCACTTGACACACTTCCAGTGAAATATCAATACATAGGTTTTAAGATTCTTACTAGTCAGATATATTCTTGTGCGGTGAATAGGGGGTGTTGAATCCAGTTCACTGAGCAAGGAGTAGGTCTTGTCTACTACATATTGGGTGTATGGAACGGTATCTGAGATAATTTGAAACACTTGATTTATGCATCACCCCAAATCACATTTCCCGTTAAGCAGCCATAGTGTGTTTTCAAAATGTGTGACTCTGTTCTGTTTTGTAATTCAGTTCAAGGGTAACGGTTTTTACATTCCCTCTATAAGTGATATCTTATGATAAGTGTCTTTTTCTGTGTGACTTATTTCTGTTAGAATCGTTGTACCTAAATCCAATCATCATGCTGCTCCTAGCCTTAGGACATTGTTTACATGGCTGAGTGATATTCCATTGTACATAAGGACCTCAACTTCTTTATCCATTTTTCTCTTTCCTGGGATATTTAAGGTGGAATGAAGTGGAGGTCCTTGTCAACAGAGCAGCCCTAAACTTTTGGGTGCCTGTGTCTTGCTGATTTTTAGTTTTCCCAATTTGTACACCCATGAGTGGAAGTGCCCTATGCTCTCTAAGCTGTGTGTTTTAGATGTTTCAGGACACACCGTACACTACTCCAGAGTGGCTGTTGGCAATTTACATCCCGCCCATCAGCGTAGCAAGGCTGCCATTTCTCCATGGCCTGTCCTGCATTTCTGGTTTTGACACTTTTTGCAGCATGGCCCTTTTGACAGATGGGAAGCGAGACTTCTTTGTAGCGCTGATTTGCCTTTCCAGGTTGCTTGGTTGGCCAAAAAGGGCGTATGCGTTTTTTCCTGAATATATTCAGGAAAAAACACATACGCCCTTTTTGGCCAAGGGCATCATTGTCGACGTTTTGCCGCTTTTCATGTGCTTTAAAGGCGATTCGAATCTACCTCCTGAAACCTGTTTCCTGCAATTCTGCCTTGCTTTCAAATCCTCTTCGTTGCCTTCCCTCAATATATTTGTGGACGAGAGTTATCATTTATAACTCTGTGGGTTTGTGAATTGCAGTGTCCCTGAGCTCCATTTTTCAACTCGCTTTTTTGGGAGCTGGCCGCAAAAACGCGTGATTGCCTCAGGCCCTATTTTGGTTCCCCTCGGCATGCTGAGCCTGTAGTTAATTCTTCTTCCTGATGGGAAAATAGAGTGACCTGTGCCTGTCCCAACACCTATATCTAGTCTCTCATTGGTTGCCCCTCTTCCCGTTCATCCTCAGGACAAATTGCAACCTGTAGGGAACAGGAGCTTAAAGGTGCTGATTCTCCAAGTAGGGAGATTGCTAGTAAAGTAGCTGGAATGGCGAACCCAAGCACAAGGAGATGAGAAATGAGGTGCGTTTTAGAAACCTTTCAAAATCACACGGTGTACCATCTTCTGGGTTTCTCATGCATGTTTTCAATGTAGGAAGATGCCCTTAAACCTGCAGATTTGGGACCCATGGGATGGGTACCACGCAGTATTACTTTAAAGGGTCTGCGTTTGCTCACCCAACCTCACCAAACCTCTCAGCCCCAAGAGTGTCCACCCTTATGTCTCATCCAGCTTTGGGTCTAGATATGGTCAATCCAGGTTGCATCACAGCCCCTGAAGGAATTGTGTAAGAGTTTCTCTCTCTTTCACTGTCTTTGTTTTACGGGTTTTTAAAAGTAATTTATTTTTATAATGGGGTTTAGCTGCTTTTCACGGCTGTGTTTATGTGGCCTTACACCCACTTGACTCACTTCCAGACAGATATCAATACATAGGTTTTAAGATTCTTACTAGTCACATATATTCTTGTGCGATGAATAGGGGGTGTTGAGTCCAGTTCACTGAGCAAGGAGTAGGTCTTGTCTATTACATATTGGGTGTATGGAACGGTATCTGAGCAAATTTGAAACCCTTGTTTTATGCATCACCCCACCTCACCTTTCCCGTTAAGCAGCCATAGTGTGTTTTCTAAACGTGTGACTCTGTTCTGTTTTGTAATTCAGTTCAAGTGTAGCGGTTTTTACATTCCCTCTATAAGTGATAGCATATGATAAGTGTCTTTTTCTGTGTGACTTATTTCACTTAGAATCGTCGTACCTAAATCCACTCATCTTGCTTCTACTAGCCTTATGACTTTGATTTCATGTCTGAGTGATATTCCATTGTATATAAGGACCACAACTTCTTTATGCATTTTTCCCTTTCCTGGGATATTTAAGGTGTGATGAATTGGAGGTTCTTGTCAACAGAGCAGTCCTAAACTTTGGGGTGCCTGTGTCTTGCTGATTTTTAGTTTTCCCAATTTATACGCCCATGAGTGGACGTGCCCTATGCTCCCTAAGCTGTGTTTTTTCCATGTTTCAGGACACACCGTACACTTCTCCAGAGTGGCTGTTGGCAATTTACATCCCGCCCTTCAGCGTAGCAAGGCTGCCATTTCTCCATGGCCTGTCCTGCATTTCTGGTTTTGACACTTTTTGCAGCATGGCCCTTTTGACCGATGGGAAGCGAGACTTCTTTGTAGCGCTGATTAGCCTTTCCAGGTTGCTTGGTTGGCCAAAAAGGGCGTATGCGTTTTTTCCTGAATATAATCAGGAAAAAATGCATACGCACTTTTTGGCCAAGGGCATCATTGTCGACGTTTTGCCGCTTTTCATGTGCTTTAAGGGCGATTCGAATCTACCTCCTGAAACCTGTTTCCTGCAATTCTGCTTTGCTTTCAAATCCTCTTCGTTGCCTTCCATCAATATATTTGTGGACGAGAGTTATCATTTATAACTCAGCGGGTTTGTGAATTGCAGTGCCCCTGAGCTCCATTTTTCAACTGTCTTTTTTGGGAGCTGGCCGCAAAAGCACTGGATTGCCTCAGGCACTATTCTGGTTCCCGGCGGCAGGATTAGCCTGTGGTTAATTCTTCTTCCTGATGGGAAAATACAGTGACCTGTGCCTGTCCCAACACCTAGATCTAGTCTCTCATTGGTTGCCCCTCTTCCCGTTCATCCTCAGGACAAATTGCAACCTGTAGGGAACAGGAGCTTAAAGGTGCTGATTCTCCAAGTAGGGAGATTGCTAGTAAAGTAGCTGGAATGGCGAACCCGAGCACAAGGAGATGAGACATGAGGTGCGATTTAGAAACCTTTCAAAATCACACGGTGTACCATCATCTGGGTTTCTCATGCATGTTTTCGATGTAGGAAGATGCCCTTGAACCTGGAGATTTGGGACCCATGGGATGGGTACCACGCAGTATTACTTTAAAGGGTCTGCGTTTGCTCACCCAACCTCACCCAACCTCTCAGCCCCAAGAGTGTCCACCCTTATGTCTCATCCAGCTGTGGGTCTAGACATGGTCAATCCAGGTTGCAACACAGCCCCTGAACGAATTTTGTAAGAATTTCTCTCTCTTTCACTGTCTTTGTTTTACGGGTTTTTAAAAGTAATTTATTTTTATAATGGGGTTTAGCTGCTTTTCACGGCTGTGTTTATGCGGCTTTACACCCACTTGACTCACTTCCAGACAGATATCAATACATAGGTTTTAAGATTCTTACTACTCAGATATATTCTTGTGCGGTGAATAGGGGGTGTTGAGTCCAGTTCACTGAGCAAGGAGTAGGTCTTGTCTATTACATATTGGGTGTATGGAACGGTATCTGAGCGAATTTGAAACCCTTGTTTTATGCATCACCCCACCTCACCTTTCCTGTTAAGCAGACATAGTGTGTTTTCTAAACGTGTGACTCTGTTCTGTTTTGTAATTCAGTTCAAGTGTAGCGGTTTTTACATTCCCTCTATAAGTGATAGCTTATGATAAGTGTCTTTTTCTGTGTGACTTATTTCACTTAGAATCGTCGTACCTAAATCCACTCATCTTGCTTCTACTAGCCTTATGACTTTGATTTCATGTCTGAGTGATATTCCATTGTACATAAGGACCACAACTTCTTTATGCATTTTTCTCTTTCCTGGGATATTTAAGGTGTGATGAAGTGGAGATTCTTGTCAACAGAGCAGCGCTAAACTTTGGGGTGCCTGTGTCTTGCTGATTTTTAGTTTTCCCAATTTATACGCCCATGAGTGGACGTGCCCTATGCTCCCTAAGCTGTGTTTTTTCCATGTTTCAGGACACACCGTACACTTCTCCAGAGTGGCTGTTGGCAATTTACATCCCGCCCTTCAGCGTAGCAAGGCTGCCATTTCCCCATGGCCTGTCCTGCATTTCTGGTTTTGACACTTTTTGCAGCATGGCCCTTTTGACCGATGGGAAGCGAGACTTCTTTGTAGCGCTGATTAGCCTTTCCAGGTTGCTTGGTTGGCCAAAAAGGGCGTATGCGTTTTTTCCTGAATATAATCAGGAAAAAATGCATACGCACTTTTTGGCCAAGGGCATCATTGTCGACGTTTTGCCGCTTTTCATGTGCTTAAAGGGCGATTCGAATCTACCTCCTGAAACCTGTTTCCTGCAATTCTGCCTTGCTTTCAAATCCTCTTCGTTGCCTTCCCTCAATATATTTGTGGACGAGAGTTATCATTTATAACTCAGCGGGTTTGTGAATTGCAGTGTCCCTGAGCTCCATTTTTCAACTCGCTTTTTTGGGAGCTGGCCGCAAAAGCGCGGGATTGCCTGAGGCCCTATTCTGCTTCTGGGCGGCAGGCTGAGCCTGTGGTTAAATCTTCTTCCTGATGGGAAAAAAGTGTGACCTGTGCCTGTCCCAACACCTAGAGCTAGTCTCTCGTTGGTTGCCCCTCTTCCCGTTCAACCTCAGGATAAATTGCAGTCTGTACAGAACTGGAGGTTAAAGGTGCTGATTCTCCAACGAGGGAGATTGCTAATAAAGCGGCTGGAATGGCGAACACGAGCACAAGGAGATGAGAAGTGAGGTGCGTTTCAGGAACCTTTCCCGATGAGACGGTGTACCATCTTCTGGGTTTCTCACGCATGTTTTCGATGTAGGAAGATGCCCTTGAACCTGGAGATTTGGGATCCATGGGATGGGTACGATGCAGTATTACTTTAAAGGGACTGCGTTTGCCCACCCAACCTCACCAAACCTCTCAGCCCCAAGAGTGTCCACCCTTATGTCTCATCTAGCTGTGGGTCTAGATATGGTCAGTCCACGTTGCATCACAGCCCCTGAACGAATTATGTAAGAATTTCTCTGTCTTTCACTCTCTTTGTTTCATGGGTTTATAAAAGTAATTTATTTTTAAAATGGGGTTTAGCTGCTTTTCACTGCTGTGTTTATGCTGCTTTACCCCCACTTGACACACTTCCAGTGAAATATCAATACATAGGTTTTAAGATTCTTACTAGTCAGATATATTCTTGTGCGGTGAATAGGGGGTGTTGAATCCAGTTCACTGAGCAAGGAGTAGGTCTTGTCTACTACATATTGGGTGTATGGAACGGTATCTGAGATAATTTGAAACACTTGATTTATGCATCACCCCAAATCACATTTCCCGTTAAGCAGCCATAGTGTGTTTTCAAAATGTGTGACTCTGTTCTGTTTTGTAATTCAGTTCAAGGGTAACGGTTTTTACATTCCCTCTATAAGTGATATCTTATGATAAGTGTCTTTTTCTGTGTGACTTATTTCTGTTAGAATCGTTGTACCTAAATCCAATCATCATGCTGCTCCTAGCCTTAGGACATTGTTTACATGGCTGAGTGATATTCCATTGTACATAAGGACCTCAACTTCTTTATCCATTTTTCTCTTTCCTGGGATATTTAGAGGTGGAATGAAGTGGAGGTCCTTGTCAACAGAGCAGCCCTAAACTTTCGGGTGCCTGTGTCTTGCTGATTTTTAGTTTTTCCAATTTATATGCCCATGAGTGGACGTGCCCTATGCTCCCTAAGCTGTTTTTTTTCGATGTTTCAGGACACACCGTACACTTCTCCAGAGTGGCTGTTGGCAATTTACATCCCGCCCATCAGCGTAGCAAGGCTGCCATTTCTCCATGGCCTGTCCTGCATTTCTGGTTTTGACACTTTTTGCAGCATGGCCCTTTTGACCGATGGGAAGCGAGACTTCCTTGTAGCACTGATTTGCCTTTCCAGGCTGCTTGGTTGGCCAGAAAGGGCGTATGCGTGTTTTCCTGAATATATTCAGGAAAACACGCATACGCCCTTTTTGGCCAAGGGCATCATTGTCGATGTTTTGCCACTTTTCATGTGCTTTAAAGGCGATTCGAATCTACCTCCTGAAACCTGTTTCCTGCAATTCTGCCTTGCTTTCAAATCCTCTTCGTTGCCTTCCATCAATATATTTGTGGACGAGAGTTATCATTTATAACTCAGCGGGTTTGTGAATTGCAGTGCCCCTGAGCTCCATTTTTCAACTGTCTTTTTTGGGAGCTGGCCGCAAAAGCACTGGATTGCCTCAGGCACTATTCTGGTTCCCGGCGGCAGGATTAGCCTGTGGTTAATTCTTCTTCCTGATGGGAAAATACAGTGACCTGTGCCTGTCCCAACACCTAGATCTAGTCTCTCATTGGTTGCCCCTCTTCCCGTTCATCCTCAGGACAAATTGCAACCTGTAGGGAACAGGAGCTTAAAGGTGCTGATTCTCCAAGTAGGGAGATTGCTAGTAAAGTAGCTGGAATGGCGAACCCGAGCACAAGGAGATGAGACATGAGGTGCGATTTAGAAACCTTTCAAAATCACACGGTGTACCATCTTCTGGGTTTCTCATGCATGTTTTCGATGTAGGAAGATGCCCTTGAACCTGGAGATTTGGGACCCATGGGATGGGTACCACGCAGTATTACTTTAAAGGGTCTGCGTTTGCTCACCCAACCTCACCCAACCTCTCAGCCCCAAGAGTGTCCACCCTTATGTCTCATCCAGCTGTGGGTCTAGACATGGTCAATCCAGGTTGCAACACAGCCCCTGAACGAATTTTGTAAGAATTTCTCTCTCTTTCACTGTCTTTGTTTTACGGGTTTTTAAAAGTAATTTATTTTTATAATGGGGTTTAGCTGCTTTTCACGGCTGTGTTTATGCGGCTTTACACCCACTTGACTCACTTCCAGACAGATATCAATACATAGGTTTTAAGATTCTTACTACTCAGATATATTCTTGTGCGGTGAATAGGGGGTGTTGAGTCCAGTTCACTGAGCAAGGAGTAGGTCTTGTCTATTACATATTGGGTGTATGGAACGGTATCTGAGCGAATTTGAAACCCTTGTTTTATGCATCACCCCACCTCACCTTTCCTGTTAAGCAGACATAGTGTGTTTTCTAAACGTGTGACTCTGTTCTGTTTTGTAATTCAGTTCAAGTGTAGCGGTTTTTACATTCCCTCTATAAGTGATAGCTTATGATAAGTGTCTTTTTCTGTGTGACTTATTTCACTTAGAATCGTCGTACCTAAATCCACTCATCTTGCTTCTACTAGCCTTATGACTTTGATTTCATGTCTGAGTGATATTCCATTGTACATAAGGACCACAACTTCTTTATGCATTTTTCTCTTTCCCGGGATATTTAAGGTGTGATGAAGTGGAGATTCTTGTCAACAGAGCAGCGCTAAACTTTGGGGTGCCTGTGTCTTGCTGATTTTTAGTTTTCCCAATTTATACGCCCATGAGTGGACGTGCCCTATGCTCCCTAAGCTGTGTTTTTTCCATGTTTCAGGACACACCGTACACTTCTCCAGAGTGGCTGTTGGCAATTTACATCCCGCCCATCAGCGTAGCAAGGCTGCCATTTCCCCATGGCCTGTCCTGCATTTCTGGTTTTGACACTTTTTGCAGCATGGCCCTTTTGACCGATGGGAAGCGAGACTTCTTTGTAGCGCTGATTAGCCTTTCCAGGTTGCTTGGTTGGCCAAAAAGGGCGTATGCGTTTTTTCCTGAATATAATCAGGAAAAAATGCATACGCACTTTTTGGCCAAGGGCATCATTGTCGACGTTTTGCCGCTTTTCATGTGCTTAAAGGGCGATTCGAATCTACCTCCTGAAACCTGTTTCCTGCAATTCTGCCTTGCTTTCAAATCCTCTTCGTTGCCTTCCCTCAATATATTTGTGGACGAGAGTTATCATTTATAACTCAGCGGGTTTGTGAATTGCAGTGTCCCTGAGCTCCATTTTTCAACTCGCTTTTTTGGGAGCTGGCCGCAAAAGCGCGGGATTGCCTGAGGCCCTATTCTGCTTCTGGGCGGCAGGCTGAGCCTGTGGTTAAATCTTCTTCCTGATGGGAAAAAAGTGTGACCTGTGCCTGTCCCAACACCTAGAGCTAGTCTCTCGTTGGTTGCCCCTCTTCCCGTTCAACCTCAGGATAAATTGCAGTCTGTACAGAACTGGAGGTTAAAGGTGCTGATTCTCCAACGAGGGAGATTGCTAATAAAGCGGCTGGAATGGCGAACACGAGCACAAGGAGATGAGAAGTGAGGTGCGTTTCAGGAACCTTTCCCGATGAGACGGTGTACCATCTTCTGGGTTTCTCACGCATGTTTTCGATGTAGGAAGATGCCCTTGAACCTGGAGATTTGGGATCCATGGGATGGGTACGATGCAGTATTACTTTAAAGGGACTGCGTTTGCCCACCCAACCTCACCAAACCTCTCAGCCCCAAGAGTGTCCACCCTTATGTCTCATCTAGCTGTGGGTCTAGATATGGTCAGTCCACGTTGCATCACAGCCCCTGAACGAATTATGTAAGAATTTCTCTGTCTTTCACTCTCTTTGTTTCATGGGTTTATAAAAGTAATTTATTTTTAAAATGGGGTTTAGCTGCTTTTCACTGCTGTGTTTATGCTGCTTTACCCCCACTTGACACACTTCCAGTGAAATATCAATACATAGGTTTTAAGATTCTTACTAGTCAGATATATTCTTGTGCGGTGAATAGGGGGTGTTGAATCCAGTTCACTGAGCAAGGAGTAGGTCTTGTCTACTACATATTGGGTGTATGGAACGGTATCTGAGATAATTTGAAACACTTGATTTATGCATCACCCCAAATCACATTTCCCGTTAAGCAGCCATAGTGTGTTTTCAAAATGTGTGACTCTGTTCTGTTTTGTAATTCAGTTCAAGGGTAACGGTTTTTACATTCCCTCTATAAGTGATATCTTATGATAAGTGTCTTTTTCTGTGTGACTTATTTCTGTTAGAATCGTTGTACCTAAATCCAATCATCATGCTGCTCCTAGCCTTAGGACATTGTTTACATGGCTGAGTGATATTCCATTGTACATAAGGACCTCAACTTCTTTATCCATTTTTCTCTTTCCTGGGATATTTAAGGTGGAATGAAGTGGAGGTCCTTGTCAACAGAGCAGCCCTAAACTTTTGGGTGCCTGTGTCTTGCTGATTTTTAGTTTTCCCAATTTGTACACCCATGAGTGGAAGTGCCCTATGCTCTCTAAGCTGTGTGTTTTAGATGTTTCAGGACACACCGTACACTACTCCAGAGTGGCTGTTGGCAATTTACATCCCGCCCATCAGCGTAGCAAGGCTGCCATTTCTCCATGGCCTGTCCTGCATTTCTGGTTTTGACACTTTTTGCAGCATGGCCCTTTTGACAGATGGGAAGCAAGACTTCTTTGTAGCGCTGATTTGCCTTTCCAGGTTGCTTGGTTGGCCAAAAAGGGCGTATGGGTTTTTCCTGAATATATTCAGGAAAAAACACATACGCCCTTTTTGGCCAAGGGCATCATTGTCGACGTTTTGCCGCTTTTCATGTGCTTTAAAGGCGATTCGAATCTACCTCCTGAAACCTGTTTCCTGCAATTCTGCCTTGCTTTCAAATCCTCTTCGTTGCCTTCCCTCAATATATTTGTGGACGAGAGTTATCATTTATAACTCTGTGGGTTTGTGAATTGCAGTGTCCCTGAGCTCCATTTTTCAACTCGCTTTTTTGGGAGCTGGCCGCAAAAACGCGGGATTGCCTCAGGCCCTATTTTGGTTCCCCTTGGCATGCTGAGCCTGTGGTTAATTCTTCTTCCTGATGGGAAAATACAGTGACCTGTGCCTGTCCCAACACCTATATCTAGTCTCTCATTGGTTGCCCCTCTTCCCGTTCATCCTCAGGACAAATTGCAACCTGTAGGGAACAGGAGCTTAAAGGTGCTGATTCTCCAAGTAGGGAGATTGCTAGTAAAGTAGCTGGAATGGCGAACCCAAGCACAAGGAGATGAGAAATGAGGTGCGTTTTAGAAACCTTTCAAAATCACACGGTGTACCATCTTCTGGGTTTCTCATGCATGTTTTCGATGTAGGAAGATGCCCTTGAACCTGCAGATTTGGGACCCATGGGATGGGTACCACGCAGTATTACTTTAAAGGGTCTGCGTTTGCTCACCCAACCTCACCAAACCTCTCAGCCCCAAGAGTGTCCACCCTTATGTCTCATCCAGCTGTGGGTCTAGATATGGTCAATCCAGGTTGCATCACAGCCCCTGAAGGAATTGTGTAAGAATTTCTCTCTCTTTCACTGTCTTTGTTTTACGGGTTTTTAAAAGTAATTTATTTTTATAATGGGGTTTAGCTGCTTTTCACGGCTGTGTTTATGTGGCCTTACACCCACTTGACTCACTTCCAGACAGATATCAATACATAGGTTTTAAGATTCTTACTAGTCACATATATTCTTGTGCGATGAATAGGGGGTGTTGAGTCCAGTTCACTGAGCAAGGAGTAGGTCTTGTCTATTACATATTGGGTGTATGGAACGGTATCTGAGCGAATTTGAAACCCTTGTTTTATGCATCACCCCACCTCACCTTTCCCGTTAAGCAGCCATAGTGTGTTTTCTAAACGTGTGACTCTGTTCTATTTTGTAATTCAGTTCAAGTGTAGCGGTTTTTACATTCCCTCTATAAGTGATAGCTTATGATAAGTGTCTTTTTCTGTGTGACTTATTTCACTTAGAATCGTCGTACCTAAATCCACTCATCTTGCTTCTACTAGCCTTATGACTTTGATTTCATGTCTGAGTGATATTCCATTGTACATAAGGACCACAACTTCTTTATGCATTTTTCTCTTTCCTGGGATATTTAAGGTGTGATGAATTGGAGGTTCTTGTCAACAGAGCAGCCCTAAACTTTGGGGTGCCTGTGTCTTGCTGAGTTTTAGTTTTCCCAATTTATACGCCCATGAGTGGACGTGCCCTATGCTCCCTAAGCTGTGTTTTTTCGATGTTTCACGACACACCGCACCCTTCTCCAGAGTGGCTGTTGGCAATTTACATCCCGCCCATCAGCGTAGCAAGGCTGCCATTTCTCCATGGCCTGTCCTGCATTTCTGGTTTTGACACTTTTTGCAGCATGGCCCTTTTGACCGATGGGAAGCGAGACTTCTTTGTAGCGCTGATTAGCCTTTCCAGGTTGCTTGGTTGGCCAAAAAGGGCGTATGCGTTTTTTCCTGAATATAATCAGGAAAAAATGCATACGCACTTTTTGGCCAAGGGCATCATTGTCGACGTTTTGCCGCTTTTCATGTGCTTTAAGGGCGATTCGAATCTACCTCCTGAAACCTGTTTCCTGCAATTCTGCCTTGCTCTCAAATCCTCTTCGTTGCCTTCCATCAATATATTTGTGGACGAGAGTTATCATTTATAACTCAGCGGGTTTGTGAATTGCAGTGCCCCTGAGCTCCATTTTTCAACTGTCTTTTTTGGGAGCTGGCCGCAAAAGCACTGGATTGCCTCAGGCACTATTCTGGTTCCCGGCGGCAGGATTAGCCTGTGGTTAATTCTTCTTCCTGATGGGAAAATACAGTGACCTGTGCCTGTCCCAACACCTAGATCTAGTCTCTCATTGGTTGCCCCTCTTCCCGTTCATCCTCAGGACAAATTGCAACCTGTAGGGAACAGGAGC
Source organism: Eschrichtius robustus (assembly GCF_028021215.1). Lineage (NCBI taxonomy): Eukaryota > Metazoa > Chordata > Mammalia > Artiodactyla > Eschrichtiidae > Eschrichtius > Eschrichtius robustus. The sequence goes on along the minus strand of NW_027175763.1, from coordinate 713,677 downwards.
TTAAAGGTGCTGATTCTCCAAGTAGGGAGATTGCTAGTAAAGTAGCTGGAATGGCGAACCCGAGCACAAGGAGATGAGACATGAGGTGCGATTTAGAAAACTTTCAAAATCACACGGTGTACCATCTTCTGGGTTTCTCATGCATGTTTTCGTTGTAGGAAGATGCCCTTGAACCTGGAGATTTGGGACCCATGGGATGGGTACCACGCAGTGTTACTTTAAAGGGTCTGCGTTTGCTCACCCAACCTCACCCAACCTCTCAGCCCCAAGAGTGTCCACCCTTATGTCTCATCCAGCTGTGGGTCTAGACATGGTCAATCCAGGTTGCAACACAGCCCCTGAACGAATTTTGTAAGAATTTCTCTCTCTTTCACTGTCTTTGTTTTACGGGTTTTTAAAAGTAATTTATTTTTATAATGGGGTTTAGCTGCTTTTCACGGCTGTGTTTATGCGGCTTTACACCCACTTGACTCACTTCCAGACAGATATCAATACATAGGTTTTAAGATTCTTACTACTCAGATATATTCTTGTGTGGTGAATAGGGGGTGTTGAGTCCAGTTCACTGAGCAAGGAGTAGGTCTTGTCTATTACATATTGGGTGTATGGAACGGTATCTGAGCGAATTTGAAACCCTTGTTTTATGCATCACCCCACCTCACCTTTCCTGTTAAGCAGACATAGTGTGTTTTCTAAACGTGTGACTCTGTTCTGTTTTGTAATTCAGTTCAAGTGTAGCGGTTTTTACATTCCCTCTATAAGTGATAGCTTATGATAAGTGTCTTTTTCTGTGTGACTTATTTCACTTAGAATCGTCGTACCTAAATCCACTCATCTTGCTTCTACTAGCCTTATGACTTTGATTTCATGTCTGAGTGATATTCCATTGTACATAAGGACCACAACTTCTTTATGCATTTTTCTCTTTCCTGGGATATTTAAGGTGTGATGAAGTGGAGATTCTTGTCAACAGAGCAGCGCTAAACTTTGGGGTGCCTGTGTCTTGCTGATTTTTAGTTTTCCCAATTTATACGCCCATGAGTGGACGTGCCCTATGCTCCCTAAGCTGTGTTTTTTCCATGTTTCAGGACACACCGTACACTTCTCCAGAGTGGCTGTTGGCAATTTACATCCCGCCCTTCAGCGTAGCAAGGCTGCCATTTCTCCATGGCCTGTCCTGCATTTCTGGTTTTGACACTTTTTGCAGCATGGCCCTTTTGACCGATGGGAAGCGAGACTTCTTTGTAGCGCTGATTAGCCTTTCCAGGTTGCTTGGTTGGCCAAAAAGGGCGTATGCGTTTTTTCCTGAATATAATCAGGAAAAAATGCATACGCACTTTTTGGCCAAGGGCATCATTGTCGACGTTTTGCCGCTTTTCATGTGCTTAAAGGGCGATTCGAATCTACCTCCTGAAACCTGTTTCCTGCAATTCTGCCTTGCTTTCAAATCCTCTTCGTTGCCTTCCCTCAATATATTTGTGGACGAGAGTTATCATTTATAACTCAGCGGGTTTGTGAATTGCAGTGTCCCTGAGCTCCATTTTTCAACTCGCTTTTTTGGGAGCTGGCCGCAAAAGCGCGGGATTGCCTGAGGCCCTATTCTGCTTCTGGGCGGCAGGCTGAGCCTGTGGTTAAATCTTCTTCCTGATGGGAAAAAAGTGTGACCTGTGCCTGTCCCAACACCTAGAGCTAGTCTCTCGTTGGTTGCCCCTCTTCCCGTTCAACCTCAGGATAAATTGCAGTCTGTACAGAACTGGAGGTTAAAGGTGCTGATTCTCCAACGAGGGAGATTGCTAATAAAGCGGCTGGAATGGCGAACACGAGCACAAGGAGATGAGAAGTGAGGTGCGTTTCAGGAACCTTTCCCGATGAGACGGTGTACCATCTTCTGGGTTTCTCACGCATGTTTTCGATGTAGGAAGATGCCCTTGAACCTGGAGATTTGGGATCCATGGGATGGGTACGATGCAGTATTACTTTAAAGGGACTGCGTTTGCCCACCCAACCTCACCAAACCTCTCAGCCCCAAGAGTGTCCACCCTTATGTCTCATCTAGCTGTGGGTCTAGATATGGTCAGTCCACGTTGCATCACAGCCCCTGAACGAATTATGTAAGAATTTCTCTGTCTTTCACTCTCTTTGTTTCATGGGTTTATAAAAGTAATTTATTTTTAAAATGGGGTTTAGCTGCTTTTCACTGCTGTGTTTATGCTGCTTTACCCCCACTTGACACACTTCCAGTGAAATATCAATACATAGGTTTTAAGATTCTTACTAGTCAGATATATTCTTGTGCGGTGAATAGGGGGTGTTGAATCCAGTTCACTGAGCAAGGAGTAGGTCTTGTCTACTACATATTGGGTGTATGGAACGGTATCTGAGATAATTTGAAACACTTGATTTATGCATCACCCCAAATCACATTTCCCGTTAAGCAGCCATAGTGTGTTTTCAAAATGTGTGACTCTGTTCTGTTTTGTAATTCAGTTCAAGGGTAACGGTTTTTACATTCCCTCTATAAGTGATATCTTATGATAAGTGTCTTTTTCTGTGTGACTTATTTCTGTTAGAATCGTTGTACCTAAATCCAATCATCATGCTGCTCCTAGCCTTAGGACATTGTTTACATGGCTGAGTGATATTCCATTGTACATAAGGACCTCAACTTCTTTATCCATTTTTCTCTTTCCTGGGATATTTAAGGTGGAATGAAGTGGAGGTCCTTGTCAACAGAGCAGCCCTAAACTTTCGGGTGCCTGTGTCTTGCTGATTTTTAGTTTTTCCAATTTATATGCCCATGAGTGGACGTGCCCTATGCTCCCTAAGCTGTTTTTTTTCGATGTTTCAGGACACACCGTACACTTCTCCAGAGTGGCTGTTGGCAATTTACATCCCGCCCATCAGCGTAGCAAGGCTGCCATTTCTCCATGGCCTGTCCTGCATTTCTGGTTTTGACACTTTTTGCAGCATGGCCCTTTTGACCGATGGGAAGCGAGACTTCCTTGTAGCACTGATTTGCCTTTCCAGGCTGCTTGGTTGGCCAGAAAGGGCGTATGCGTGTTTTCCTGAATATATTCAGGAAAACACGCATACGCCCTTTTTGGCCAAGGGCATCATTGTCGATGTTTTGCCACTTTTCATGTGCTTTAAAGGCGATTCGAATCTACCTCCTGAAACCTGTTTCCTGCAATTCTGCCTTGCTTTCAAATCCTCTTCGTTGCCTTCCATCAATATATTTGTGGACGAGAGTTATCATTTATAACTCAGCGGGTTTGTGAATTGCAGTGCCCCTGAGCTCCATTTTTCAACTGTCTTTTTTGGGAGCTGGCCGCAAAAGCACTGGATTGCCTCAGGCACTATTCTGGTTCCCGGCGGCAGGATTAGCCTGTGGTTAATTCTTCTTCCTGATGGGAAAATACAGTGACCTGTGCCTGTCCCAACACCTAGATCTACTCTCTCATTGGTTGCCCCTCTTCCCGTTCATCCTCAGGACAAATTGCAACCTGTAGGGAACAGGAGCTTAAAGGTGCTGATTCTCCAAGTAGGGAGATTGCTAGTAAAGTAGCTGGAATGGCGAACCCGAGCACAAGGAGATGAGACATGAGGTGCGATTTAGAAACCTTTCAAAATCACACGGTGTACCATCTTCTGGGTTTCTCATGCATGTTTTCGATGTAGGAAGATGCCCTTGAACCTGGAGATTTGGGACCCATGGGATGGGTACCACGCAGTATTACTTTAAAGGGTCTGCGTTTGCTCACCCAACCTCACCCAACCTCTCAGCCCCAAGAGTGTCCACCCTTATGTCTCATCCAGCTGTGGGTCTAGACATGGTCAATCCAGGTTGCAACACAGCCCCTGAACGAATTTTGTAAGAATTTCTCTCTCTTTCACTGTCTTTGTTTTACGGGTTTTTAAAAGTAATTTATTTTTATAATGGGGTTTAGCTGCTTTTCACGGCTGTGTTTATGCGGCTTTACACCCACTTGACTCACTTCCAGACAGATATCAATACATAGGTTTTAAGATTCTTACTACTCAGATATATTCTTGTGCGGTGAATAGGGGGTGTTGAGTCCAGTTCACTGAGCAAGGAGTAGGTCTTGTCTATTACATATTGGGTGTATGGAACGGTATCTGAGCGAATTTGAAACCCTTGTTTTATGCATCACCCCACCTCACCTTTCCTGTTAAGCAGACATAGTGTGTTTTCTAAACGTGTGACTCTGTTCTGTTTTGTAATTCAGTTCAAGTGTAGCGGTTTTTACATTCCCTCTATAAGTGATAGCTTATGATAAGTGTCTTTTTCTGTGTGACTTATTTCACTTAGAATCGTCGTACCTAAATCCACTCATCTTGCTTCTACTAGCCTTATGACTTTGATTTCATGTCTGAGTGATATTCCATTGTACATAAGGACCACAACTTCTTTATGCATTTTTCTCTTTCCCGGGATATTTAAGGTGTGATGAAGTGGAGATTCTTGTCAACAGAGCAGCGCTAAACTTTGGGGTGCCTGTGTCTTGCTGATTTTTAGTTTTCCCAATTTATACGCCCATGAGTGGACGTGCCCTATGCTCCCTAAGCTGTGTTTTTTCCATGTTTCAGGACACACCGTACACTTCTCCAGAGTGGCTGTTGGCAATTTACATCCCGCCCTTCAGCGTAGCAAGGCTGCCATTTCCCCATGGCCTGTCCTGCATTTCTGGTTTTGACACTTTTTGCAGCATGGCCCTTTTGACCGATGGGAAGCGAGACTTCTTTGTAGCGCTGATTAGCCTTTCCAGGTTGCTTGGTTGGCCAAAAAGGGCGTATGCGTTTTTTCCTGAATATAATCAGGAAAAAATGCATACGCACTTTTTGGCCAAGGGCATCATTGTCGACGTTTTGCCGCTTTTCATGTGCTTAAAGGGCGATTCGAATCTACCTCCTGAAACCTGTTTCCTGCAATTCTGCCTTGCTTTCAAATCCTCTTCGTTGCCTTCCCTCAATATATTTGTGGACGAGAGTTATCATTTATAACTCAGCGGGTTTGTGAATTGCAGTGTCCCTGAGCTCCATTTTTCAACTCGCTTTTTTGGGAGCTGGCCGCAAAAGCGCGGGATTGCCTGAGGCCCTATTCTGCTTCTGGGCGGCAGGCTGAGCCTGTGGTTAAATCTTCTTCCTGATGGGAAAAAAGTGTGACCTGTGCCTGTCCCAACACCTAGAGCTAGTCTCTCGTTGGTTGCCCCTCTTCCCGTTCAACCTCAGGATAAATTGCAGTCTGTACAGAACTGGAGGTTAAAGGTGCTGATTCTCCAACGAGGGAGATTGCTAATAAAGCGGCTGGAATGGCGAACACGAGCACAAGGAGATGAGAAGTGAGGTGCGTTTCAGGAACCTTTCCCGATGAGACGGTGTACCATCTTCTGGGTTTCTCACGCATGTTTTCGATGTAGGAAGATGCCCTTGAACCTGGAGATTTGGGATCCATGGGATGGGTACGATGCAGTATTACTTTAAAGGGACTGCGTTTGCCCACCCAACCTCACCAAACCTCTCAGCCCCAAGAGTGTCCACCCTTATGTCTCATCTAGCTGTGGGTCTAGATATGGTCAGTCCACGTTGCATCACAGCCCCTGAACGAATTATGTAAGAATTTCTCTGTCTTTCACTCTCTTTGTTTCATGGGTTTATAAAAGTAATTTATTTTTAAAATGGGGTTTAGCTGCTTTTCACTGCTGTGTTTATGCTGCTTTACCCCCACTTGACACACTTCCAGTGAAATATCAATACATAGGTTTTAAGATTCTTACTAGTCAGATATATTCTTGTGCGGTGAATAGGGGGTGTTGAATCCAGTTCACTGAGCAAGGAGTAGGTCTTGTCTACTACATATTGGGTGTATGGAACGGTATCTGAGATAATTTGAAACACTTGATTTATGCATCACCCCAAATCACATTTCCCGTTAAGCAGCCATAGTGTGTTTTCAAAATGTGTGACTCTGTTCTGTTTTGTAATTCAGTTCAAGGGTAACGGTTTTTACATTCCCTCTATAAGTGATATCTTATGATAAGTGTCTTTTTCTGTGTGACTTATTTCTGTTAGAATCGTTGTACCTAAATCCAATCATCATGCTGCTCCTAGCCTTAGGACATTGTTTACATGGCTGAGTGATATTCCATTGTACATAAGGACCTCAACTTCTTTATCCATTTTTCTCTTTCCTGGGATATTTAAGGTGGAATGAAGTGGAGGTCCTTGTCAACAGAGCAGCCCTAAACTTTTGGGTGCCTGTGTCTTGCTGATTTTTAGTTTTCCCAATTTGTACACCCATGAGTGGAAGTGCCCTATGCTCTCTAAGCTGTGTGTTTTAGATGTTTCAGGACACACCGTACACTACTCCAGAGTGGCTGTTGGCAATTTACATCCCGCCCATCAGCGTAGCAAGGCTGCCATTTCTCCATGGCCTGTCCTGCATTTCTGGTTTTGACACTTTTTGCAGCATGGCCCTTTTGACAGATGGGAAGCGAGACTTCTTTGTAGCGCTGATTTGCCTTTCCAGGTTGCTTGGTTGGCCAAAAAGGGCGTATGCGTTTTTTCCTGAATATATTCAGGAAAAAACACATACGCCCTTTTTGGCCAAGGGCATCATTGTCGACGTTTTGCCGCTTTTCATGTGCTTTAAAGGCGATTCGAATCTACCTCCTGAAACCTGTTTCCTGCAATTCTGCCTTGCTTTCAAATCCTCTTCGTTGCCTTCCCTCAATATATTTGTGGACGAGAGTTATCATTTATAACTCTGTGGGTTTGTGAATTGCAGTGTCCCTGAGCTCCATTTTTCAACTCGCTTTTTTGGGAGCTGGCCGCAAAAACGCGTGATTGCCTCAGGCCCTATTTTGGTTCCCCTCGGCATGCTGAGCCTGTAGTTAATTCTTCTTCCTGATGGGAAAATAGAGTGACCTGTGCCTGTCCCAACACCTATATCTAGTCTCTCATTGGTTGCCCCTCTTCCCGTTCATCCTCAGGACAAATTGCAACCTGTAGGGAACAGGAGCTTAAAGGTGCTGATTCTCCAAGTAGGGAGATTGCTAGTAAAGTAGCTGGAATGGCGAACCCAAGCACAAGGAGATGAGAAATGAGGTGCGTTTTAGAAACCTTTCAAAATCACACGGTGTACCATCTTCTGGGTTTCTCATGCATGTTTTCAATGTAGGAAGATGCCCTTGAACCTGCAGATTTGGGACCCATGGGATTGGTACCACGCAGTATTACTTTAAAGGGTCTGCGTTTGCTCACCCAACCTCACCAAACCTCTCAGCCCCAAGAGTGTCCACCCTTATGTCTCATCCAGCTTTGGGTCTAGATATGGTCAATCCAGGTTGCATCACAGCCCCTGAAGGAATTGTGTAAGAGTTTCTCTCTCTTTCACTGTCTTTGTTTTACGGGTTTTTAAAAGTAATTTATTTTTATAATGGGGTTTAGCTGCTTTTCACGGCTGTGTTTATGTGGCCTTACACCCACTTGACTCACTTCCAGACAGATATCAATACATAGGTTTTAAGATTCTTACTAGTCACATATATTCTTGTGCGATGAATAGGGGGTGTTGAGTCCAGTTCACTGAGCAAGGAGTAGGTCTTGTCTATTACATATTGGGTGTATGGAACGGTATCTGAGCAAATTTGAAACCCTTGTTTTATGCATCACCCCACCTCACCTTTCCCGTTAAGCAGCCATAGTGTGTTTTCTAAACGTGTGACTCTGTTCTGTTTTGTAATTCAGTTCAAGTGTAGCGGTTTTTACATTCCCTCTATAAGTGATAGCATATGATAAGTGTCTTTTTCTGTGTGACTTATTTCACTTAGAATCGTCGTACCTAAATCCACTCATCTTGCTTCTACTAGCCTTATGACTTTGATTTCATGTCTGAGTGATATTCCATTGTATATAAGGACCACAACTTCTTTATGCATTTTTCCCTTTCCTGGGATATTTAAGGTGTGATGAATTGGAGGTTCTTGTCAACAGAGCAGTCCTAAACTTTGGGGTGCCTGTGTCTTGCTGATTTTTAGTTTTCCCAATTTATACGCCCATGAGTGGACGTGCCCTATGCTCCCTAAGCTGTGTTTTTTCCATGTTTCAGGACACACCGTACACTTCTCCAGAGTGGCTGTTGGCAATTTACATCCCGCCCTTCAGCGTAGCAAGGCTGCCATTTCTCCATGGCCTGTCCTGCATTTCTGGTTTTGACACTTTTTGCAGCATGGCCCTTTTGACAGATGGGAAGCGAGACTTCTTTGTAGCGCTGATTAGCCTTTCCAGGTTGCTTGGTTGGCCAAAAAGGGCGTATGCGTTTTTTCCTGAATATAATCAGGAAAAAATGCATACGCACTTTTTGGCCAAGGGCATCATTGTCGACGTTTTGCCGCTTTTCATGTGCTTTAAGGGCGATTCGAATCTACCTCCTGAAACCTGTTTCCTGCAATTCTGCTTTGCTTTCAAATCCTCTTCGTTGCCTTCCATCAATATATTTGTGGACGAGAGTTATCATTTATAACTCAGCGGGTTTGTGAATTGCAGTGCCCCTGAGCTCCATTTTTCAACTGTCTTTTTTGGGAGCTGGCCGCAAAAGCACTGGATTGCCTCAGGCACTATTCTGGTTCCCGGCGGCAGGATTAGCCTGTGGTTAATTCTTCTTCCTGATGGGAAAATACAGTGACCTGTGCCTGTCCCAACACCTAGATCTAGTCTCTCATTGGTTGCCCCTCTTCCCGTTCATCCTCAGGACAAATTGCAACCTGTAGGGAACAGGAGCTTAAAGGTGCTGATTCTCCAAGTAGGGAGATTGCTAGTAAAGTAGCTGGAATGGCGAACCCGAGCACAAGGAGATGAGACATGAGGTGCGATTTAGAAACCTTTCAAAATCACACGGTGTACCATCTTCTGGGTTTCTCATGCATGTTTTCGATGTAGGAAGATGCCCTTGAACCTGGAGATTTGGGACCCATGGGATGGGTACCACGCAGTATTACTTTAAAGGGTCTGCGTTTGCTCACCCAACCTCACCCAACCTCTCAGCCCCAAGAGTGTCCACCCTTATGTCTCATCCAGCTGTGGGTCTAGACATGGTCAATCCAGGTTGCAACACAGCCCCTGAACGAATTTTGTAAGAATTTCTCTCTCTTTCACTGTCTTTGTTTTACGGGTTTTTAAAAGTAATTTATTTTTATAATGGGGTTTAGCTGCTTTTCACGGCTGTGTTTATGCGGCTTTACACCCACTTGACTCACTTCCAGACAGATATCAATACATAGGTTTTAAGATTCTTACTACTCAGATATATTCTTGTGCGGTGAATAGGGGGTGTTGAGTCCAGTTCACTGAGCAAGGAGTAGGTCTTGTCTATTACATATTGGGTGTATGGAACGGTATCTGAGCGAATTTGAAACCCTTGTTTTATGCATCACCCCACCTCACCTTTCCTGTTAAGCAGACATAGTGTGTTTTCTAAACGTGTGACTCTGTTCTGTTTTGTAATTCAGTTCAAGTGTAGCGGTTTTTACATTCCCTCTATAAGTGATAGCTTATGATAAGTGTCTTTTTCTGTGTGACTTATTTCACTTAGAATCGTCGTACCTAAATCCACTCATCTTGCTTCTACTAGCCTTATGACTTTGATTTCATGTCTGAGTGATATTCCATTGTACATAAGGACCACAACTTCTTTATGCATTTTTCTCTTTCCTGGGATATTTAAGGTGTGATGAAGTGGAGATTCTTGTCAACAGAGCAGCGCTAAACTTTGGGGTGCCTGTGTCTTGCTGATTTTTAGTTTTCCCAATTTATACGCCCATGAGTGGACGTGCCCTATGCTCCCTAAGCTGTGTTTTTTCCATGTTTCAGGACACACCGTACACTTCTCCAGAGTGGCTGTTGGCAATTTACATCCCGCCCTTCAGCGTAGCAAGGCTGCCATTTCCCCATGGCCTGTCCTGCATTTCTGGTTTTGACACTTTTTGCAGCATGGCCCTTTTGACCGATGGGAAGCGAGACTTCTTTGTAGCGCTGATTAGCCTTTCCAGGTTGCTTGGTTGGCCAAAAAGGGCGTATGCGTTTTTTCCTGAATATAATCAGGAAAAAATGCATACGCACTTTTTGGCCAAGGGCATCATTGTCGACGTTTTGCCGCTTTTCATGTGCTTAAAGGGCGATTCGAATCTACCTCCTGAAACCTGTTTCCTGCAATTCTGCCTTGCTTTCAAATCCTCTTCGTTGCCTTCCCTCAATATATTTGTGGACGAGAGTTATCATTTATAACTCAGCGGGTTTGTGAATTGCAGTGTCCCTGAGCTCCATTTTTCAACTCGCTTTTTTGGGAGCTGGCCGCAAAAGCGCGGGATTGCCTGAGGCCCTATTCTGCTTCTGGGCGGCAGGCTGAGCCTGTGGTTAAATCTTCTTCCTGATGGGAAAAAAGTGTGACCTGTGCCTGTCCCAACACCTAGAGCTAGTCTCTCGTTGGTTGCCCCTCTTCCCGTTCAACCTCAGGATAAATTGCAGTCTGTACAGAACTGGAGGTTAAAGGTGCTGATTCTCCAACGAGGGAGATTGCTAATAAAGCGGCTGGAATGGCGAACACGAGCACAAGGAGATGAGAAGTGAGGTGCGTTTCAGGAACCTTTCCCGATGAGACGGTGTACCATCTTCTGGGTTTCTCACGCATGTTTTCGATGTAGGAAGATGCCCTTGAACCTGGAGATTTGGGATCCATGGGATGGGTACGATGCAGTATTACTTTAAAGGGACTGCGTTTGCCCACCCAACCTCACCAAACCTCTCAGCCCCAAGAGTGTCCACCCTTATGTCTCATCTAGCTGTGGGTCTAGATATGGTCAGTCCACGTTGCATCACAGCCCCTGAACGAATTATGTAAGAATTTCTCTGTCTTTCACTCTCTTTGTTTCATGGGTTTATAAAAGTAATTTATTTTTAAAATGGGGTTTAGCTGCTTTTCACTGCTGTGTTTATGCTGCTTTACCCCCACTTGACACACTTCCAGTGAAATATCAATACATAGGTTTTAAGATTCTTACTAGTCAGATATATTCTTGTGCGGTGAATAGGGGGTGTTGAATCCAGTTCACTGAGCAAGGAGTAGGTCTTGTCTACTACATATTGGGTGTATGGAACGGTATCTGAGATAATTTGAAACACTTGATTTATGCATCACCCCAAATCACATTTCCCGTTAAGCAGCCATAGTGTGTTTTCAAAATGTGTGACTCTGTTCTGTTTTGTAATTCAGTTCAAGGGTAACGGTTTTTACATTCCCTCTATAAGTGATATCTTATGATAAGTGTCTTTTTCTGTGTGACTTATTTCTGTTAGAATCGTTGTACCTAAATCCAATCATCATGCTGCTCCTAGCCTTAGGACATTGTTTACATGGCTGAGTGATATTCCATTGTACATAAGGACCTCAACTTCTTTATCCATTTTTCTCTTTCCTGGGATATTTAAGGTGGAATGAAGTGGAGGTCCTTGTCAACAGAGCAGCCCTAAACTTTCGGGTGCCTGTGTCTTGCTGATTTTTAGTTTTTCCAATTTATATGCCCATGAGTGGACGTGCCCTATGCTCCCTAAGCTGTTTTTTTTCGATGTTTCAGGACACACCGTACACTTCTCCAGAGTGGCTGTTGGCAATTTACATCCCGCCCATCAGCGTAGCAAGGCTGCCATTTCTCCATGGCCTGTCCTGCATTTCTGGTTTTGACACTTTTTGCAGCATGGCCCTTTTGACCGATGGGAAGCGAGACTTCCTTGTAGCACTGATTTGCCTTTCCAGGCTGCTTGGTTGGCCAGAAAGGGCGTATGCGTGTTTTCCTGAATATATTCAGGAAAACACGCATACGCCCTTTTTGGCCAAGGGCATCATTGTCGATGTTTTGCCACTTTTCATGTGCTTTAAAGGCGATTCGAATCTACCTCCTGAAACCTGTTTCCTGCAATTCTGCCTTGCTTTCAAATCCTCTTCGTTGCCTTCCATCAATATATTTGTGGACGAGAGTTATCATTTATAACTCAGCGGGTTTGTGAATTGCAGTGCCCCTGAGCTCCATTTTTCAACTGTCTTTTTTGGGAGCTGGCCGCAAAAGCACTGGATTGCCTCAGGCACTATTCTGGTTCCCGGCGGCAGGATTAGCCTGTGGTTAATTCTTCTTCCTGATGGGAAAATACAGTGACCTGTGCCTGTCCCAACACCTAGATCTACTCTCTCATTGGTTGCCCCTCTTCCCGTTCATCCTCAGGACAAATTGCAACCTGTAGGGAACAGGAGCTTAAAGGTGCTGATTCTCCAAGTAGGGAGATTGCTAGTAAAGTAGCTGGAATGGCGAACCCGAGCACAAGGAGATGAGACATGAGGTGCGATTTAGAAACCTTTCAAAATCACACGGTGTACCATCTTCTGGGTTTCTCATGCATGTTTTCGATGTAGGAAGATGCCCTTGAACCTGGAGATTTGGGACCCATGGGATGGGTACCACGCAGTATTACTTTAAAGGGTCTGCGTTTGCTCACCCAACCTCACCCAACCTCTCAGCCCCAAGAGTGTCCACCCTTATGTCTCATCCAGCTGTGGGTCTAGACATGGTCAATCCAGGTTGCAACACAGCCCCTGAACGAATTTTGTAAGAATTTCTCTCTCTTTCACTGTCTTTGTTTTACGGGTTTTTAAAAGTAATTTATTTTTATAATGGGGTTTAGCTGCTTTTCACGGCTGTGTTTATGCGGCTTTACACCCACTTGACTCACTTCCAGACAGATATCAATACATAGGTTTTAAGATTCTTACTACTCAGATATATTCTTGTGCGGTGAATAGGGGGTGTTGAGTCCAGTTCACTGAGCAAGGAGTAGGTCTTGTCTATTACATATTGGGTGTATGGAACGGTATCTGAGCGAATTTGAAACCCTTGTTTTATGCATCACCCCACCTCACCTTTCCTGTTAAGCAGACATAGTGTGTTTTCTAAACGTGTGACTCTGTTCTGTTTTGTAATTCAGTTCAAGTGTAGCGGTTTTTACATTCCCTCTATAAGTGATAGCTTATGATAAGTGTCTTTTTCTGTGTGACTTATTTCACTTAGAATCGTCGTACCTAAATCCACTCATCTTGCTTCTACTAGCCTTATGACTTTGATTTCATGTCTGAGTGATATTCCATTGTACATAAGGACCACAACTTCTTTATGCATTTTTCCCTTTCCTGGGATATTTAAGGTGTGATGAAGTGGAGGTTCTTGTCAACAGAGCAGCCCTAAACTTTGGGGTGCCTTTGTCTTGCTGATTTTTAGTTTTCCCAATTTATACGCCCATGAGTGGACGTGCCCTATGCTCCCTAATCTGTGTTTTTTCGATGTTTCAGGACACACCGTACACTTCTCCAGAGTGGCTGTTGGCAATTTACATCCCGCCCATCAGCGTAGCAAGGCTGCCATTTCTCCATGGCCTGTCCTGCATTTCTGGTTTTGACACTTTTTGCAGCATGGCCCTTTTGACCGATGGGAAGCGAGACTTCTTTGTAGCGCTGATTAGCCTTTCCAGGTTGCTTGGTTGGCCAAAAAGGGCGTATGCGTTTTTTCCTGAATATAATCAGGAAAAAATGCATACGCACTTTTTGGCCAAGGGCATCATTGTCGACGTTTTGCCGCTTTTCATGTGCTTTAAGGGCGATTCGAATCTACCTCCTGAAACCTGTTTCCTGCAATTCTGCCTTGCTTTCAAATCCTCTTCGTTGCCTTCCCTCAATATATTTGTGGACGAGAGTTATCATTTATAACTCAGCGGGTTTGTGAATTGCAGTGCCCCTGAGCTCCATTTTTCAACTGTCTTTTTTGGGAGCTGGCCGCAAAAGCACTGGATTGCCTCAGGCACTATTCTGGTTCCCGGCGGCAGGATTAGCCTGTGGTTAATTCTTCTTCCTGATGGGAAAATACAGTGACCTGTGCCTGTCCCAACACCTAGATCTAGTCTCTCATTGGTTGCCCCTCTTCCCGTTCATCCTCAGGACAAATTGCAACCTGTAGGGAACAGGAGCTTAAAGGTGCTGATTCTCCAAGTAGGGAGATTGCTAGTAAAGTAGCTGGAAAGGCGAACCCGAGCACAAGGAGATGAGACATGAGGTGCGATTTAGAAACCTTTCAAAATCACACGGTGTACCATCTTCTGGGTTTCTCATGCATGTTTTCGATGTAGGAAGATGCCCTTGAACCTGGAGATTTGGGACCCATGGGATGGGTACCACGCAGTATTACTTTAAAGGGTCTGCGTTTGCTCACCCAACCTCACCCAACCTCTCAGCCCCAAGAGTGTCCACCCTTATGTCTCATCCAGCTGTGGGTCTAGACATGGTCAATCCAGGTTGCAACACAGCCCCTGAACGAATTTTGTAAGAATTTCTCTCTCTTTCACTGTCTTTGTTTTACGGGTTTTTAAAAGTAATTTATTTTTATAATGGGGTTTAGCTGCTTTTCACGGCTGTGTTTATGCGGCTTTACACCCACTTGACTCATTTCCAGACAGATATCAATACATAGGTTTTAAGATTCTTACTACTCAGACATATTCTTGGGCGGTGAATAGGGGGTGTTGAGTCCAGTTCACTGAGCAAGGAGTAGGTCTTGTCTATTACATATTGGGTGTATGGAACGGTATCTGAGCGAATTTGAAACCCTTGTTTTATGCATCACCCCACCTCACCTTTCCCGTTAAGCAGACATAGTGTGTTTTCTAAACGTGTGACTCTGTTCTCTTTTTTAATTCAGTTCAAGTGTAGCGGTTTTTTCCATTCCCTCTATAAATGATAGCTTATGATAAGTGTCTTTTTCTGTGTGACTTATTTCACTTAGAATCGTCGTACCTAAATCCACTCATCTTGCTTCTACTAGCCTTATGACTTTGATTTCATGTCTGAGTGATATTCCATTGTACATAAGGACCACAACTTCTTTATCCATTTTTCTGTTTCCTGGGATATTTAAGGTGTCATGAAGTGGAGGTTCTTGTGAACAGAGCAGCCCTAAACTTTGGGGTGCCTGTGTCTTGCTGATTTTTAGTTTTCCCAATTTATATGCCCATGAGTGGACGTGCCCTATGCTCCCTAAGCTGTGTTTTTTCGATGTTTCAGGACACACCGCACACTTCTCCAGAGTGGCTGTTGGCAATTTACATACCGCCCATCAGCGTAGCAAGGCTGCCATTTCTCCATGGCCTGTCCTGCATTTCTGGTTTTGACACTTTTTGCAGCATGGCCCTTTTGACCGATGGGAAGCGAGACTTCTTTGTAGCGCTGATTTGCCTTTCCAGGTTGCTTGGTTGGCCAAAAAGGGCGTATGCGTTTTTTCCTGAATACATTCAGGAAAAAACGCATACGCCCTTTTTGGCCAAGGGCATCATTGTCGACGTTTTGCCGCTTTTCATGTGCTTTAAAGGCGATTCGAATCTACCTCCTGAAACCTGTTTCCTGCAATTCTGCCTTGCTTTCAAATCCTCTTCGTTGCCTTCCCTCAATATATCTGTGGATGAGAGTTATCATTTATAACTCTGCGGGTTTGTGAATTGCAGTGTCCCTGAGCTCCATTTTTCAACTCGCTTTTTTGGGAGCTGGCCGCAAAAGCGCGGGATTGCCTCAGGCCCTATTCTGCTTCTGGGCGGCAGGCTGAGCCTGTGGTTAAATCTTCTTCCTGATGGGAAAAAAGTGTGACCTGTGCCTGTCCCAACACCTAGAGCTAGTCTCTCGTTGGTTGCCCCTCTTCCCGTTCAACCTCAGGATAAATTGCAGTCTGTACAGAACTGGAGGTTAAAGGTGCTGATTCTCCAACGAGGGAGATTGCTAATAAAGCGGCTGGAATGGCGAACACGAGCACAAGGAGATGAGAAGTGAGGTGCGTTTCAGGAACCTTTCCCGATGAGACGGTGTACCATCTTCTGGGTTTCTCACGCATGTTTTCGATGTAGGAAGATGCCCTTGAACCTGGAGATTTGGGATCCATGGGATGGGTACGATGCAGTATTACTTTAAAGGGACTGCGTTTGCCCACCCAACCTCACCAAACCTCTAAGCCCCAAGAGTGTCCACCCTTACGTCTCATCTAGCTGTGGGTCTAGATATGGTCAGTCCACGTTGCGTCACAGCCCCTGAACGAATTATGTAAGAATTTCTCTGTCTTTCACTCTCTTTGTTTCATGGGTTTATAAAAGTAATTTATTTTTAAAATGGGGTTTAGCTGCTTTTCACTGCTGTGTTTATGCTGCTTTACCCCCACTTGACACACTTCCAGTGAAATATCAATACATAGGTTTTAAGATTCTTACTAGTCAGATATATTCTTGTGCGGTGAATAGGGGGTGTTGAATCCAGTTCACTGAGCAAGGAGTAGGTCTTGTCTACTACATATTGGGTGTATGGAACGGTATCTGAGATAATTTGAAACACTTGATTTATGCATCACCCCAAATCACATTTCCCGTTAAGCAGTCATAGTGTGTTTTCAAAATGTGTGACTCTGTTCTGTTTTGTAATTCAGTTCAAGGGTAACGGTTTTTACATTCCCTCTATAAGTGATATCTTATGATAAGTGTCTTTTTCTGTGTGACTTATTTCTGTTAGAATCGTCGTATCTAAATCCACTCATCTTGCTTCTACTAGCCTTATGACTTTGATTTCATGTCTGAGTGATATTCCATTGTACATAAGGACCACAACTTCTTTATGCATTTTTCTCTTTCCTGGGATATTTAAGGTGTGATGAATTGGAGGTTCTTGTCAACAGAGCAGCCCTAAACTTTTGGGTGCCTGTGTCTTGCAGATTTTTAGTTTTCCCAATTTATACGCCCATGAGTGGACGTGCCCTATGCTCCCTAAGCTGTGTTTTTTCGATGTTTCACGACACACCGCACACTTCTCCAGAGTGGCTGTTGGCAATTTACATCCCGCCCATCAGCGTAGCAAGGCTGCCATTTCTCCATGGCCTGTCCTGCATTTCTGGTTTTGACACTTTTTGCAGCATGGCCCTTTTGACCGATGGGAAGCGAGACTTCTTTGTAGCGCTGATTAGCCTTTCCAGGTTGCTTGGTTGGCCAAAAAGGGCGTATGCGTTTTTTCCTGAATATAATCAGGAAAAAATGCATACGCACTTTTTGGCCAAGGGCATCATTGTCGACGTTTTGCCGCTTTTCATGTGCTTTAAGGGCGATTCGAATCTACCTCCTGAAACCTGTTTCCTGCAATTCTGCCTTGCTTTCAAATCCTCTTCGTTGCCTTCCCTCAATATATTTGTGGACGAGAGTTATCATTTATAACTCAGCGGGTTTGTGAATTGCAGTGCCCCTGAGCTCCATTTTTCAACTGTCTTTTTTGGGAGCTGGCCGCAAAAGCACTGGATTGCCTCAGGCACTATTCTGGTTCCCGGCGGCAGGATTAGCCTGTGGTTAATTCTTCTTCCTGATGGGAAAATACAGTGACCTGTGCCTGTCCCAACACCTAGATCTAGTCTCTCATTGGTTGCCCCTCTTCCCGTTCATCTTCAGGACAAATTGCAACCTGTAGGGAACAGGAGCTTAAAGGTGCTGATTCTCCAAGTAGGGAGATTGCTAGTAAAGTAGCTGGAAAGGCGAACCCGAGCACAAGGAGATGAGACATGAGGTGCGATTTAGAAACCTTTCAAAATCACACGGTGTACCATCTTCTGGGTTTCTCATGCATGTTTTCGATGTAGGAAGATGCCCTTGAACCTGGAGATTTGGGACCCATGGGATGGGTACCACGCAGTATTACTTTAAAGGGTCTGCGTTTGCTCACCCAACCTCACCCAACCTCTCAGCCCCAAGAGTGTCCACCCTTATGTCTCATCCAGCTGTGGGTCTAGATATGGTCAATCCAGGTTGCATCACAGCCCCTGAAGGAATTGTGTAAGAATTTCTCTCTCTTTCACTGTCTTTGTTTTACGGGTTTTTAAAAGTAATTTATTTTTATAACGGGGTTTAGCTGCTTTTCACGGCTGTGTTTATGTGGCCTTACACCCACTTGACTCACTTCCAGACAGATATCAATACATAGGTTTTAAGATTCTTACTACTCAGATATATTCTTGTGCGGTGAATAGGAGGTGTTGAGTCCAGTTCACTGAGCAAGGAGTAGGTCTTGTCTATTACATATTGGGTGTATGGAACGGTATCTGAGCGAATTTGAAATCCTTGTTTTATGCATCACCCCACCTCACCTTTCACGTTAAGCAGACATAGTGTGTTTTCTAAACGTGTGACTCTGTTCTGTTTTGTAATTCAGTTCAAGTGTAGCGGTTTTTACATTCCCTCTATAAGTGATAGCTTATGATAAGTGTCTTTTTCTGTGTGACTTATTTCACTTAGAATCGTCGTACCTAAATCCACTCATCTTGCTTCTACTAGCCTTATGACTTTGATTTCATGTCTGAGTGATATTCCATTGTACATAAGGACCACAACTTCTTTATGCATTTTTCCCTTTCCTGGGATATTTAAGGTGTGATGAATTGGAGGTTCTTGTCAACAGAGCAGCCCTAAACTTTGGGGTGCCTGTGTCTTGCTGATTTTTAGTTTTCCCAATTTATACGCCCATGAGTGGACGTGCCCTATGCTCCCTAAGCTGTGTTTTTTCCATGTTTCAGGACACACCGTACACTTCTCCAGAGTGGCTGTTGGCAATTTACATCCCGCCCTTCAGCGTAGCAAGGCTGCCATTTCTCCATGGCCTGTCCTGCATTTCTGGTTTTGACACTTTTTGCAGCCTGGCCCTTTTGACAGATGGGAAGCGAGACTTCTTTGTAGCGCTGATTAGCCTTTCCAGGTTGCTTGGTTGGCCACAAAGGGCGTATGCGTTTTTTCCTGAATATAATCAGGAAAAAATGCATACGCACTTTTTGGCCAAGGGCATCATTGTCGACGTTTTGCCGCTTTTCATGTGCTTAAAGGGCGATTCGAATCTACCTCCTGAAACCTGTTTCCTGCAATTCTGCCTTGCTTTCAAATTCTCTTCGTTGCCTTCCCTCAATATATTTGTGGACGAGAGTTATCATTTATAACTCAGCGGGTTTGTGAATTGCAGTGTCCCTGAGCTCCATTTTTCAACTCGCTTTTTTGGGAGCTGGCTGCAAAAGCGCGGGATTGCCTGAGGCCGTATTCTGCTTCTGGGCGGCAGGCTGAGCCTGTGGTTAAATCTTCTTCCTGATGGGAAAAAAAGTGTGACCTGTGCCTGTCCCAACACCTAGAGCTAGTCTCTCGTTGGTTGCCCCACTTCCCGTTCAACCTCAGGATAAATTGCAGTCTGTACAGAACTGGAGGTTAAAGGTGCTGATTCTCCAACGAGGGAGATTGCTAATAAAGCGGCTGGAATGGCGAACACGAGCACAAGGAGATGAGAAGTGAGGTGCGTTTCAGGAACCTTTCCCGATGAGACGGTGTACCATCTTCTGGGTTTCTCACGCATGTTTTCGATGTAGGAAGATGCCCTTGAACCTGGAGATTTGGGATCCATGGGATGGGTACGATGCAGTATTACTTTAAAGGGACTGCGTTTGCCCACCCAACCTCACCAAACCTCTCAGCCCCAAGAGTGTCCACCCTTATGTCTCATCTAGCTGTGGGTCTAGATATGGTCAGTCCACGTTGCATCACAGCCCCTGAACGAATTATGTAAGAATTTCTCTGTCTTTCACTCTCTTTGTTTCATGGGTTTATAAAAGTAATTTATTTTTAAAATGGGGTTTAGCTGCTTTTCACTGCTGTGTTTATGCTGCTTTACCCCCACTTGACACACTTCCAGTGAAATATCAATACATAGGTTTTAAGATTCTTACTAGTCAGATATATTCTTGTGCGTTGAATAGGGGGTGTTGAATCCAGTTCACTGAGCAAGGAGTAGGTCTTGTCTACTACATATTGGGTGTATGGAACGGTATCTGAGATAATTTGAAACACTTGATTTATGCATCACCCCAAATCACATTTCCCGTTAAGCAGCCATAGTGTGTTTTCAAAATGTGTGACTCTGTTCTGTTTTGTAATTCAGTTCAAGGGTAACGGTTTTTACATTCCCTCTATAAGTGATATCTTATGATAAGGGTCTTTTTCTGTGTGACTTATTTCTGTTAGAATCGTCGTACCTAAATCCAATCATCATGCTGCTCCTAGCCTTAGGACATTGTTTTCATGGCTGAGTGATATTCCATTGTACATAAGGACCTCAACTTCTTTATCCATTTTTCTCTTTCCTGGGATATTTAAGGTGGAATGAAGTGGAGGTCCTTGTCAACAGAGCAGCCCTAAACTTTTGGGTGCCTGTGTCTTGCTGATTTTTAGTTTTCCCAATTTGTACACCCATGAGTGGAAGTGCCCTATGCTCTCTAAGCTGTGTGTTTTAGATGTTTCAGGACACACCGTACACTACTCCAGAGTGGCTGTTGGCAATTTACATCCCGCCCATCAGCGTAGCAAGGCTGCCATTTCTCCATGGCCTGTCCTGCATTTCTGGTTTTGACACTTTTTGCAGCATGGCCCTTTTGACAGATGGGAAGCGAGACTTCTTTGTAGCGCTGATTTGACTTTCCAGGTTGCTTGGTTGGCCAAAAAGGGCGTATGCGTTTTTTCCTGAATATATTCAGGAAAAAACGCATACGCCCTTTTTGGCCAAGGGCATCATTGTCGACGTTTTGCCGCTTTTCATGTGCTTTAAAGGCGATTCGAATCTACCTCCTGAAACCTGTTTCCTGCAATTCTGCCTTGCTTTCAAATCCTCTTCGTTGCCTTCCCTCAATATATTTGTGGACGAGAGTTATCATTTATAACTCTGTGGGTTTGTGAATTGCAGTGTCCCTGAGCTCCATTTTTCAACTCGCTTTTTTGGGAGCTGGCCGCAAAAACGCGGGATTGCCTCAGGCCCTATTTTGGTTCCCCTCGGCATGCTGAGCCTGTAGTTAATTCTTCTTCCTGATGGGAAAATAGAGTGACCTGTGCCTGTCCCAACACCTATATCTAGTCTCTCATTGGTTGCCCCTCTTCCCGTTCATCCTCAGGACAAATTGCAACCTGTAGGGAACAGGAGCTTAAAGGTGCTGATTCTCCAAGTAGGGAGATTGCTAGTAAAGTAGCTGGAATGGCGAACCCAAGCACAAGGAGATGAGAAATGAGGTGCGTTTTAGAAACCTTTCAAAATCACACGGTGTACCATCTTCTGGGTTTCTCATGCATGTTTTCGATGTAGGAAGATGCCCTTGAACCTGCAGATTTGGGACCCATGGGATGGGTACCACGCAGTATTACTTTAAAGGGTCTGCGTTTGCTCACCCAACCTCACCAAACCTCTCAGCCCCAAGAGTGTCCACCCTTATGTCTCATCCAGCTGTGGGTCTAGATATGGTCAATCCAGGTTGCATCACAGCCCCTGAAGGAATTGTGTAAGAATTTCTCTCTCTTTCACTGTCTTTGTTTTACGGGTTTTTAAAAGTAATTTATTTTTATAATGGGGTTTAGCTGCTTTTCACGGCTGTGTTTATGTGGCCTTACACCCACTTGACTCACTTCCAGACAGATATCAATACATAGGTTTTAAGATTCTTACTAGTCACATATATTCTTGTGCGATGAATAGGGGGTGTTGAGTCCAGTTCACTGAGCAAGGAGTAGGTCTTGTCTATTACATATTGGGTGTATGGAACGGTATCTGAGCGAATTTGAAACCCTTGTTTTATGCATCACCCCACCTCACCTTTCCCGTTAAGCAGCCATAGTGTGTTTTCTAAACGTGTGACTCTGTTCTGTTTTGTAATTCAGTTCAAGTGTAGCGGTTTTTACATTCCCTCTATAAGTGATAGCTTATGATAAGTGTCTTTTTCTGTGTGACTTATTTCACTTAGAATCGTCGTACCTAAATCCACTCATCTTGCTTCTACTAGCCTTATGACTTTGATTTCATGTCTGAGTGATATTCCATTGTACATAAGGACCACAACTTCTTTATGCATTTTTCTCTTTCCTGGGATATTTAAGGTGTGATGAATTGGAGGTTCTTGTCAACAGAGCAGCCCTAAACTTTGGGGTGCCTGTGTCTTGCTGAGTTTTAGTTTTCCCAATTTATACGCCCATGAGTGGACGTGCCCTATGCTCCCTAAGCTGTGTTTTTTCGATGTTTCACGACACACCGCACCCTTCTCCAGAGTGGCTGTTGGCAATTTACATCCCGCCCATCAGCGTAGCAAGGCTGCCATTTCTCCATGGCCTGTCCTGCATTTCTGGTTTTGACACTTTTTGCAGCATGGCCCTTTTGACCGATGGGAAGCGAGACTTCTTTGTAGCGCTGATTAGCCTTTCCAGGTTGCTTGGTTGGCCAAAAAGGGCGTATGCGTTTTTTCCTGAATATAATCAGGAAAAAATGCATACGCACTTTTTGGCCAAGGGCATCATTGTCGACGTTTTGCCGCTTTTCATGTGCTTTAAGGGCGATTCGAATCTACCTCCTGAAACCTGTTTCCTGCAATTCTGCCTTGCTCTCAAATCCTCTTCGTTGCCTTCCATCAATATATTTGTGGACGAGAGTTATCATTTATAACTCAGCGGGTTTGTGAATTGCAGTGCCCCTGAGCTCCATTTTTCAACTGTCTTTTTTGGGAGCTGGCCGCAAAAGCACTGGATTGCCTCAGGCACTATTCTGGTTCCCGGCGGCAGGATTAGCCTGTGGTTAATTCTTCTTCCTGATGGGAAAATACAGTGACCTGTGCCTGTCCCAACACCTAGATCTAGTCTCTCATTGGTTGCCCCTCTTCCCGTTCATCCTCAGGACAAATTGCAACCTGTAGGGAACAGGAGCTTAAAGGTGCTGATTCTCCAAGTAGGGAGATTGCTAGTAAAGTAGCTGGAATGGCGAACCCGAGCACAAGGAGATGAGACATGAGGTGCGATTTAGAAACCTTTCAAAATCACACGGTGTACCATCTTCTGGGTTTCTCATGCATGTTTTCGATGTAGGAAGATGCCCTTGAACCTGGAGATTTGGGACCCATGGGATGGGTACCACGCAGTATTACTTTAAAGGGTCTGCGTTTGCTCACCCAACCTCACCCAACCTCTCAGCCCCAAGAGTGTCCACCCTTATGTCTCATCCAGCTGTGGGTCTAGACATGGTCAATCCAGGTTGCAACACAGCCCCTGAACGAATTTTGTAAGAATTTCTCTCTCTTTCACTGTCTTTGTTTTACGGGTTTTTAAAAGTAATTTATTTTTATAATGGGGTTTAGCTGCTTTTCACGGCTGTGTTTATGCGGCTTTACACCCACTTGACTCACTTCCAGACAGATATCAATACATAGGTTTTAAGATTCTTACTACTCAGATATATTCTTGTGCGGTGAATAGGGGGTGTTGAGTCCAGTTCACTGAGCAAGGAGTAGGTCTTGTCTATTACATATTGGGTGTATGGAACGGTATCTGAGCGAATTTGAAACCCTTGTTTTATGCATCACCCCACCTCACCTTTCCTGTTAAGCAGACATAGTGTGTTTTCTAAACGTGTGACTCTGTTCTGTTTTGTAATTCAGTTCAAGTGTAGCGGTTTTTACATTCCCTCTATAAGTGATAGCTTATGATAAGTGTCTTTTTCTGTGTGACTTATTTCACTTAGAATCGTCGTACCTAAATCCACTCATCTTGCTTCTACTAGCCTTATGACTTTGATTTCATGTCTGAGTGATATTCCATTGTACATAAGGACCACAACTTCTTTATGCATTTTTCTCTTTCCTGGGATATTTAAGGTGTGATGAAGTGGAGATTCTTGTCAACAGAGCAGCGCTAAACTTTGGGGTGCCTGTGTCTTGCTGATTTTTAGTTTTCCCAATTTATACGCCCATGAGTGGACGTGCCCTATGCTCCCTAAGCTGTGTTTTTTCCATGTTTCAGGACACACCGTACACTTCTCCAGAGTGGCTGTTGGCAATTTACATCCCGCCCTTCAGCGTAGCAAGGCTGCCATTTCCCCATGGCCTGTCCTGCATTTCTGGTTTTGACACTTTTTGCAGCATGGCCCTTTTGACCGATGGGAAGCGAGACTTCTTTGTAGCGCTGATTAGCCTTTCCAGGTTGCTTGGTTGGCCAAAAAGGGCGTATGCGTTTTTTCCTGAATATAATCAGGAAAAAATGCATACGCACTTTTTGGCCAAGGGCATCATTGTCGACGTTTTGCCGCTTTTCATGTGCTTAAAGGGCGATTCGAATCTACCTCCTGAAACCTGTTTCCTGCAATTCTGCCTTGCTTTCAAATCCTCTTCGTTGCCTTCCCTCAATATATTTGTGGACGAGAGTTATCATTTATAACTCAGCGGGTTTGTGAATTGCAGTGCCCCTGAGCTCCATTTTTCAACTGTCTTTTTTGGGAGCTGGCCGCAAAAGCACTGGATTGCCTCAGGCACTATTCTGGTTCCCGGCGGCAGGATTAGCCTGTGGTTAATTCTTCTTCCTGATGGGAAAATACAGTGACCTGTGCCTGTCCCAACACCTAGATCTAGTCTCTCATTGGTTGCCCCTCTTCCCGTTCATCCTCAGGACAAATTGCAACCTGTAGGGAACAGGAGCTTAAAGGTGCTGATTCTCCAAGTAGGGAGATTGCTAGTAAAGTAGCTGGAAAGGCGAACCCGAGCACAAGGAGATGAGACATGAGGTGCGATTTAGAAACCTTTCAAAATCACACGGTGTACCATCTTCTGGGTTTCTCATGCATGTTTTCGATGTAGGAAGATGCCCTTGAACCTGGAGATTTGGGACCCATGGGATGGGTACCACGCAGTATTACTTTAAAGGGTCTGCGTTTGCTCACCCAACCTCACCCAACCTCTCAGCCCCAAGAGTGTCCACCCTTATGTCTCATCCAGCTGTGGGTCTAGACATGGTCAATCCAGGTTGCAACACAGCCCCTGAACGAATTTTGTAAGAATTTCTCTCTCTTTCACTGTCTTTGTTTTACGGGTTTTTAAAAGTAATTTATTTTTATAATGGGGTTTAGCTGCTTTTCACGGCTGTGTTTATGCGGCTTTACACCCACTTGACTCATTTCCAGACAGATATCAATACATAGGTTTTAAGATTCTTACTACTCAGACATATTCTTGGGCGGTGAATAGGGGGTGTTGAGTCCAGTTCACTGAGCAAGGAGTAGGTCTTGTCTATTACATATTGGGTGTATGGAACGGTATCTGAGCGAATTTGAAACCCTTGTTTTATGCATCACCCCACCTCACCTTTCCCGTTAAGCAGACATAGTGTGTTTTCTAAACGTGTGACTCTGTTCTCTTTTTTAATTCAGTTCAAGTGTAGCGGTTTTTTCCATTCCCTCTATAAATGATAGCTTATGATAAGTGTCTTTTTCTGTGTGACTTATTTCACTTAGAATCGTCGTACCTAAATCCACTCATCTTGCTTCTACTAGCCTTATGACTTTGATTTCATGTCTGAGTGATATTCCATTGTACATAAGGACCACAACTTCTTTATCCATTTTTCTGTTTCCTGGGATATTTAAGGTGTCATGAAGTGGAGGTTCTTGTGAACAGAGCAGCCCTAAACTTTGGGGTGCCTGTGTCTTGCTGATTTTTAGTTTTCCCAATTTATATGCCCATGAGTGGACGTGCCCTATGCTCCCTAAGCTGTGTTTTTTCGATGTTTCAGGACACACCGCACACTTCTCCAGAGTGGCTGTTGGCAATTTACATACCGCCCATCAGCGTAGCAAGGCTGCCATTTCTCCATGGCCTGTCCTGCATTTCTGGTTTTGACACTTTTTGCAGCATGGCCCTTTTGACCGATGGGAAGCGAGACTTCTTTGTAGCGCTGATTTGCCTTTCCAGGTTGCTTGGTTGGCCAAAAAGGGCGTATGCGTTTTTTCCTGAATACATTCAGGAAAAAACGCATACGCCCTTTTTGGCCAAGGGCATCATTGTCGACGTTTTGCCGCTTTTCATGTGCTTTAAAGGCGATTCGAATCTACCTCCTGAAACCTGTTTCCTGCAATTCTGCCTTGCTTTCAAATCCTCTTCGTTGCCTTCCCTCAATATATCTGTGGATGAGAGTTATCATTTATAACTCTGCGGGTTTGTGAATTGCAGTGTCCCTGAGCTCCATTTTTCAACTCGCTTTTTTGGGAGCTGGCCGCAAAAGCGCGGGATTGCCTCAGGCCCTATTCTGCTTCTGGGCGGCAGGCTGAGCCTGTGGTTAAATCTTCTTCCTGATGGGAAAAAAGTGTGACCTGTGCCTGTCCCAACACCTAGAGCTAGTCTCTCGTTGGTTGCCCCTCTTCCCGTTCAACCTCAGGATAAATTGCAGTCTGTACAGAACTGGAGGTTAAAGGTGCTGATTCTCCAACGAGGGAGATTGCTAATAAAGCGGCTGGAATGGCGAACACGAGCACAAGGAGATGAGAAGTGAGGTGCGTTTCAGGAACCTTTCCCGATGAGACGGTGTACCATCTTCTGGGTTTCTCACGCATGTTTTCGATGTAGGAAGATGCCCTTGAACCTGGAGATTTGGGATCCATGGGATGGGTACGATGCAGTATTACTTTAAAGGGACTGCGTTTGCCCACCCAACCTCACCAAACCTCTAAGCCCCAAGAGTGTCCACCCTTACGTCTCATCTAGCTGTGGGTCTAGATATGGTCAGTCCACGTTGCGTCACAGCCCCTGAACGAATTATGTAAGAATTTCTCTGTCTTTCACTCTCTTTGTTTCATGGGTTTATAAAAGTAATTTATTTTTAAAATGGGGTTTAGCTGCTTTTCACTGCTGTGTTTATGCTGCTTTACCCCCACTTGACACACTTCCAGTGAAATATCAATACATAGGTTTTAAGATTCTTACTAGTCAGATATATTCTTGTGCGGTGAATAGGGGGTGTTGAATCCAGTTCACTGAGCAAGGAGTAGGTCTTGTCTACTACATATTGGGTGTATGGAACGGTATCTGAGATAATTTGAAACACTTGATTTATGCATCACCCCAAATCACATTTCCCGTTAAGCAGTCATAGTGTGTTTTCAAAATGTGTGACTCTGTTCTGTTTTGTAATTCAGTTCAAGGGTAACGGTTTTTACATTCCCTCTATAAGTGATATCTTATGATAAGTGTCTTTTTCTGTGTGACTTATTTCTGTTAGAATCGTCGTATCTAAATCCACTCATCTTGCTTCTACTAGCCTTATGACTTTGATTTCATGTCTGAGTGATATTCCATTGTACATAAGGACCACAACTTCTTTATGCATTTTTCTCTTTCCTGGGATATTTAAGGTGTGATGAATTGGAGGTTCTTGTCAACAGAGCAGCCCTAAACTTTTGGGTGCCTGTGTCTTGCAGATTTTTAGTTTTCCCAATTTATACGCCCATGAGTGGACGTGCCCTATGCTCCCTAAGCTGTGTTTTTTCGATGTTTCACGACACACCGCACACTTCTCCAGAGTGGCTGTTGGCAATTTACATCCCGCCCATCAGCGTAGCAAGGCTGCCATTTCTCCATGGCCTGTCCTGCATTTCTGGTTTTGACACTTTTTGCAGCATGGCCCTTTTGACCGATGGGAAGCGAGACTTCTTTGTAGCGCTGATTAGCCTTTCCAGGTTGCTTGGTTGGCCAAAAAGGGCGTATGCGTTTTTTCCTGAATATAATCAGGAAAAAATGCATACGCACTTTTTGGCCAAGGGCATCATTGTCGACGTTTTGCCGCTTTTCATGTGCTTTAAGGGCGATTCGAATCTACCTCCTGAAACCTGTTTCCTGCAATTCTGCCTTGCTTTCAAATCCTCTTCGTTGCCTTCCCTCAATATATTTGTGGACGAGAGTTATCATTTATAACTCAGCGGGTTTGTGAATTGCAGTGCCCCTGAGCTCCATTTTTCAACTGTCTTTTTTGGGAGCTGGCCGCAAAAGCACTGGATTGCCTCAGGCACTATTCTGGTTCCCGGCGGCAGGATTAGCCTGTGGTTAATTCTTCTTCCTGATGGGAAAATACAGTGACCTGTGCCTGTCCCAACACCTAGATCTAGTCTCTCATTGGTTGCCCCTCTTCCCGTTCATCTTCAGGACAAATTGCAACCTGTAGGGAACAGGAGCTTAAAGGTGCTGATTCTCCAAGTAGGGAGATTGCTAGTAAAGTAGCTGGAAAGGCGAACCCGAGCACAAGGAGATGAGACATGAGGTGCGATTTAGAAACCTTTCAAAATCACACGGTGTACCATCTTCTGGGTTTCTCATGCATGTTTTCGATGTAGGAAGATGCCCTTGAACCTGGAGATTTGGGACCCATGGGATGGGTACCACGCAGTATTACTTTAAAGGGTCTGCGTTTGCTCACCCAACCTCACCCAACCTCTCAGCCCCAAGAGTGTCCACCCTTATGTCTCATCCAGCTGTGGGTCTAGATATGGTCAATCCAGGTTGCATCACAGCCCCTGAAGGAATTGTGTAAGAATTTCTCTCTCTTTCACTGTCTTTGTTTTACGGGTTTTTAAAAGTAATTTATTTTTATAACGGGGTTTAGCTGCTTTTCACGGCTGTGTTTATGTGGCCTTACACCCACTTGACTCACTTCCAGACAGATATCAATACATAGGTTTTAAGATTCTTACTACTCAGATATATTCTTGTGCGGTGAATAGGAGGTGTTGAGTCCAGTTCACTGAGCAAGGAGTAGGTCTTGTCTATTACATATTGGGTGTATGGAACGGTATCTGAGCGAATTTGAAATCCTTGTTTTATGCATCACCCCACCTCACCTTTCACGTTAAGCAGACATAGTGTGTTTTCTAAACGTGTGACTCTGTTCTGTTTTGTAATTCAGTTCAAGTGTAGCGGTTTTTACATTCCCTCTATAAGTGATAGCTTATGATAAGTGTCTTTTTCTGTGTGACTTATTTCACTTAGAATCGTCGTACCTAAATCCACTCATCTTGCTTCTACTAGCCTTATGACTTTGATTTCATGTCTGAGTGATATTCCATTGTACATAAGGACCACAACTTCTTTATGCATTTTTCCCTTTCCTGGGATATTTAAGGTGTGATGAATTGGAGGTTCTTGTCAACAGAGCAGCCCTAAACTTTGGGGTGCCTGTGTCTTGCTGATTTTTAGTTTTCCCAATTTATACGCCCATGAGTGGACGTGCCCTATGCTCCCTAAGCTGTGTTTTTTCCATGTTTCAGGACACACCGTACACTTCTCCAGAGTGGCTGTTGGCAATTTACATCCCGCCCTTCAGCGTAGCAAGGCTGCCATTTCTCCATGGCCTGTCCTGCATTTCTGGTTTTGACACTTTTTGCAGCCTGGCCCTTTTGACAGATGGGAAGCGAGACTTCTTTGTAGCGCTGATTAGCCTTTCCAGGTTGCTTGGTTGGCCACAAAGGGCGTATGCGTTTTTTCCTGAATATAATCAGGAAAAAATGCATACGCACTTTTTGGCCAAGGGCATCATTGTCGACGTTTTGCCGCTTTTCATGTGCTTAAAGGGCGATTCGAATCTACCTCCTGAAACCTGTTTCCTGCAATTCTGCCTTGCTTTCAAATTCTCTTCGTTGCCTTCCCTCAATATATTTGTGGACGAGAGTTATCATTTATAACTCAGCGGGTTTGTGAATTGCAGTGTCCCTGAGCTCCATTTTTCAACTCGCTTTTTTGGGAGCTGGCTGCAAAAGCGCGGGATTGCCTGAGGCCGTATTCTGCTTCTGGGCGGCAGGCTGAGCCTGTGGTTAAATCTTCTTCCTGATGGGAAAAAAAGTGTGACCTGTGCCTGTCCCAACACCTAGAGCTAGTCTCTCGTTGGTTGCCCCACTTCCCGTTCAACCTCAGGATAAATTGCAGTCTGTACAGAACTGGAGGTTAAAGGTGCTGATTCTCCAACGAGGGAGATTGCTAATAAAGCGGCTGGAATGGCGAACACGAGCACAAGGAGATGAGAAGTGAGGTGCGTTTCAGGAACCTTTCCCGATGAGACGGTGTACCATCTTCTGGGTTTCTCACGCATGTTTTCGATGTAGGAAGATGCCCTTGAACCTGGAGATTTGGGATCCATGGGATGGGTACGATGCAGTATTACTTTAAAGGGACTGCGTTTGCCCACCCAACCTCACCAAACCTCTCAGCCCCAAGAGTGTCCACCCTTATGTCTCATCTAGCTGTGGGTCTAGATATGGTCAGTCCACGTTGCATCACAGCCCCTGAACGAATTATGTAAGAATTTCTCTGTCTTTCACTCTCTTTGTTTCATGGGTTTATAAAAGTAATTTATTTTTAAAATGGGGTTTAGCTGCTTTTCACTGCTGTGTTTATGCTGCTTTACCCCCACTTGACACACTTCCAGTGAAATATCAATACATAGGTTTTAAGATTCTTACTAGTCAGATATATTCTTGTGCGTTGAATAGGGGGTGTTGAATCCAGTTCACTGAGCAAGGAGTAGGTCTTGTCTACTACATATTGGGTGTATGGAACGGTATCTGAGATAATTTGAAACACTTGATTTATGCATCACCCCAAATCACATTTCCCGTTAAGCAGCCATAGTGTGTTTTCAAAATGTGTGACTCTGTTCTGTTTTGTAATTCAGTTCAAGGGTAACGGTTTTTACATTCCCTCTATAAGTGATATCTTATGATAAGGGTCTTTTTCTGTGTGACTTATTTCTGTTAGAATCGTCGTACCTAAATCCAATCATCATGCTGCTCCTAGCCTTAGGACATTGTTTTCATGGCTGAGTGATATTCCATTGTACATAAGGACCTCAACTTCTTTATCCATTTTTCTCTTTCCTGGGATATTTAAGGTGGAATGAAGTGGAGGTCCTTGTCAACAGAGCAGCCCTAAACTTTTGGGTGCCTGTGTCTTGCTGATTTTTAGTTTTCCCAATTTGTACACCCATGAGTGGAAGTGCCCTATGCTCTCTAAGCTGTGTGTTTTAGATGTTTCAGGACACACCGTACACTACTCCAGAGTGGCTGTTGGCAATTTACATCCCGCCCATCAGCGTAGCAAGGCTGCCATTTCTCCATGGCCTGTCCTGCATTTCTGGTTTTGACACTTTTTGCAGCATGGCCCTTTTGACAGATGGGAAGCGAGACTTCTTTGTAGCGCTGATTTGACTTTCCAGGTTGCTTGGTTGGCCAAAAAGGGCGTATGCGTTTTTTCCTGAATATATTCAGGAAAAAACGCATACGCCCTTTTTGGCCAAGGGCATCATTGTCGACGTTTTGCCGCTTTTCATGTGCTTTAAAGGCGATTCGAATCTACCTCCTGAAACCTGTTTCCTGCAATTCTGCCTTGCTTTCAAATCCTCTTCGTTGCCTTCCCTCAATATATTTGTGGACGAGAGTTATCATTTATAACTCTGTGGGTTTGTGAATTGCAGTGTCCCTGAGCTCCATTTTTCAACTCGCTTTTTTGGGAGCTGGCCGCAAAAACGCGGGATTGCCTCAGGCCCTATTTTGGTTCCCCTCGGCATGCTGAGCCTGTAGTTAATTCTTCTTCCTGATGGGAAAATAGAGTGACCTGTGCCTGTCCCAACACCTATATCTAGTCTCTCATTGGTTGCCCCTCTTCCCGTTCATCCTCAGGACAAATTGCAACCTGTAGGGAACAGGAGCTTAAAGGTGCTGATTCTCCAAGTAGGGAGATTGCTAGTAAAGTAGCTGGAATGGCGAACCCAAGCACAAGGAGATGAGAAATGAGGTGCGTTTTAGAAACCTTTCAAAATCACACGGTGTACCATCTTCTGGGTTTCTCATGCATGTTTTCGATGTAGGAAGATGCCCTTGAACCTGCAGATTTGGGACCCATGGGATGGGTACCACGCAGTATTACTTTAAAGGGTCTGCGTTTGCTCACCCAACCTCACCAAACCTCTCAGCCCCAAGAGTGTCCACCCTTATGTCTCATCCAGCTGTGGGTCTAGATATGGTCAATCCAGGTTGCATCACAGCCCCTGAAGGAATTGTGTAAGAATTTCTCTCTCTTTCACTGTCTTTGTTTTACGGGTTTTTAAAAGTAATTTATTTTTATAATGGGGTTTAGCTGCTTTTCACGGCTGTGTTTATGTGGCCTTACACCCACTTGACTCACTTCCAGACAGATATCAATACATAGGTTTTAAGATTCTTACTAGTCACATATATTCTTGTGCGATGAATAGGGGGTGTTGAGTCCAGTTCACTGAGCAAGGAGTAGGTCTTGTCTATTACATATTGGGTGTATGGAACGGTATCTGAGCGAATTTGAAACCCTTGTTTTATGCATCACCCCACCTCACCTTTCCCGTTAAGCAGCCATAGTGTGTTTTCTAAACGTGTGACTCTGTTCTGTTTTGTAATTCAGTTCAAGTGTAGCGGTTTTTACATTCCCTCTATAAGTGATAGCTTATGATAAGTGTCTTTTTCTGTGTGACTTATTTCACTTAGAATCGTCGTACCTAAATCCACTCATCTTGCTTCTACTAGCCTTATGACTTTGATTTCATGTCTGAGTGATATTCCATTGTACATAAGGACCACAACTTCTTTATGCATTTTTCTCTTTCCTGGGATATTTAAGGTGTGATGAATTGGAGGTTCTTGTCAACAGAGCAGCCCTAAACTTTGGGGTGCCTGTGTCTTGCTGAGTTTTAGTTTTCCCAATTTATACGCCCATGAGTGGACGTGCCCTATGCTCCCTAAGCTGTGTTTTTTCGATGTTTCACGACACACCGCACCCTTCTCCAGAGTGGCTGTTGGCAATTTACATCCCGCCCATCAGCGTAGCAAGGCTGCCATTTCTCCATGGCCTGTCCTGCATTTCTGGTTTTGACACTTTTTGCAGCATGGCCCTTTTGACCGATGGGAAGCGAGACTTCTTTGTAGCGCTGATTAGCCTTTCCAGGTTGCTTGGTTGGCCAAAAAGGGCGTATGCGTTTTTTCCTGAATATAATCAGGAAAAAATGCATACGCACTTTTTGGCCAAGGGCATCATTGTCGACGTTTTGCCGCTTTTCATGTGCTTTAAGGGCGATTCGAATCTACCTCCTGAAACCTGTTTCCTGCAATTCTGCCTTGCTCTCAAATCCTCTTCGTTGCCTTCCATCAATATATTTGTGGACGAGAGTTATCATTTATAACTCAGCGGGTTTGTGAATTGCAGTGCCCCTGAGCTCCATTTTTCAACTGTCTTTTTTGGGAGCTGGCCGCAAAAGCACTGGATTGCCTCAGGCACTATTCTGGTTCCCGGCGGCAGGATTAGCCTGTGGTTAATTCTTCTTCCTGATGGGAAAATACAGTGACCTGTGCCTGTCCCAACACCTAGATCTAGTCTCTCATTGGTTGCCCCTCTTCCCGTTCATCCTCAGGACAAATTGCAACCTGTAGGGAACAGGAGCTTAAAGGTGCTGATTCTCCAAGTAGGGAGATTGCTAGTAAAGTAGCTGGAATGGCGAACCCGAGCACAAGGAGATGAGACATGAGGTGCGATTTAGAAACCTTTCAAAATCACACGGTGTACCATCTTCTGGGTTTCTCATGCATGTTTTCGATGTAGGAAGATGCCCTTGAACCTGGAGATTTGGGACCCATGGGATGGGTACCACGCAGTATTACTTTAAAGGGTCTGCGTTTGCTCACCCAACCTCACCCAACCTCTCAGCCCCAAGAGTGTCCACCCTTATGTCTCATCCAGCTGTGGGTCTAGACATGGTCAATCCAGGTTGCAACACAGCCCCTGAACGAATTTTGTAAGAATTTCTCTCTCTTTCACTGTCTTTGTTTTACGGGTTTTTAAAAGTAATTTATTTTTATAATGGGGTTTAGCTGCTTTTCACGGCTGTGTTTATGCGGCTTTACACCCACTTGACTCACTTCCAGACAGATATCAATACATAGGTTTTAAGATTCTTACTACTCAGATATATTCTTGTGCGGTGAATAGGGGGTGTTGAGTCCAGTTCACTGAGCAAGGAGTAGGTCTTGTCTATTACATATTGGGTGTATGGAACGGTATCTGAGCGAATTTGAAACCCTTGTTTTATGCATCACCCCACCTCACCTTTCCTGTTAAGCAGACATAGTGTGTTTTCTAAACGTGTGACTCTGTTCTGTTTTGTAATTCAGTTCAAGTGTAGCGGTTTTTACATTCCCTCTATAAGTGATAGCTTATGATAAGTGTCTTTTTCTGTGTGACTTATTTCACTTAGAATCGTCGTACCTAAATCCACTCATCTTGCTTCTACTAGCCTTATGACTTTGATTTCATGTCTGAGTGATATTCCATTGTACATAAGGACCACAACTTCTTTATGCATTTTTCTCTTTCCTGGGATATTTAAGGTGTGATGAAGTGGAGATTCTTGTCAACAGAGCAGCGCTAAACTTTGGGGTGCCTGTGTCTTGCTGATTTTTAGTTTTCCCAATTTATACGCCCATGAGTGGACGTGCCCTATGCTCCCTAAGCTGTGTTTTTTCCATGTTTCAGGACACACCGTACACTTCTCCAGAGTGGCTGTTGGCAATTTACATCCCGCCCTTCAGCGTAGCAAGGCTGCCATTTCCCCATGGCCTGTCCTGCATTTCTGGTTTTGACACTTTTTGCAGCATGGCCCTTTTGACCGATGGGAAGCGAGACTTCTTTGTAGCGCTGATTAGCCTTTCCAGGTTGCTTGGTTGGCCAAAAAGGGCGTATGCGTTTTTTCCTGAATATAATCAGGAAAAAATGCATACGCACTTTTTGGCCAAGGGCATCATTGTCGACGTTTTGCCGCTTTTCATGTGCTTAAAGGGCGATTCGAATCTACCTCCTGAAACCTGTTTCCTGCAATTCTGCCTTGCTTTCAAATCCTCTTCGTTGCCTTCCCTCAATATATTTGTGGACGAGAGTTATCATTTATAACTCAGCGGGTTTGTGAATTGCAGTGTCCCTGAGCTCCATTTTTCAACTCGCTTTTTTGGGAGCTGGCCGCAAAAGCGCGGGATTGCCTGAGGCCCTATTCTGCTTCTGGGCGGCAGGCTGAGCCTGTGGTTAAATCTTCTTCCTGATGGGAAAAAAGTGTGACCTGTGCCTGTCCCAACACCTAGAGCTAGTCTCTCGTTGGTTGCCCCTCTTCCCGTTCAACCTCAGGATAAATTGCAGTCTGTACAGAACTGGAGGTTAAAGGTGCTGATTCTCCAACGAGGGAGATTGCTAATAAAGCGGCTGGAATGGCGAACACGAGCACAAGGAGATGAGAAGTGAGGTGCGTTTCAGGAACCTTTCCCGATGAGACGGTGTACCATCTTCTGGGTTTCTCACGCATGTTTTCGATGTAGGAAGATGCCCTTGAACCTGGAGATTTGGGATCCATGGGATGGGTACGATGCAGTATTACTTTAAAGGGACTGCGTTTGCCCACCCAACCTCACCAAACCTCTCAGCCCCAAGAGTGTCCACCCTTATGTCTCATCTAGCTGTGGGTCTAGATATGGTCAGTCCACGTTGCATCACAGCCCCTGAACGAATTATGTAAGAATTTCTCTGTCTTTCACTCTCTTTGTTTCATGGGTTTATAAAAGTAATTTATTTTTAAAATGGGGTTTAGCTGCTTTTCACTGCTGTGTTTATGCTGCTTTACCCCCACTTGACACACTTCCAGTGAAATATCAATACATAGGTTTTAAGATTCTTACTAGTCAGATATATTCTTGTGCGGTGAATAGGGGGTGTTGAATCCAGTTCACTGAGCAAGGAGTAGGTCTTGTCTACTACATATTGGGTGTATGGAACGGTATCTGAGATAATTTGAAACACTTGATTTATGCATCACCCCAAATCACATTTCCCGTTAAGCAGCCATAGTGTGTTTTCAAAATGTGTGACTCTGTTCTGTTTTGTAATTCAGTTCAAGGGTAACGGTTTTTACATTCCCTCTATAAGTGATATCTTATGATAAGTGTCTTTTTCTGTGTGACTTATTTCTGTTAGAATCGTTGTACCTAAATCCAATCATCATGCTGCTCCTAGCCTTAGGACATTGTTTACATGGCTGAGTGATATTCCATTGTACATAAGGACCTCAACTTCTTTATCCATTTTTCTCTTTCCTGGGATATTTAAGGTGGAATGAAGTGGAGGTCCTTGTCAACAGAGCAGCCCTAAACTTTTGGGTGCCTGTGTCTTGCTGATTTTTAGTTTTCCCAATTTGTACACCCATGAGTGGAAGTGCCCTATGCTCTCTAAGCTGTGTGTTTTAGATGTTTCAGGACACACCGTACACTACTCCAGAGTGGCTGTTGGCAATTTACATCCCGCCCATCAGCGTAGCAAGGCTGCCATTTCTCCATGGCCTGTCCTGCATTTCTGGTTTTGACACTTTTTGCAGCATGGCCCTTTTGACAGATGGGAAGCAAGACTTCTTTGTAGCGCTGATTTGCCTTTCCAGGTTGCTTGGTTGGCCAAAAAGGGCGTATGGGTTTTTCCTGAATATATTCAGGAAAAAACACATACGCCCTTTTTGGCCAAGGGCATCATTGTCGACGTTTTGCCGCTTTTCATGTGCTTTAAAGGCGATTCGAATCTACCTCCTGAAACCTGTTTCCTGCAATTCTGCCTTGCTTTCAAATCCTCTTCGTTGCTTTCCCTCAATATATTTGTGGACGAGAGTTATCATTTATAACTCTGTGGGTTTGTGAATTGCAGTGTCCCTGAGCTCCATTTTTCAACTCGCTTTTTTGGGAGCTGGCCGCAAAAACGCGGGATTGCCTCAGGCCCTATTTTGGTTCCCCTTGGCATGCTGAGCCTGTGGTTAATTCTTCTTCCTGATGGGAAAATACAGTGACCTGTGCCTGTCCCAACACCTATATCTAGTCTCTCATTGGTTGCCCCTCTTCCCGTTCATCCTCAGGACAAATTGCAACCTGTAGGGAACAGGAGCTTAAAGGTGCTGATTCTCCAAGTAGGGAGATTGCTAGTAAAGTAGCTGGAATGGCGAACCCAAGCACAAGGAGATGAGAAATGAGGTGCGTTTTAGAAACCTTTCAAAATCACACGGTGTACCATCTTCTGGGTTTCTCATGCATGTTTTCGATGTAGGAAGATGCCCTTGAACCTGCAGATTTGGGACCCATGGGATGGGTACCACGCAGTATTACTTTAAAGGGTCTGCATTTGCTCACCCAACCTCACCAAACCTCTCAGCCCCAAGAGTGTCCACCCTTATGTCTCATCCAGCTGTGGGTCTAGATATGGTCAATCCAGGTTGCATCACAGCCCCTGAAGGAATTGTGTAAGAATTTCTCTCTCTTTCACTGTCTTTGTTTTACGGGTTTTTAAAAGTAATTTATTTTTATAATGGGGTTTAGCTGCTTTTCACGGCTGTGTTTATGCGGCTTTACACCCACTTGACTCACTTCCAGACAGATATCAATACATAGGTTTTAAGATTCTTACTACTCAGATATATTCTTGTGCGGTGAATAGGGGGTGTTGAGTCCAGTTCACTGAGCAAGGAGTAGGTCTTGTCTATTACATATTGGGTGTATGGAACGGTATCTGAGCGAATTTGAAACCCTTGTTTTATGCATCACCCCACCTCACCTTTCCTGTTAAGCAGACATAGTGTGTTTTCTAAACGTGTGACTCTGTTCTGTTTTGTAATTCAGTTCAAGTGTAGCGGTTTTTACATTCCCTCTATAAGTGATAGCTTATGATAAGTGTCTTTTTCTGTGTGACTTATTTCACTTAGAATCGTCGTACCTAAATCCACTCATCTTGCTTCTACTAGCCTTATGACTTTGATTTCATGTCTGAGTGATATTCCATTGTACATAAGGACCACAAC
Source organism: Eschrichtius robustus (assembly GCF_028021215.1). NCBI lineage: Eukaryota > Metazoa > Chordata > Mammalia > Artiodactyla > Eschrichtiidae > Eschrichtius > Eschrichtius robustus. The sequence goes on along the minus strand of NW_027175763.1, from coordinate 675,808 downwards.
TTCTTTATGCATTTTTCCCTTTCCTGGGATATTTAAGGTGTGATGAAGTGGAGGTTCTTGTCAACAGAGCAGCCCTAAACTTTGGGGTGCCTTTGTCTTGCTGATTTTTAGTTTTCCCAATTTATACGCCCATGAGTGGACGTGCCCTATGCTCCCTATTCTGTGTTTTTTCGATGTTTCAGGACACACCGTACACTTCTCCAGAGTGGCTGTTGGCAATTTACATCCCGCCCATCAGCGTAGCAAGGCTGCCATTTCTCCATGGCCTGTCCTGCATTTCTGGTTTTGACACTTTTTGCAGCATGGCCCTTTTGACCGATGGGAAGCGAGACTTCTTTGTAGCGCTGATTAGCCTTTCCAGGTTGCTTGGTTGGCCAAAAAGGGCGTATGCGTTTTTTCCTGAATATAATCAGGAAAAAATGCATACGCACTTTTTGGCCAAGGGCATCATTGTCGACGTTTTGCCGCTTTTCATGTGCTTTAAGGGCGATTCGAATCTACCTCCTGAAACCTGTTTCCTGCAATTCTGCCTTGCTTTCAAATCCTCTTCGTTGCCTTCCCTCAATATATTTGTGGACGAGAGTTATCATTTATAACTCAGCGGGTTTGTGAATTGCAGTGCCCCTGAGCTCCATTTTTCAACTGTCTTTTTTGGGAGCTGGCCGCAAAAGCACTGGATTGCCTCAGGCACTATTCTGGTTCCCGGCGGCAGGATTAGCCTGTGGTTAATTCTTCTTCCTGATGGGAAAATACAGTGACCTGTGCCTGTCCCAACACCTAGATCTAGTCTCTCATTGGTTGCCCCTCTTCCCGTTCATCCTCAGGACAAATTGCAACCTGTAGGGAACAGGAGCTTAAAGGTGCTGATTCTCCAAGTAGGGAGATTGCTAGTAAAGTAGCTGGAAAGGCGAACCCGAGCACAAGGAGATGAGACATGAGGTGCGATTTAGAAACCTTTCAAAATCACACGGTGTACCATCTTCTGGGTTTCTCATGCATGTTTTCGATGTAGGAAGATGCCCTTGAACCTGGAGATTTGGGACCCATGGGATGGGTACCACGCAGTATTACTTTAAAGGGTCTGCGTTTGCTCACCCAACCTCACCCAACCTCTCAGCCCCAAGAGTGTCCACCCTTATGTCTCATCCAGCTGTGGGTCTAGACATGGTCAATCCAGGTTGCAACACAGCCCCTGAACGAATTTTGTAAGAATTTCTCTCTCTTTCACTGTCTTTGTTTTACGGGTTTTTAAAAGTAATTTATTTTTATAATGGGGTTTAGCTGCTTTTCACGGCTGTGTTTATGCGGCTTTACACCCACTTGACTCATTTCCAGACAGATATCAATACATAGGTTTTAAGATTCTTACTACTCAGACATATTCTTGGGCGGTGAATAGGGGGTGTTGAGTCCAGTTCACTGAGCAAGGAGTAGGTCTTGTCTATTACATATTGGGTGTATGGAACGGTATCTGAGCGAATTTGAAACCCTTGTTTTATGCATCACCCCACCTCACCTTTCCCGTTAAGCAGACATAGTGTGTTTTCTAAACGTGTGACTCTGTTCTCTTTTTTAATTCAGTTCAAGTGTAGCGGTTTTTTCCATTCCCTCTATAAATGATAGCTTATGATAAGTGTCTTTTTCTGTGTGACTTATTTCACTTAGAATCGTCGTACCTAAATCCACTCATCTTGCTTCTACTAGCCTTATGACTTTGATTTCATGTCTGAGTGATATTCCATTGTACATAAGGACCACAACTTCTTTATCCATTTTTCTGTTTCCTGGGATATTTAAGGTGTCATGAAGTGGAGGTTCTTGTGAACAGAGCAGCCCTAAACTTTGGGGTGCCTGTGTCTTGCTGATTTTTAGTTTTCCCAATTTATATGCCCATGAGTGGACGTGCCCTATGCTCCCTAAGCTGTGTTTTTTCGATGTTTCAGGACACACCGCACACTTCTCCAGAGTGGCTGTTGGCAATTTACATACCGCCCATCAGCGTAGCAAGGCTGCCATTTCTCCATGGCCTGTCCTGCATTTCTGGTTTTGACACTTTTTGCAGCATGGCCCTTTTGACCGATGGGAAGCGAGACTTCTTTGTAGCGCTGATTTGCCTTTCCAGGTTGCTTGGTTGGCCAAAAAGGGCGTATGCGTTTTTTCCTGAATACATTCAGGAAAAAACGCATACGCCCTTTTTGGCCAAGGGCATCATTGTCGACGTTTTGCCGCTTTTCATGTGCTTTAAAGGCGATTCGAATCTACCTCCTGAAACCTGTTTCCTGCAATTCTGCCTTGCTTTCAAATCCTCTTCGTTGCCTTCCCTCAATATATCTGTGGATGAGAGTTATCATTTATAACTCTGCGGGTTTGTGAATTGCAGTGTCCCTGAGCTCCATTTTTCAACTCGCTTTTTTGGGAGCTGGCCGCAAAAGCGCGGGATTGCCTCAGGCCCTATTCTGCTTCTGGGCGGCAGGCTGAGCCTGTGGTTAAATCTTCTTCCTGATGGGAAAAAAGTGTGACCTGTGCCTGTCCCAACACCTAGAGCTAGTCTCTCGTTGGTTGCCCCTCTTCCCGTTCAACCTCAGGATAAATTGCAGTCTGTACAGAACTGGAGGTTAAAGGTGCTGATTCTCCAACGAGGGAGATTGCTAATAAAGCGGCTGGAATGGCGAACACGAGCACAAGGAGATGAGAAGTGAGGTGCGTTTCAGGAACCTTTCCCGATGAGACGGTGTACCATCTTCTGGGTTTCTCACGCATGTTTTCGATGTAGGAAGATGCCCTTGAACCTGGAGATTTGGGATCCATGGGATGGGTACGATGCAGTATTACTTTAAAGGGACTGCGTTTGCCCACCCAACCTCACCAAACCTCTAAGCCCCAAGAGTGTCCACCCTTACGTCTCATCTAGCTGTGGGTCTAGATATGGTCAGTCCACGTTGCGTCACAGCCCCTGAACGAATTATGTAAGAATTTCTCTGTCTTTCACTCTCTTTGTTTCATGGGTTTATAAAAGTAATTTATTTTTAAAATGGGGTTTAGCTGCTTTTCACTGCTGTGTTTATGCTGCTTTACCCCCACTTGACACACTTCCAGTGAAATATCAATACATAGGTTTTAAGATTCTTACTAGTCAGATATATTCTTGTGCGGTGAATAGGGGGTGTTGAATCCAGTTCACTGAGCAAGGAGTAGGTCTTGTCTACTACATATTGGGTGTATGGAACGGTATCTGAGATAATTTGAAACACTTGATTTATGCATCACCCCAAATCACATTTCCCGTTAAGCAGTCATAGTGTGTTTTCAAAATGTGTGACTCTGTTCTGTTTTGTAATTCAGTTCAAGGGTAACGGTTTTTACATTCCCTCTATAAGTGATATCTTATGATAAGTGTCTTTTTCTGTGTGACTTATTTCTGTTAGAATCGTCGTATCTAAATCCACTCATCTTGCTTCTACTAGCCTTATGACTTTGATTTCATGTCTGAGTGATATTCCATTGTACATAAGGACCACAACTTCTTTATGCATTTTTCTCTTTCCTGGGATATTTAAGGTGTGATGAATTGGAGGTTCTTGTCAACAGAGCAGCCCTAAACTTTTGGGTGCCTGTGTCTTGCAGATTTTTAGTTTTCCCAATTTATACGCCCATGAGTGGACGTGCCCTATGCTCCCTAAGCTGTGTTTTTTCGATGTTTCACGACACACCGCACACTTCTCCAGAGTGGCTGTTGGCAATTTACATCCCGCCCATCAGCGTAGCAAGGCTGCCATTTCTCCATGGCCTGTCCTGCATTTCTGGTTTTGACACTTTTTGCAGCATGGCCCTTTTGACCGATGGGAAGCGAGACTTCTTTGTAGCGCTGATTAGCCTTTCCAGGTTGCTTGGTTGGCCAAAAAGGGCGTATGCGTTTTTTCCTGAATATAATCAGGAAAAAATGCATACGCACTTTTTGGCCAAGGGCATCATTGTCGACGTTTTGCCGCTTTTCATGTGCTTTAAGGGCGATTCGAATCTACCTCCTGAAACCTGTTTCCTGCAATTCTGCCTTGCTTTCAAATCCTCTTCGTTGCCTTCCCTCAATATATTTGTGGACGAGAGTTATCATTTATAACTCAGCGGGTTTGTGAATTGCAGTGCCCCTGAGCTCCATTTTTCAACTGTCTTTTTTGGGAGCTGGCCGCAAAAGCACTGGATTGCCTCAGGCACTATTCTGGTTCCCGGCGGCAGGATTAGCCTGTGGTTAATTCTTCTTCCTGATGGGAAAATACAGTGACCTGTGCCTGTCCCAACACCTAGATCTAGTCTCTCATTGGTTGCCCCTCTTCCCGTTCATCTTCAGGACAAATTGCAACCTGTAGGGAACAGGAGCTTAAAGGTGCTGATTCTCCAAGTAGGGAGATTGCTAGTAAAGTAGCTGGAAAGGCGAACCCGAGCACAAGGAGATGAGACATGAGGTGCGATTTAGAAACCTTTCAAAATCACACGGTGTACCATCTTCTGGGTTTCTCATGCATGTTTTCGATGTAGGAAGATGCCCTTGAACCTGGAGATTTGGGACCCATGGGATGGGTACCACGCAGTATTACTTTAAAGGGTCTGCGTTTGCTCACCCAACCTCACCCAACCTCTCAGCCCCAAGAGTGTCCACCCTTATGTCTCATCCAGCTGTGGGTCTAGATATGGTCAATCCAGGTTGCATCACAGCCCCTGAAGGAATTGTGTAAGAATTTCTCTCTCTTTCACTGTCTTTGTTTTACGGGTTTTTAAAAGTAATTTATTTTTATAACGGGGTTTAGCTGCTTTTCACGGCTGTGTTTATGTGGCCTTACACCCACTTGACTCACTTCCAGACAGATATCAATACATAGGTTTTAAGATTCTTACTACTCAGATATATTCTTGTGCGGTGAATAGGAGGTGTTGAGTCCAGTTCACTGAGCAAGGAGTAGGTCTTGTCTATTACATATTGGGTGTATGGAACGGTATCTGAGCGAATTTGAAATCCTTGTTTTATGCATCACCCCACCTCACCTTTCACGTTAAGCAGACATAGTGTGTTTTCTAAACGTGTGACTCTGTTCTGTTTTGTAATTCAGTTCAAGTGTAGCGGTTTTTACATTCCCTCTATAAGTGATAGCTTATGATAAGTGTCTTTTTCTGTGTGACTTATTTCACTTAGAATCGTCGTACCTAAATCCACTCATCTTGCTTCTACTAGCCTTATGACTTTGATTTCATGTCTGAGTGATATTCCATTGTACATAAGGACCACAACTTCTTTATGCATTTTTCCCTTTCCTGGGATATTTAAGGTGTGATGAATTGGAGGTTCTTGTCAACAGAGCAGCCCTAAACTTTGGGGTGCCTGTGTCTTGCTGAATTTTAGTTTTCCCAATTTATACGCCCATGAGTGGACGTGCCCTATGCTCCCTAAGCTGTGTTTTTTCCATGTTTCAGGACACACCGTACACTTCTCCAGAGTGGCTGTTGGCAATTTACATCCCGCCCTTCAGCGTAGCAAGGCTGCCATTTCTCCATGGCCTGTCCTGCATTTCTGGTTTTGACACTTTTTGCAGCCTGGCCCTTTTGACAGATGGGAAGCGAGACTTCTTTGTAGCGCTGATTAGCCTTTCCAGGTTGCTTGGTTGGCCACAAAGGGCGTATGCGTTTTTTCCTGAATATAATCAGGAAAAAATGCATACGCACTTTTTGGCCAAGGGCATCATTGTCGACGTTTTGCCGCTTTTCATGTGCTTAAAGGGCGATTCGAATCTACCTCCTGAAACCTGTTTCCTGCAATTCTGCCTTGCTTTCAAATTCTCTTCGTTGCCTTCCCTCAATATATTTGTGGACGAGAGTTATCATTTATAACTCAGCGGGTTTGTGAATTGCAGTGTCCCTGAGCTCCATTTTTCAACTCGCTTTTTTGGGAGCTGGCTGCAAAAGCGCGGGATTGCCTGAGGCCGTATTCTGCTTCTGGGCGGCAGGCTGAGCCTGTGGTTAAATCTTCTTCCTGATGGGAAAAAAAGTGTGACCTGTGCCTGTCCCAACACCTAGAGCTAGTCTCTCGTTGGTTGCCCCACTTCCCGTTCAACCTCAGGATAAATTGCAGTCTGTACAGAACTGGAGGTTAAAGGTGCTGATTCTCCAACGAGGGAGATTGCTAATAAAGCGGCTGGAATGGCGAACACGAGCACAAGGAGATGAGAAGTGAGGTGCGTTTCAGGAACCTTTCCCGATGAGACGGTGTACCATCTTCTGGGTTTCTCACGCATGTTTTCGATGTAGGAAGATGCCCTTGAACCTGGAGATTTGGGATCCATGGGATGGGTACGATGCAGTATTACTTTAAAGGGACTGCGTTTGCCCACCCAACCTCACCAAACCTCTCAGCCCCAAGAGTGTCCACCCTTATGTCTCATCTAGCTGTGGGTCTAGATATGGTCAGTCCACGTTGCATCACAGCCCCTGAACGAATTATGTAAGAATTTCTCTGTCTTTCACTCTCTTTGTTTCATGGGTTTATAAAAGTAATTTATTTTTAAAATGGGGTTTAGCTGCTTTTCACTGCTGTGTTTATGCTGCTTTACCCCCACTTGACACACTTCCAGTGAAATATCAATACATAGGTTTTAAGATTCTTACTAGTCAGATATATTCTTGTGCGTTGAATAGGGGGTGTTGAATCCAGTTCACTGAGCAAGGAGTAGGTCTTGTCTACTACATATTGGGTGTATGGAACGGTATCTGAGATAATTTGAAACACTTGATTTATGCATCACCCCAAATCACATTTCCCGTTAAGCAGCCATAGTGTGTTTTCAAAATGTGTGACTCTGTTCTGTTTTGTAATTCAGTTCAAGGGTAACGGTTTTTACATTCCCTCTATAAGTGATATCTTATGATAAGGGTCTTTTTCTGTGTGACTTATTTCTGTTAGAATCGTCGTACCTAAATCCAATCATCATGCTGCTCCTAGCCTTAGGACATTGTTTTCATGGCTGAGTGATATTCCATTGTACATAAGGACCTCAACTTCTTTATCCATTTTTCTCTTTCCTGGGATATTTAAGGTGGAATGAAGTGGAGGTCCTTGTCAACAGAGCAGCCCTAAACTTTTGGGTGCCTGTGTCTTGCTGATTTTTAGTTTTCCCAATTTGTACACCCATGAGTGGAAGTGCCCTATGCTCTCTAAGCTGTGTGTTTTAGATGTTTCAGGACACACCGTACACTACTCCAGAGTGGCTGTTGGCAATTTACATCCCGCCCATCAGCGTAGCAAGGCTGCCATTTCTCCATGGCCTGTCCTGCATTTCTGGTTTTGACACTTTTTGCAGCATGGCCCTTTTGACAGATGGGAAGCGAGACTTCTTTGTAGCGCTGATTTGACTTTCCAGGTTGCTTGGTTGGCCAAAAAGGGCGTATGCGTTTTTTCCTGAATATATTCAGGAAAAAACGCATACGCCCTTTTTGGCCAAGGGCATCATTGTCGACGTTTTGCCGCTTTTCATGTGCTTTAAAGGCGATTCGAATCTACCTCCTGAAACCTGTTTCCTGCAATTCTGCCTTGCTTTCAAATCCTCTTCGTTGCCTTCCCTCAATATATTTGTGGACGAGAGTTATCATTTATAACTCTGTGGGTTTGTGAATTGCAGTGTCCCTGAGCTCCATTTTTCAACTCGCTTTTTTGGGAGCTGGCCGCAAAAACGCGGGATTGCCTCAGGCCCTATTTTGGTTCCCCTCGGCATGCTGAGCCTGTAGTTAATTCTTCTTCCTGATGGGAAAATAGAGTGACCTGTGCCTGTCCCAACACCTATATCTAGTCTCTCATTGGTTGCCCCTCTTCCCGTTCATCCTCAGGACAAATTGCAACCTGTAGGGAACAGGAGCTTAAAGGTGCTGATTCTCCAAGTAGGGAGATTGCTAGTAAAGTAGCTGGAATGGCGAACCCAAGCACAAGGAGATGAGAAATGAGGTGCGTTTTAGAAACCTTTCAAAATCACACGGTGTACCATCTTCTGGGTTTCTCATGCATGTTTTCGATGTAGGAAGATGCCCTTGAACCTGCAGATTTGGGACCCATGGGATGGGTACCACGCAGTATTACTTTAAAGGGTCTGCGTTTGCTCACCCAACCTCACCAAACCTCTCAGCCCCAAGAGTGTCCACCCTTATGTCTCATCCAGCTGTGGGTCTAGATATGGTCAATCCAGGTTGCATCACAGCCCCTGAAGGAATTGTGTAAGAATTTCTCTCTCTTTCACTGTCTTTGTTTTACGGGTTTTTAAAAGTAATTTATTTTTATAATGGGGTTTAGCTGCTTTTCACGGCTGTGTTTATGTGGCCTTACACCCACTTGACTCACTTCCAGACAGATATCAATACATAGGTTTTAAGATTCTTACTAGTCACATATATTCTTGTGCGATGAATAGGGGGTGTTGAGTCCAGTTCACTGAGCAAGGAGTAGGTCTTGTCTATTACATATTGGGTGTATGGAACGGTATCTGAGCGAATTTGAAACCCTTGTTTTATGCATCACCCCACCTCACCTTTCCCGTTAAGCAGCCATAGTGTGTTTTCTAAACGTGTGACTCTGTTCTGTTTTGTAATTCAGTTCAAGTGTAGCGGTTTTTACATTCCCTCTATAAGTGATAGCTTATGATAAGTGTCTTTTTCTGTGTGACTTATTTCACTTAGAATCGTCGTACCTAAATCCACTCATCTTGCTTCTAATAGCCTTATGACTTTGATTTCATGTCTGAGTGATATTCCATTGTACATAAGGACCACAACTTCTTTATGCATTTTTCTCTTTCCTGGGATATTTAAGGTGTGATGAATTGGAGGTTCTTGTCAACAGAGCAGCCCTAAACTTTGGGGTGCCTGTGTCTTGCTGAGTTTTAGTTTTCCCAATTTATACGCCCATGAGTGGACGTGCCCTATGCTCCCTAAGCTGTGTTTTTTCGATGTTTCACGACACACCGCACCCTTCTCCAGAGTGGCTGTTGGCAATTTACATCCCGCCCTTCAGCGTAGCAAGGCTGCCATTTCTCCATGGCCTGTCCTGCATTTCTGGTTTTGACACTTTTTGCAGCATGGCCCTTTTGACCGATGGGAAGCGAGACTTCTTTGTAGCGCTGATTAGCCTTTCCAGGTTGCTTGGTTGGCCAAAAAGGGCGTATGCGTTTTTTCCTGAATATAATCAGGAAAAAATGCATACGCACTTTTTGGCCAAGGGCATCATTGTCGACGTTTTGCCGCTTTTCATGTGCTTTAAGGGCGATTCGAATCTACCTCCTGAAACCTGTTTCCTGCAATTCTGCCTTGCTCTCAAATCCTCTTCGTTGCCTTCCATCAATATATTTGTGGACGAGAGTTATCATTTATAACTCAGCGGGTTTGTGAATTGCAGTGCCCCTGAGCTCCATTTTTCAACTGTCTTTTTTGGGAGCTGGCCGCAAAAGCACTGGATTGCCTCAGGCACTATTCTGGTTCCCGGCGGCAGGATTAGCCTGTGGTTAATTCTTCTTCCTGATGGGAAAATACAGTGACCTGTGCCTGTCCCAACACCTAGATCTAGTCTCTCATTGGTTGCCCCTCTTCCCGTTCATCCTCAGGACAAATTGCAACCTGTAGGGAACAGGAGCTTAAAGGTGCTGATTCTCCAAGTAGGGAGATTGCTAGTAAAGTAGCTGGAATGGCGAACCCGAGCACAAGGAGATGAGACATGAGGTGCGATTTAGAAACCTTTCAAAATCACACGGTGTACCATCTTCTGGGTTTCTCATGCATGTTTTCGATGTAGGAAGATGCCCTTGAACCTGGAGATTTGGGACCCATGGGATGGGTACCACGCAGTATTACTTTAAAGGGTCTGCGTTTGCTCACCCAACCTCACCCAACCTCTCAGCCCCAAGAGTGTCCACCCTTATGTCTCATCCAGCTGTGGGTCTAGACATGGTCAATCCAGGTTGCAACACAGCCCCTGAACGAATTTTGTAAGAATTTCTCTCTCTTTCACTGTCTTTGTTTTACGGGTTTTTAAAAGTAATTTATTTTTATAATGGGGTTTAGCTGCTTTTCACGGCTGTGTTTATGCGGCTTTACACCCACTTGACTCACTTCCAGACAGATATCAATACATAGGTTTTAAGATTCTTACTACTCAGATATATTCTTGTGCGGTGAATAGGGGGTGTTGAGTCCAGTTCACTGAGCAAGGAGTAGGTCTTGTCTATTACATATTGGGTGTATGGAACGGTATCTGAGCGAATTTGAAACCCTTGTTTTATGCATCACCCCACCTCACCTTTCCTGTTAAGCAGACATAGTGTGTTTTCTAAACGTGTGACTCTGTTCTGTTTTGTAATTCAGTTCAAGTGTAGCGGTTTTTACATTCCCTCTATAAGTGATAGCTTATGATAAGTGTCTTTTTCTGTGTGACTTATTTCACTTAGAATCGTCGTACCTAAATCCACTCATCTTGCTTCTACTAGCCTTATGACTTTGATTTCATGTCTGAGTGATATTCCATTGTACATAAGGACCACAACTTCTTTATGCATTTTTCTCTTTCCTGGGATATTTAAGGTGTGATGAAGTGGAGATTCTTGTCAACAGAGCAGCGCTAAACTTTGGGGTGCCTGTGTCTTGCTGATTTTTAGTTTTCCCAATTTATACGCCCATGAGTGGACGTGCCCTATGCTCCCTAAGCTGTGTTTTTTCCATGTTTCAGGACACACCGTACACTTCTCCAGAGTGGCTGTTGGCAATTTACATCCCGCCCTTCAGCGTAGCAAGGCTGCCATTTCCCCATGGCCTGTCCTGCATTTCTGGTTTTGACACTTTTTGCAGCATGGCCCTTTTGACCGATGGGAAGCGAGACTTCTTTGTAGCGCTGATTAGCCTTTCCAGGTTGCTTGGTTGGCCAAAAAGGGCGTATGCGTTTTTTCCTGAATATAATCAGGAAAAAATGCATACGCACTTTTTGGCCAAGGGCATCATTGTCGACGTTTTGCCGCTTTTCATGTGCTTAAAGGGCGATTCGAATCTACCTCCTGAAACCTGTTTCCTGCAATTCTGCCTTGCTTTCAAATCCTCTTCGTTGCCTTCCCTCAATATATTTGTGGACGAGAGTTATCATTTATAACTCAGCGGGTTTGTGAATTGCAGTGTCCCTGAGCTCCATTTTTCAACTCGCTTTTTTGGGAGCTGGCCGCAAAAGCGCGGGATTGCCTGAGGCCCTATTCTGCTTCTGGGCGGCAGGCTGAGCCTGTGGTTAAATCTTCTTCCTGATGGGAAAAAAGTGTGACCTGTGCCTGTCCCAACACCTAGAGCTAGTCTCTCGTTGGTTGCCCCTCTTCCCGTTCAACCTCAGGATAAATTGCAGTCTGTACAGAACTGGAGGTTAAAGGTGCTGATTCTCCAACGAGGGAGATTGCTAATAAAGCGGCTGGAATGGCGAACACGAGCACAAGGAGATGAGAAGTGAGGTGCGTTTCAGGAACCTTTCCCGATGAGACGGTGTACCATCTTCTGGGTTTCTCACGCATGTTTTCGATGTAGGAAGATGCCCTTGAACCTGGAGATTTGGGATCCATGGGATGGGTACGATGCAGTATTACTTTAAAGGGACTGCGTTTGCCCACCCAACCTCACCAAACCTCTCAGCCCCAAGAGTGTCCACCCTTATGTCTCATCTAGCTGTGGGTCTAGATATGGTCAGTCCACGTTGCATCACAGCCCCTGAACGAATTATGTAAGAATTTCTCTGTCTTTCACTCTCTTTGTTTCATGGGTTTATAAAAGTAATTTATTTTTAAAATGGGGTTTAGCTGCTTTTCACTGCTGTGTTTATGCTGCTTTACCCCCACTTGACACACTTCCAGTGAAATATCAATACATAGGTTTTAAGATTCTTACTAGTCAGATATATTCTTGTGCGGTGAATAGGGGGTGTTGAATCCAGTTCACTGAGCAAGGAGTAGGTCTTGTCTACTACATATTGGGTGTATGGAACGGTATCTGAGATAATTTGAAACACTTGATTTATGCATCACCCCAAATCACATTTCCCGTTAAGCAGCCATAGTGTGTTTTCAAAATGTGTGACTCTGTTCTGTTTTGTAATTCAGTTCAAGGGTAACGGTTTTTACATTCCCTCTATAAGTGATATCTTATGATAAGTGTCTTTTTCTGTGTGACTTATTTCTGTTAGAATCGTTGTACCTAAATCCAATCATCATGCTGCTCCTAGCCTTAGGACATTGTTTACATGGCTGAGTGATATTCCATTGTACATAAGGACCTCAACTTCTTTATCCATTTTTCTCTTTCCTGGGATATTTAAGGTGGAATGAAGTGGAGGTCCTTGTCAACAGAGCAGCCCTAAACTTTTGGGTGCCTGTGTCTTGCTGATTTTTAGTTTTCCCAATTTGTACACCCATGAGTGGAAGTGCCCTATGCTCTCTAAGCTGTGTGTTTTAGATGTTTCAGGACACACCGTACACTACTCCAGAGTGGCTGTTGGCAATTTACATCCCGCCCATCAGCGTAGCAAGGCTGCCATTTCTCCATGGCCTGTCCTGCATTTCTGGTTTTGACACTTTTTGCAGCATGGCCCTTTTGACAGATGGGAAGCGAGACTTCTTTGTAGCGCTGATTTGCCTTTCCAGGTTGCTTGGTTGGCCAAAAAGGGCGTATGCGTTTTTTCCTGAATATATTCAGGAAAAAACACATACGCCCTTTTTGGCCAAGGGCATCATTGTCGACGTTTTGCCGCTTTTCATGTGCTTTAAAGGCGATTCGAATCTACCTCCTGAAACCTGTTTCCTGCAATTCTGCCTTGCTTTCAAATCCTCTTCGTTGCCTTCCCTCAATATATTTGTGGACGAGAGTTATCATTTATAACTCTGTGGGTTTGTGAATTGCAGTGTCCCTGAGCTCCATTTTTCAACTCGCTTTTTTGGGAGCTGGCCGCAAAAACGCGGGATTGCCTCAGGCCCTATTTTGGTTCCCCTCGACATGCTGAGCCTGTAGTTAATTCTTCTTCCTGATGGGAAAATAGAGTGACCTGTGCCTGTCCCAACACCTATATCTAGTCTCTCATTGGTTGCCCCTCTTCCCGTTCATCCTCAGGACAAATTGCAACCTGTAGGGAACAGGAGCTTAAAGGTGCTGATTCTCCAAGTAGGGAGATTGCTAGTAAAGTAGCTGGAATGGCGAACCCAAGCACAAGGAGATGAGAAATGAGGTGCGTTTTAGAAACCTTTCAAAATCACACGGTGTACCATCTTCTGGGTTTCTCATGCATGTTTTCGATGTAGGAAGATGCCCTTGAACCTGCAGATTTGGGACCCATGGGATGGGTACCACGCAGTATTACTTTAAAGGGTCTGCGTTTGCTCACCCAACCTCACCAAACCTCTCAGCCCCAAGAGTGTCCACCCTTATGTCTCATCCAGCTGTGGGTCTAGATATGGTCAATCCAGGTTGCATCACAGCCCCTGAAGGAATTGTGTAAGAGTTTCTCTCTCTTTCACTGTCTTTGTTTTACGGGTTTTTAAAAGTAATTTATTTTTATAATGGGGTTTAGCTGCTTTTCACGGCTGTGTTTATGTGGCCTTACACCCACTTGACTCACTTCCAGACAGATATCAATACATAGGTTTTAAGATTCTTACTAGTCACATATATTCTTGTGCGATGAATAGGGGGTGTTGAGTCCAGTTCACTGAGCAAGGAGTAGGTCTTGTCTATTACATATTGGGTGTATGGAACGGTATCTGAGCGAATTTGAAACCCTTGTTTTATGCATCACCCCACCTCACCTTTCCCGTTAAGCAGCCATAGTGTGTTTTCTAAACGTGTGACTCTGTTCTATTTTGTAATTCAGTTCAAGTGTAGCGGTTTTTACATTCCCTCTATAAGTGATAGCTTATGATAAGTGTCTTTTTCTGTGTGACTTATTTCACTTAGAATCGTCGTACCTAAATCCACTCATCTTGCTTCTACTAGCCTTATGACTTTGATTTCATGTCTGAGTGATATTCCATTGTACATAAGGACCACAACTTCTTTATGCATTTTTCTCTTTCCTGGGATATTTAAGGTGTGATGAATTGGAGGTTCTTGTCAACAGAGCAGCCCTAAACTTTGGGGTGCCTGTGTCTTGCTGAGTTTTAGTTTTCCCAATTTATACGCCCATGAGTGGACGTGCCCTATGCTCCCTAAGCTGTGTTTTTTCGATGTTTCACGACACACCGCACCCTTCTCCAGAGTGGCTGTTGGCAATTTACATCCCGCCCATCAGCGTAGCAAGGCTGCCATTTCTCCATGGCCTGTCCTGCATTTCTGGTTTTGACACTTTTTGCAGCATGGCCCTTTTGACCGATGGGAAGCGAGACTTCTTTGTAGCGCTGATTAGCCTTTCCAGGTTGCTTGGTTGGCCAAAAAGGGCGTATGCGTTTTTTCCTGAATATAATCAGGAAAAAATGCATACGCACTTTTTGGCCAAGGGCATCATTGTCGACGTTTTGCCGCTTTTCATGTGCTTTAAGGGCGATTCGAATCTACCTCCTGAAACCTGTTTCCTGCAATTCTGCCTTGCTCTCAAATCCTCTTCGTTGCCTTCCATCAATATATTTGTGGACGAGAGTTATCATTTATAACTCAGCGGGTTTGTGAATTGCAGTGCCCCTGAGCTCCATTTTTCAACTGTCTTTTTTGGGAGCTGGCCGCAAAAGCACTGGATTGCCTCAGGCACTATTCTGGTTCCCGGCGGCAGGATTAGCCTGTGGTTAATTCTTCTTCCTGATGGGAAAATACAGTGACCTGTGCCTGTCCCAACACCTAGATCTACTCTCTCATTGGTTGCCCCTCTTCCCGTTCATCCTCAGGACAAATTGCAACCTGTAGGGAACAGGAGCTTAAAGGTGCTGATTCTCCAAGTAGGGAGATTGCTAGTAAAGTAGCTGGAATGGCGAACCCGAGCACAAGGAGATGAGACATGAGGTGCGATTTAGAAACCTTTCAAAATCACACGGTGTACCATCTTCTGGGTTTCTCATGCATGTTTTCGATGTAGGAAGATGCCCTTGAACCTGGAGATTTGGGACCCATGGGATGGGTACCACGCAGTATTACTTTAAAGGGTCTGCGTTTGCTCACCCAACCTCACCCAACCTCTCAGCCCCAAGAGTGTCCACCCTTATGTCTCATCCAGCTGTGGGTCTAGACATGGTCAATCCAGGTTGCAACACAGCCCCTGAACGAATTTTGTAAGAATTTCTCTCTCTTTCACTGTCTTTGTTTTACGGGTTTTTAAAAGTAATTTATTTTTATAATGGGGTTTAGCTGCTTTTCACGGCTGTGTTTATGCGGCTTTACACCCACTTGACTCACTTCCAGACAGATATCAATACATAGGTTTTAAGATTCTTACTACTCAGATATATTCTTGTGCGGTGAATAGGGGGTGTTGAGTCCAGTTCACTGAGCAAGGAGTAGGTCTTGTCTATTACATATTGGGTGTATGGAACGGTATCTGAGCGAATTTGAAACCCTTGTTTTATGCATCACCCCACCTCACCTTTCCTGTTAAGCAGACATAGTGTGTTTTCTAAACGTGTGACTCTGTTCTGTTTTGTAATTCAGTTCAAGTGTAGCGGTTTTTACATTCCCTCTATAAGTGATAGCTTATGATAAGTGTCTTTTTCTGTGTGACTTATTTCACTTAGAATCGTCGTACCTAAATCCACTCATCTTGCTTCTACTAGCCTTATGACTTTGATTTCATGTCTGAGTGATATTCCATTGTACATAAGGACCACAACTTCTTTATGCATTTTTCTCTTTCCCGGGATATTTAAGGTGTGATGAAGTGGAGATTCTTGTCAACAGAGCAGCGCTAAACTTTGGGGTGCCTGTGTCTTGCTGATTTTTAGTTTTCCCAATTTATACGCCCATGAGTGGACGTGCCCTATGCTCCCTAAGCTGTGTTTTTTCCATGTTTCAGGACACACCGTACACTTCTCCAGAGTGGCTGTTGGCAATTTACATCCCGCCCTTCAGCGTAGCAAGGCTGCCATTTCCCCATGGCCTGTCCTGCATTTCTGGTTTTGACACTTTTTGCAGCATGGCCCTTTTGACCGATGGGAAGCGAGACTTCTTTGTAGCGCTGATTAGCCTTTCCAGGTTGCTTGGTTGGCCAAAAAGGGCGTATGCGTTTTTTCCTGAATATAATCAGGAAAAAATGCATACGCACTTTTTGGCCAAGGGCATCATTGTCGACGTTTTGCCGCTTTTCATGTGCTTAAAGGGCGATTCGAATCTACCTCCTGAAACCTGTTTCCTGCAATTCTGCCTTGCTTTCAAATCCTCTTCGTTGCCTTCCCTCAATATATTTGTGGACGAGAGTTATCATTTATAACTCAGCGGGTTTGTGAATTGCAGTGTCCCTGAGCTCCATTTTTCAACTCGCTTTTTTGGGAGCTGGCCGCAAAAGCGCGGGATTGCCTGAGGCCCTATTCTGCTTCTGGGCGGCAGGCTGAGCCTGTGGTTAAATCTTCTTCCTGATGGGAAAAAAGTGTGACCTGTGCCTGTCCCAACACCTAGAGCTAGTCTCTCGTTGGTTGCCCCTCTTCCCGTTCAACCTCAGGATAAATTGCAGTCTGTACAGAACTGGAGGTTAAAGGTGCTGATTCTCCAACGAGGGAGATTGCTAATAAAGCGGCTGGAATGGCGAACACGAGCACAAGGAGATGAGAAGTGAGGTGCGTTTCAGGAACCTTTCCCGATGAGACGGTGTACCATCTTCTGGGTTTCTCACGCATGTTTTCGATGTAGGAAGATGCCCTTGAACCTGGAGATTTGGGATCCATGGGATGGGTACGATGCAGTATTACTTTAAAGGGACTGCGTTTGCCCACCCAACCTCACCAAACCTCTCAGCCCCAAGAGTGTCCACCCTTATGTCTCATCTAGCTGTGGGTCTAGATATGGTCAGTCCACGTTGCATCACAGCCCCTGAACGAATTATGTAAGAATTTCTCTGTCTTTCACTCTCTTTGTTTCATGGGTTTATAAAAGTAATTTATTTTTAAAATGGGGTTTAGCTGCTTTTCACTGCTGTGTTTATGCTGCTTTACCCCCACTTGACACACTTCCAGTGAAATATCAATACATAGGTTTTAAGATTCTTACTAGTCAGATATATTCTTGTGCGGTGAATAGGGGGTGTTGAATCCAGTTCACTGAGCAAGGAGTAGGTCTTGTCTACTACATATTGGGTGTATGGAACGGTATCTGAGATAATTTGAAACACTTGATTTATGCATCACCCCAAATCACATTTCCCGTTAAGCAGCCATAGTGTGTTTTCAAAATGTGTGACTCTGTTCTGTTTTGTAATTCAGTTCAAGGGTAACGGTTTTTACATTCCCTCTATAAGTGATATCTTATGATAAGTGTCTTTTTCTGTGTGACTTATTTCTGTTAGAATCGTTGTACCTAAATCCAATCATCATGCTGCTCCTAGCCTTAGGACATTGTTTACATGGCTGAGTGATATTCCATTGTACATAAGGACCTCAACTTCTTTATCCATTTTTCTCTTTCCTGGGATATTTAAGGTGGAATGAAGTGGAGGTCCTTGTCAACAGAGCAGCCCTAAACTTTCGGGTGCCTGTGTCTTGCTGATTTTTAGTTTTTCCAATTTATATGCCCATGAGTGGACGTGCCCTATGCTCCCTAAGCTGTTTTTTTTCGATGTTTCAGGACACACCGTACACTTCTCCAGAGTGGCTGTTGGCAATTTACATCCCGCCCATCAGCGTAGCAAGGCTGCCATTTCTCCATGGCCTGTCCTGCATTTCTGGTTTTGACACTTTTTGCAGCATGGCCCTTTTGACCGATGGGAAGCGAGACTTCCTTGTAGCACTGATTTGCCTTTCCAGGCTGCTTGGTTGGCCAGAAAGGGCGTATGCGTGTTTTCCTGAATATATTCAGGAAAACACGCATACGCCCTTTTTGGCCAAGGGCATCATTGTCGATGTTTTGCCACTTTTCATGTGCTTTAAAGGCGATTCGAATCTACCTCCTGAAACCTGTTTCCTGCAATTCTGCCTTGCTTTCAAATCCTCTTCGTTGCCTTCCATCAATATATTTGTGGACGAGAGTTATCATTTATAACTCAGCGGGTTTGTGAATTGCAGTGCCCCTGAGCTCCATTTTTCAACTGTCTTTTTTGGGAGCTGGCCGCAAAAGCACTGGATTGCCTCAGGCACTATTCTGGTTCCCGGCGGCAGGATTAGCCTGTGGTTAATTCTTCTTCCTGATGGGAAAATACAGTGACCTGTGCCTGTCCCAACACCTAGATCTACTCTCTCATTGGTTGCCCCTCTTCCCGTTCATCCTCAGGACAAATTGCAACCTGTAGGGAACAGGAGCTTAAAGGTGCTGATTCTCCAAGTAGGGAGATTGCTAGTAAAGTAGCTGGAATGGCGAACCCGAGCACAAGGAGATGAGACATGAGGTGCGATTTAGAAACCTTTCAAAATCACACGGTGTACCATCTTCTGGGTTTCTCATGCATGTTTTCGATGTAGGAAGATGCCCTTGAACCTGGAGATTTGGGACCCATGGGATGGGTACCACGCAGTATTACTTTAAAGGGTCTGCGTTTGCTCACCCAACCTCACCCAACCTCTCAGCCCCAAGAGTGTCCACCCTTATGTCTCATCCAGCTGTGGGTCTAGACATGGTCAATCCAGGTTGCAACACAGCCCCTGAACGAATTTTGTAAGAATTTCTCTCTCTTTCACTGTCTTTGTTTTACGGGTTTTTAAAAGTAATTTATTTTTATAATGGGGTTTAGCTGCTTTTCACGGCTGTGTTTATGCGGCTTTACACCCACTTGACTCACTTCCAGACAGATATCAATACATAGGTTTTAAGATTCTTACTACTCAGATATATTCTTGTGCGGTGAATAGGGGGTGTTGAGTCCAGTTCACTGAGCAAGGAGTAGGTCTTGTCTATTACATATTGGGTGTATGGAACGGTATCTGAGCGAATTTGAAACCCTTGTTTTATGCATCACCCCACCTCACCTTTCCTGTTAAGCAGACATAGTGTGTTTTCTAAACGTGTGACTCTGTTCTGTTTTGTAATTCAGTTCAAGTGTAGCGGTTTTTACATTCCCTCTATAAGTGATAGCTTATGATAAGTGTCTTTTTCTGTGTGACTTATTTCACTTAGAATCGTCGTACCTAAATCCACTCATCTTGCTTCTACTAGCCTTATGACTTTGATTTCATGTCTGAGTGATATTCCATTGTACATAAGGACCACAACTTCTTTATGCATTTTTCTCTTTCCCGGGATATTTAAGGTGTGATGAAGTGGAGATTCTTGTCAACAGAGCAGCGCTAAACTTTGGGGTGCCTGTGTCTTGCTGATTTTTAGTTTTCCCAATTTATACGCCCATGAGTGGACGTGCCCTATGCTCCCTAAGCTGTGTTTTTTCCATGTTTCAGGACACACCGTACACTTCTCCAGAGTGGCTGTTGGCAATTTACATCCCGCCCTTCAGCGTAGCAAGGCTGCCATTTCCCCATGGCCTGTCCTGCATTTCTGGTTTTGACACTTTTTGCAGCATGGCCCTTTTGACCGATGGGAAGCGAGACTTCTTTGTAGCGCTGATTAGCCTTTCCAGGTTGCTTGGTTGGCCAAAAAGGGCGTATGCGTTTTTTCCTGAATATAATCAGGAAAAAATGCATACGCACTTTTTGGCCAAGGGCATCATTGTCGACGTTTTGCCGCTTTTCATGTGCTTAAAGGGCGATTCGAATCTACCTCCTGAAACCTGTTTCCTGCAATTCTGCCTTGCTTTCAAATCCTCTTCGTTGCCTTCCCTCAATATATTTGTGGACGAGAGTTATCATTTATAACTCAGCGGGTTTGTGAATTGCAGTGTCCCTGAGCTCCATTTTTCAACTCGCTTTTTTGGGAGCTGGCCGCAAAAGCGCGGGATTGCCTGAGGCCCTATTCTGCTTCTGGGCGGCAGGCTGAGCCTGTGGTTAAATCTTCTTCCTGATGGGAAAAAAGTGTGACCTGTGCCTGTCCCAACACCTAGAGCTAGTCTCTCGTTGGTTGCCCCTCTTCCCGTTCAACCTCAGGATAAATTGCAGTCTGTACAGAACTGGAGGTTAAAGGTGCTGATTCTCCAACGAGGGAGATTGCTAATAAAGCGGCTGGAATGGCGAACACGAGCACAAGGAGATGAGAAGTGAGGTGCGTTTCAGGAACCTTTCCCGATGAGACGGTGTACCATCTTCTGGGTTTCTCACGCATGTTTTCGATGTAGGAAGATGCCCTTGAACCTGGAGATTTGGGATCCATGGGATGGGTACGATGCAGTATTACTTTAAAGGGACTGCGTTTGCCCACCCAACCTCACCAAACCTCTCAGCCCCAAGAGTGTCCACCCTTATGTCTCATCTAGCTGTGGGTCTAGATATGGTCAGTCCACGTTGCATCACAGCCCCTGAACGAATTATGTAAGAATTTCTCTGTCTTTCACTCTCTTTGTTTCATGGGTTTATAAAAGTAATTTATTTTTAAAATGGGGTTTAGCTGCTTTTCACTGCTGTGTTTATGCTGCTTTACCCCCACTTGACACACTTCCAGTGAAATATCAATACATAGGTTTTAAGATTCTTACTAGTCAGATATATTCTTGTGCGGTGAATAGGGGGTGTTGAATCCAGTTCACTGAGCAAGGAGTAGGTCTTGTCTACTACATATTGGGTGTATGGAACGGTATCTGAGATAATTTGAAACACTTGATTTATGCATCACCCCAAATCACATTTCCCGTTAAGCAGCCATAGTGTGTTTTCAAAATGTGTGACTCTGTTCTGTTTTGTAATTCAGTTCAAGGGTAACGGTTTTTACATTCCCTCTATAAGTGATATCTTATGATAAGTGTCTTTTTCTGTGTGACTTATTTCTGTTAGAATCGTTGTACCTAAATCCAATCATCATGCTGCTCCTAGCCTTAGGACATTGTTTACATGGCTGAGTGATATTCCATTGTACATAAGGACCTCAACTTCTTTATCCATTTTTCTCTTTCCTGGGATATTTAAGGTGGAATGAAGTGGAGGTCCTTGTCAACAGAGCAGCCCTAAACTTTTGGGTGCCTGTGTCTTGCTGATTTTTAGTTTTCCCAATTTGTACACCCATGAGTGGAAGTGCCCTATGCTCTCTAAGCTGTGTGTTTTAGATGTTTCAGGACACACCGTACACTACTCCAGAGTGGCTGTTGGCAATTTACATCCCGCCCATCAGCGTAGCAAGGCTGCCATTTCTCCATGGCCTGTCCTGCATTTCTGGTTTTGACACTTTTTGCAGCATGGCCCTTTTGACAGATGGGAAGCGAGACTTCTTTGTAGCGCTGATTTGCCTTTCCAGGTTGCTTGGTTGGCCAAAAAGGGCGTATGCGTTTTTTCCTGAATATATTCAGGAAAAAACACATACGCCCTTTTTGGCCAAGGGCATCATTGTCGACGTTTTGCCGCTTTTCATGTGCTTTAAAGGCGATTCGAATCTACCTCCTGAAACCTGTTTCCTGCAATTCTGCCTTGCTTTCAAATCCTCTTCGTTGCCTTCCCTCAATATATTTGTGGACGAGAGTTATCATTTATAACTCTGTGGGTTTGTGAATTGCAGTGTCCCTGAGCTCCATTTTTCAACTCGCTTTTTTGGGAGCTGGCCGCAAAAACGCGTGATTGCCTCAGGCCCTATTTTGGTTCCCCTCGGCATGCTGAGCCTGTAGTTAATTCTTCTTCCTGATGGGAAAATAGAGTGACCTGTGCCTGTCCCAACACCTATATCTAGTCTCTCATTGGTTGCCCCTCTTCCCGTTCATCCTCAGGACAAAATGCAACCTGTAGGGAACAGGAGCTTAAAGGTGCTGATTCTCCAAGTAGGGAGATTGCTAGTAAAGTAGCTGGAATGGCGAACCCAAGCACAAGGAGATGAGAAATGAGGTGCGTTTTAGAAACCTTTCAAAATCACACGGTGTACCATCTTCTGGGTTTCTCATGCATGTTTTCAATGTAGGAAGATGCCCTTGAACCTGCAGATTTGGGACCCATGGGATGGGTACCACGCAGTATTACTTTAAAGGGTCTGCGTTTGCTCACCCAACCTCACCAAACCTCTCAGCCCCAAGAGTGTCCACCCTTATGTCTCATCCAGCTTTGGGTCTAGATATGGTCAATCCAGGTTGCATCACAGCCCCTGAAGGAATTGTGTAAGAGTTTCTCTCTCTTTCACTGTCTTTGTTTTACGGGTTTTTAAAAGTAATTTATTTTTATAATGGGGTTTAGCTGCTTTTCACGGCTGTGTTTATGTGGCCTTACACCCACTTGACTCACTTCCAGACAGATATCAATACATAGGTTTTAAGATTCTTACTAGTCACATATATTCTTGTGCGATGAATAGGGGGTGTTGAGTCCAGTTCACTGAGCAAGGAGTAGGTCTTGTCTATTACATATTGGGTGTATGGAACGGTATCTGAGCAAATTTGAAACCCTTGTTTTATGCATCACCCCACCTCACCTTTCCCGTTAAGCAGCCATAGTGTGTTTTCTAAACGTGTGACTCTGTTCTGTTTTGTAATTCAGTTCAAGTGTAGCGGTTTTTACATTCCCTCTATAAGTGATAGCATATGATAAGTGTCTTTTTCTGTGTGACTTATTTCACTTAGAATCGTCGTACCTAAATCCACTCATCTTGCTTCTACTAGCCTTATGACTTTGATTTCATGTCTGAGTGATATTCCATTGTATATAAGGACCACAACTTCTTTATGCATTTTTCCCTTTCCTGGGATATTTAAGGTGTGATGAATTGGAGGTTCTTGTCAACAGAGCAGTCCTAAACTTTGGGGTGCCTGTGTCTTGCTGATTTTTAGTTTTCCCAATTTATACGCCCATGAGTGGACGTGCCCTATGCTCCCTAAGCTGTGTTTTTTCCATGTTTCAGGACACACCGTACACTTCTCCAGAGTGGCTGTTGGCAATTTACATCCCGCCCTTCAGCGTAGCAAGGCTGCCATTTCTCCATGGCCTGTCCTGCATTTCTGGTTTTGACACTTTTTGCAGCATGGCCCTTTTGACAGATGGGAAGCGAGACTTCTTTGTAGCGCTGATTAGCCTTTCCAGGTTGCTTGGTTGGCCAAAAAGGGCGTATGCGTTTTTTCCTGAATATAATCAGGAAAAAATGCATACGCACTTTTTGGCCAAGGGCATCATTGTCGACGTTTTGCCGCTTTTCATGTGCTTTAAGGGCGATTCGAATCTACCTCCTGAAACCTGTTTCCTGCAATTCTGCTTTGCTTTCAAATCCTCTTCGTTGCCTTCCATCAATATATTTGTGGACGAGAGTTATCATTTATAACTCAGCGGGTTTGTGAATTGCAGTGCCCCTGAGCTCCATTTTTCAACTGTCTTTTTTGGGAGCTGGCCGCAAAAGCACTGGATTGCCTCAGGCACTATTCTGGTTCCCGGCGGCAGGATTAGCCTGTGGTTAATTCTTCTTCCTGATGGGAAAATACAGTGACCTGTGCCTGTCCCAACACCTAGATCTAGTCTCTCATTGGTTGCCCCTCTTCCCGTTCATCCTCAGGACAAATTGCAACCTGTAGGGAACAGGAGCTTAAAGGTGCTGATTCTCCAAGTAGGGAGATTGCTAGTAAAGTAGCTGGAATGGCGAACCCGAGCACAAGGAGATGAGACATGAGGTGCGATTTAGAAACCTTTCAAAATCACACGGTGTACCATCTTCTGGGTTTCTCATGCATGTTTTCGATGTAGGAAGATGCCCTTGAACCTGGAGATTTGGGACCCATGGGATGGGTACCACGCAGTATTACTTTAAAGGGTCTGCGTTTGCTCACCCAACCTCACCCAACCTCTCAGCCCCAAGAGTGTCCACCCTTATGTCTCATCCAGCTGTGGGTCTAGACATGGTCAATCCAGGTTGCAACACAGCCCCTGAACGAATTTTGTAAGAATTTCTCTCTCTTTCACTGTCTTTGTTTTACGGGTTTTTAAAAGTAATTTATTTTTATAATGGGGTTTAGCTGCTTTTCACGGCTGTGTTTATGCGGCTTTACACCCACTTGACTCACTTCCAGACAGATATCAATACATAGGTTTTAAGATTCTTACTACTCAGATATATTCTTGTGCGGTGAATAGGGGGTGTTGAGTCCAGTTCACTGAGCAAGGAGTAGGTCTTGTCTATTACATATTGGGTGTATGGAACGGTATCTGAGCGAATTTGAAACCCTTGTTTTATGCATCACCCCACCTCACCTTTCCTGTTAAGCAGACATAGTGTGTTTTCTAAACGTGTGACTCTGTTCTGTTTTGTAATTCAGTTCAAGTGTAGCGGTTTTTACATTCCCTCTATAAGTGATAGCTTATGATAAGTGTCTTTTTCTGTGTGACTTATTTCACTTAGAATCGTCGTACCTAAATCCACTCATCTTGCTTCTACTAGCCTTATGACTTTGATTTCATGTCTGAGTGATATTCCATTGTACATAAGGACCACAACTTCTTTATGCATTTTTCTCTTTCCTGGGATATTTAAGGTGTGATGAAGTGGAGATTCTTGTCAACAGAGCAGCGCTAAACTTTGGGGTGCCTGTGTCTTGCTGATTTTTAGTTTTCCCAATTTATACGCCCATGAGTGGACGTGCCCTATGCTCCCTAAGCTGTGTTTTTTCCATGTTTCAGGACACACCGTACACTTCTCCAGAGTGGCTGTTGGCAATTTACATCCCGCCCTTCAGCGTAGCAAGGCTGCCATTTCCCCATGGCCTGTCCTGCATTTCTGGTTTTGACACTTTTTGCAGCATGGCCCTTTTGACCGATGGGAAGCGAGACTTCTTTGTAGCGCTGATTAGCCTTTCCAGGTTGCTTGGTTGGCCAAAAAGGGCGTATGCGTTTTTTCCTGAATATAATCAGGAAAAAATGCATACGCACTTTTTGGCCAAGGGCATCATTGTCGACGTTTTGCCGCTTTTCATGTGCTTAAAGGGCGATTCGAATCTACCTCCTGAAACCTGTTTCCTGCAATTCTGCCTTGCTTTCAAATCCTCTTCGTTGCCTTCCCTCAATATATTTGTGGACGAGAGTTATCATTTATAACTCAGCGGGTTTGTGAATTGCAGTGTCCCTGAGCTCCATTTTTCAACTCGCTTTTTTGGGAGCTGGCCGCAAAAGCGCGGGATTGCCTGAGGCCCTATTCTGCTTCTGGGCGGCAGGCTGAGCCTGTGGTTAAATCTTCTTCCTGATGGGAAAAAAGTGTGACCTGTGCCTGTCCCAACACCTAGAGCTAGTCTCTCGTTGGTTGCCCCTCTTCCCGTTCAACCTCAGGATAAATTGCAGTCTGTACAGAACTGGAGGTTAAAGGTGCTGATTCTCCAACGAGGGAGATTGCTAATAAAGCGGCTGGAATGGCGAACACGAGCACAAGGAGATGAGAAGTGAGGTGCGTTTCAGGAACCTTTCCCGATGAGACGGTGTACCATCTTCTGGGTTTCTCACGCATGTTTTCGATGTAGGAAGATGCCCTTGAACCTGGAGATTTGGGATCCATGGGATGGGTACGATGCAGTATTACTTTAAAGGGACTGCGTTTGCCCACCCAACCTCACCAAACCTCTCAGCCCCAAGAGTGTCCACCCTTATGTCTCATCTAGCTGTGGGTCTAGATATGGTCAGTCCACGTTGCATCACAGCCCCTGAACGAATTATGTAAGAATTTCTCTGTCTTTCACTCTCTTTGTTTCATGGGTTTATAAAAGTAATTTATTTTTAAAATGGGGTTTAGCTGCTTTTCACTGCTGTGTTTATGCTGCTTTACCCCCACTTGACACACTTCCAGTGAAATATCAATACATAGGTTTTAAGATTCTTACTAGTCAGATATATTCTTGTGCGGTGAATAGGGGGTGTTGAATCCAGTTCACTGAGCAAGGAGTAGGTCTTGTCTACTACATATTGGGTGTATGGAACGGTATCTGAGATAATTTGAAACACTTGATTTATGCATCACCCCAAATCACATTTCCCGTTAAGCAGCCATAGTGTGTTTTCAAAATGTGTGACTCTGTTCTGTTTTGTAATTCAGTTCAAGGGTAACGGTTTTTACATTCCCTCTATAAGTGATATCTTATGATAAGTGTCTTTTTCTGTGTGACTTATTTCTGTTAGAATCGTTGTACCTAAATCCAATCATCATGCTGCTCCTAGCCTTAGGACATTGTTTACATGGCTGAGTGATATTCCATTGTACATAAGGACCTCAACTTCTTTATCCATTTTTCTCTTTCCTGGGATATTTAAGGTGGAATGAAGTGGAGGTCCTTGTCAACAGAGCAGCCCTAAACTTTTGGGTGCCTGTGTCTTGCTGATTTTTAGTTTTCCCAATTTGTACACCCATGAGTGGAAGTGCCCTATGCTCTCTAAGCTGTGTGTTTTAGATGTTTCAGGACACACCGTACACTACTCCAGAGTGGCTGTTGGCAATTTACATCCCGCCCATCAGCGTAGCAAGGCTGCCATTTCTCCATGGCCTGTCCTGCATTTCTGGTTTTGACACTTTTTGCAGCATGGCCCTTTTGACAGATGGGAAGCGAGACTTCTTTGTAGCGCTGATTTGCCTTTCCAGGTTGCTTGGTTGGCCAAAAAGGGCGTATGCGTTTTTTCCTGAATATATTCAGGAAAAAACACATACGCCCTTTTTGGCCAAGGGCATCATTGTCGACGTTTTGCCGCTTTTCATGTGCTTTAAAGGCGATTCGAATCTACCTCCTGAAACCTGTTTCCTGCAATTCTGCCTTGCTTTCAAATCCTCTTCGTTGCCTTCCCTCAATATATTTGTGGACGAGAGTTATCATTTATAACTCTGTGGGTTTGTGAATTGCAGTGTCCCTGAGCTCCATTTTTCAACTCGCTTTTTTGGGAGCTGGCCGCAAAAACGCGGGATTGCCTCAGGCCCTATTTTGGTTCCCCTCGACATGCTGAGCCTGTAGTTAATTCTTCTTCCTGATGGGAAAATAGAGTGACCTGTGCCTGTCCCAACACCTATATCTAGTCTCTCATTGGTTGCCCCTCTTCCCGTTCATCCTCAGGACAAATTGCAACCTGTAGGGAACAGGAGCTTAAAGGTGCTGATTCTCCAAGTAGGGAGATTGCTAGTAAAGTAGCTGGAATGGCGAACCCAAGCACAAGGAGATGAGAAATGAGGTGCGTTTTAGAAACCTTTCAAAATCACACGGTGTACCATCTTCTGGGTTTCTCATGCATGTTTTCGATGTAGGAAGATGCCCTTGAACCTGCAGATTTGGGACCCATGGGATGGGTACCACGCAGTATTACTTTAAAGGGTCTGCGTTTGCTCACCCAACCTCACCAAACCTCTCAGCCCCAAGAGTGTCCACCCTTATGTCTCATCCAGCTGTGGGTCTAGATATGGTCAATCCAGGTTGCATCACAGCCCCTGAAGGAATTGTGTAAGAGTTTCTCTCTCTTTCACTGTCTTTGTTTTACGGGTTTTTAAAAGTAATTTATTTTTATAATGGGGTTTAGCTGCTTTTCACGGCTGTGTTTATGTGGCCTTACACCCACTTGACTCACTTCCAGACAGATATCAATACATAGGTTTTAAGATTCTTACTAGTCACATATATTCTTGTGCGATGAATAGGGGGTGTTGAGTCCAGTTCACTGAGCAAGGAGTAGGTCTTGTCTATTACATATTGGGTGTATGGAACGGTATCTGAGCAAATTTGAAACCCTTGTTTTATGCATCACCCCACCTCACCTTTCCCGTTAAGCAGCCATAGTGTGTTTTCTAAACGTGTGACTCTGTTCTGTTTTGTAATTCAGTTCAAGTGTAGCGGTTTTTACATTCCCTCTATAAGTGATAGCATATGATAAGTGTCTTTTTCTGTGTGACTTATTTCACTTAGAATCGTCGTACCTAAATCCACTCATCTTGCTTCTACTAGCCTTATGACTTTGATTTCATGTCTGAGTGATATTCCATTGTACATAAGGACCACAACTTCTTTATGCATTTTTCCCTTTCCTGGGATATTTAAGGTGTGATGAATTGGAGGTTCTTGTCAACAGAGCAGCCCTAAACTTTGGGGTGCCTGTGTCTTGCTGATTTTTAGTTTTCCCAATTTATACGCCCATGAGTGGACGTGCCCTATGCTCCCTAAGCTGTGTTTTTTCCATGTTTCAGGACACACCGTACACTTCTCCAGAGTGGCTGTTGGCAATTTACATCCCGCCCTTCAGCGTAGCAAGGCTGCCATTTCTCCATGGCCTGTCCTGCATTTCTGGTTTTGACACTTTTTGCAGCATGGCCCTTTTGACCGATGGGAAGCGAGACTTCTTTGTAGCGCTGATTAGCCTTTCCAGGTTGCTTGGTTGGCCAAAAAGGGCGTATGCGTTTTTTCCTGAATATAATCAGGAAAAAATGCATACGCACTTTTTGGCCAAGGGCATCATTGTCGACGTTTTGCCGCTTTTCATGTGCTTTAAGGGCGATTCGAATCTACCTCCTGAAACCTGTTTCCTGCAATTCTGCTTTGCTTTCAAATCCTCTTCGTTGCCTTCCATCAATATATTTGTGGACGAGAGTTATCATTTATAACTCAGCGGGTTTGTGAATTGCAGTGCCCCTGAGCTCCATTTTTCAACTGTCTTTTTTGGGAGCTGGCCGCAAAAGCACTGGATTGCCTCAGGCACTATTCTGGTTCCCGGCGGCAGGATTAGCCTGTGGTTAATTCTTCTTCCTGATGGGAAAATACAGTGACCTGTGCCTGTCCCAACACCTAGATCTAGTCTCTCATTGGTTGCCCCTCTTCCCGTTCATCCTCAGGACAAATTGCAACCTGTAGGGAACAGGAGCTTAAAGGTGCTGATTCTCCAAGTAGGGAGATTGCTAGTAAAGTAGCTGGAATGGCGAACCCGAGCACAAGGAGATGAGACATGAGGTGCGATTTAGAAACCTTTCAAAATCACACGGTGTACCATCTTCTGGGTTTCTCATGCATGTTTTCGATGTAGGAAGATGCCCTTGAACCTGGAGATTTGGGACCCATGGGATGGGTACCACGCAGTATTACTTTAAAGGGTCTGCGTTTGCTCACCCAACCTCACCCAACCTCTCAGCCCCAAGAGTGTCCACCCTTATGTCTCATCCAGCTGTGGGTCTAGACATGGTCAATCCAGGTTGCAACACAGCCCCTGAACGAATTTTGTAAGAATTTCTCTCTCTTTCACTGTCTTTGTTTTACGGGTTTTTAAAAGTAATTTATTTTTATAATGGGGTTTAGCTGCTTTTCACGGCTGTGTTTATGCGGCTTTACACCCACTTGACTCACTTCCAGACAGATATCAATACATAGGTTTTAAGATTCTTACTACTCAGATATATTCTTGTGCGGTGAATAGGGGGTGTTGAGTCCAGTTCACTGAGCAAGGAGTAGGTCTTGTCTATTACATATTGGGTGTATGGAACGGTATCTGAGCGAATTTGAAACCCTTGTTTTATGCATCACCCCACCTCACCTTTCCTGTTAAGCAGACATAGTGTGTTTTCTAAACGTGTGACTCTGTTCTGTTTTGTAATTCAGTTCAAGTGTAGCGGTTTTTACATTCCCTCTATAAGTGATAGCTTATGATAAGTGTCTTTTTCTGTGTGACTTATTTCACTTAGAATCGTCGTACCTAAATCCACTCATCTTGCTTCTACTAGCCTTATGACTTTGATTTCATGTCTGAGTGATATTCCATTGTACATAAGGACCACAACTTCTTTATGCATTTTTCTCTTTCCTGGGATATTTAAGGTGTGATGAAGTGGAGATTCTTGTCAACAGAGCAGCGCTAAACTTTGGGGTGCCTGTGTCTTGCTGATTTTTAGTTTTCCCAATTTATACGCCCATGAGTGGACGTGCCCTATGCTCCCTAAGCTGTGTTTTTTCCATGTTTCAGGACACACCGTACACTTCTCCAGAGTGGCTGTTGGCAATTTACATCCCGCCCTTCAGCGTAGCAAGGCTGCCATTTCCCCATGGCCTGTCCTGCATTTCTGGTTTTGACACTTTTTGCAGCATGGCCCTTTTGACCGATGGGAAGCGAGACTTCTTTGTAGCGCTGATTAGCCTTTCCAGGTTGCTTGGTTGGCCAAAAAGGGCGTATGCGTTTTTTCCTGAATATAATCAGGAAAAAATGCATACGCACTTTTTGGCCAAGGGCATCATTGTCGACGTTTTGCCGCTTTTCATGTGCTTAAAGGGCGATTCGAATCTACCTCCTGAAACCTGTTTCCTGCAATTCTGCCTTGCTTTCAAATCCTCTTCGTTGCCTTCCCTCAATATATTTGTGGACGAGAGTTATCATTTATAACTCAGCGGGTTTGTGAATTGCAGTGTCCCTGAGCTCCATTTTTCAACTCGCTTTTTTGGGAGCTGGCCGCAAAAGCGCGGGATTGCCTGAGGCCCTATTCTGCTTCTGGGCGGCAGGCTGAGCCTGTGGTTAAATCTTCTTCCTGATGGGAAAAAAGTGTGACCTGTGCCTGTCCCAACACCTAGAGCTAGTCTCTCGTTGGTTGCCCCTCTTCCCGTTCAACCTCAGGATAAATTGCAGTCTGTACAGAACTGGAGGTTAAAGGTGCTGATTCTCCAACGAGGGAGATTGCTAATAAAGCGGCTGGAATGGCGAACACGAGCACAAGGAGATGAGAAGTGAGGTGCGTTTCAGGAACCTTTCCCGATGAGACGGTGTACCATCTTCTGGGTTTCTCACGCATGTTTTCGATGTAGGAAGATGCCCTTGAACCTGGAGATTTGGGATCCATGGGATGGGTACGATGCAGTATTACTTTAAAGGGACTGCGTTTGCCCACCCAACCTCACCAAACCTCTCAGCCCCAAGAGTGTCCACCCTTATGTCTCATCTAGCTGTGGGTCTAGATATGGTCAGTCCACGTTGCATCACAGCCCCTGAACGAATTATGTAAGAATTTCTCTGTCTTTCACTCTCTTTGTTTCATGGGTTTATAAAAGTAATTTATTTTTAAAATGGGGTTTAGCTGCTTTTCACTGCTGTGTTTATGCTGCTTTACCCCCACTTGACACACTTCCAGTGAAATATCAATACATAGGTTTTAAGATTCTTACTAGTCAGATATATTCTTGTGCGGTGAATAGGGGGTGTTGAATCCAGTTCACTGAGCAAGGAGTAGGTCTTGTCTACTACATATTGGGTGTATGGAACGGTATCTGAGATAATTTGAAACACTTGATTTATGCATCACCCCAAATCACATTTCCCGTTAAGCAGCCATAGTGTGTTTTCAAAATGTGTGACTCTGTTCTGTTTTGTAATTCAGTTCAAGGGTAACGGTTTTTACATTCCCTCTATAAGT
Organism: Eschrichtius robustus; assembly: GCF_028021215.1. NCBI lineage: Eukaryota > Metazoa > Chordata > Mammalia > Artiodactyla > Eschrichtiidae > Eschrichtius > Eschrichtius robustus. Next base: position 644,269 of record NW_027175763.1, on the reverse strand, counting down.
GATATCTTATGATAAGTGTCTTTTTCTGTGTGACTTATTTCTGTTAGAATCGTTGTACCTAAATCCAATCATCATGCTGCTCCTAGCCTTAGGACATTGTTTACATGGCTGAGTGATATTCCATTGTACATAAGGACCTCAACTTCTTTATCCATTTTTCTCTTTCCTGGGATATTTAAGGTGGAATGAAGTGGAGGTCCTTGTCAACAGAGCAGCCCTAAACTTTTGGGTGCCTGTGTCTTGCTGATTTTTAGTTTTCCCAATTTGTACACCCATGAGTGGAAGTGCCCTATGCTCTCTAAGCTGTGTGTTTTAGATGTTTCAGGACACACCGTACACTACTCCAGAGTGGCTGTTGGCAATTTACATCCCGCCCATCAGCGTAGCAAGGCTGCCATTTCTCCATGGCCTGTCCTGCATTTCTGGTTTTGACACTTTTTGCAGCATGGCCCTTTTGACAGATGGGAAGCGAGACTTCTTTGTAGCGCTGATTTGCCTTTCCAGGTTGCTTGGTTGGCCAAAAAGGGCGTATGCGTTTTTTCCTGAATATATTCAGGAAAAAACACATACGCCCTTTTTGGCCAAGGGCATCATTGTCGACGTTTTGCCGCTTTTCATGTGCTTTAAAGGCGATTCGAATCTACCTCCTGAAACCTGTTTCCTGCAATTCTGCCTTGCTTTCAAATCCTCTTCGTTGCCTTCCCTCAATATATTTGTGGACGAGAGTTATCATTTATAACTCTGTGGGTTTGTGAATTGCAGTGTCCCTGAGCTCCATTTTTCAACTCGCTTTTTTGGGAGCTGGCCGCAAAAACGCGGGATTGCCTCAGGCCCTATTTTGGTTCCCCTCGACATGCTGAGCCTGTAGTTAATTCTTCTTCCTGATGGGAAAATAGAGTGACCTGTGCCTGTCCCAACACCTATATCTAGTCTCTCATTGGTTGCCCCTCTTCCCGTTCATCCTCAGGACAAATTGCAACCTGTAGGGAACAGGAGCTTAAAGGTGCTGATTCTCCAAGTAGGGAGATTGCTAGTAAAGTAGCTGGAATGGCGAACCCAAGCACAAGGAGATGAGAAATGAGGTGCGTTTTAGAAACCTTTCAAAATCACACGGTGTACCATCTTCTGGGTTTCTCATGCATGTTTTCGATGTAGGAAGATGCCCTTGAACCTGCAGATTTGGGACCCATGGGATGGGTACCACGCAGTATTACTTTAAAGGGTCTGCGTTTGCTCACCCAACCTCACCAAACCTCTCAGCCCCAAGAGTGTCCACCCTTATGTCTCATCCAGCTGTGGGTCTAGATATGGTCAATCCAGGTTGCATCACAGCCCCTGAAGGAATTGTGTAAGAGTTTCTCTCTCTTTCACTGTCTTTGTTTTACGGGTTTTTAAAAGTAATTTATTTTTATAATGGGGTTTAGCTGCTTTTCACGGCTGTGTTTATGTGGCCTTACACCCACTTGACTCACTTCCAGACAGATATCAATACATAGGTTTTAAGATTCTTACTAGTCACATATATTCTTGTGCGATGAATAGGGGGTGTTGAGTCCAGTTCACTGAGCAAGGAGTAGGTCTTGTCTATTACATATTGGGTGTATGGAACGGTATCTGAGCAAATTTGAAACCCTTGTTTTATGCATCACCCCACCTCACCTTTCCCGTTAAGCAGCCATAGTGTGTTTTCTAAACGTGTGACTCTGTTCTGTTTTGTAATTCAGTTCAAGTGTAGCGGTTTTTACATTCCCTCTATAAGTGATAGCATATGATAAGTGTCTTTTTCTGTGTGACTTATTTCACTTAGAATCGTCGTACCTAAATCCACTCATCTTGCTTCTACTAGCCTTATGACTTTGATTTCATGTCTGAGTGATATTCCATTGTACATAAGGACCACAACTTCTTTATGCATTTTTCCCTTTCCTGGGATATTTAAGGTGTGATGAATTGGAGGTTCTTGTCAACAGAGCAGCCCTAAACTTTGGGGTGCCTGTGTCTTGCTGATTTTTAGTTTTCCCAATTTATACGCCCATGAGTGGACGTGCCCTATGCTCCCTAAGCTGTGTTTTTTCCATGTTTCAGGACACACCGTACACTTCTCCAGAGTGGCTGTTGGCAATTTACATCCCGCCCTTCAGCGTAGCAAGGCTGCCATTTCTCCATGGCCTGTCCTGCATTTCTGGTTTTGACACTTTTTGCAGCATGGCCCTTTTGACAGATGGGAAGCGAGACTTCTTTGTAGCGCTGATTAGCCTTTCCAGGTTGCTTGGTTGGCCAAAAAGGGCGTATGCGTTTTTTCCTGAATATAATCAGGAAAAAATGCATACGCACTTTTTGGCCAAGGGCATCATTGTCGACGTTTTGCCGCTTTTCATGTGCTTTAAGGGCGATTCGAATCTACCTCCTGAAACCTGTTTCCTGCAATTCTGCTTTGCTTTCAAATCCTCTTCGTTGCCTTCCATCAATATATTTGTGGACGAGAGTTATCATTTATAACTCAGCGGGTTTGTGAATTGCAGTGCCCCTGAGCTCCATTTTTCAACTGTCTTTTTTGGGAGCTGGCCGCAAAAGCACTGGATTGCCTCAGGCACTCTTCTGGTTCCCGGCGGCAGGATTAGCCTGTGGTTAATTCTTCTTCCTGATGGGAAAATACAGTGACCTGTGCCTGTCCCAACACCTAGATCTAGTCTCTCATTGGTTGCCCCTCTTCCCGTTCATCCTCAGGACAAATTGCAACCTGTAGGGAACAGGAGCTTAAAGGTGCTGATTCTCCAAGTAGGGAGATTGCTAGTAAAGTAGCTGGAATGGCGAACCCGAGCACAAGGAGATGAGACATGAGGTGCGATTTAGAAACCTTTCAAAATCACACGGTGTACCATCTTCTGGGTTTCTCATGCATGTTTTCGATGTAGGAAGATGCCCTTGAACCTGGAGATTTGGGACCCATGGGATGGGTACCACGCAGTATTACTTTAAAGGGTCTGCGTTTGCTCACCCAACCTCACCCAACCTCTCAGCCCCAAGAGTGTCCACCCTTATGTCTCATCCAGCTGTGGGTCTAGACATGGTCAATCCAGGTTGCAACACAGCCCCTGAACGAATTTTGTAAGAATTTCTCTCTCTTTCACTGTCTTTGTTTTACGGGTTTTTAAAAGTAATTTATTTTTATAATGGGGTTTAGCTGCTTTTCACGGCTGTGTTTATGCGGCTTTACACCCACTTGACTCACTTCCAGACAGATATCAATACATAGGTTTTAAGATTCTTACTACTCAGATATATTCTTGTGCGGTGAATAGGGGGTGTTGAGTCCAGTTCACTGAGCAAGGAGTAGGTCTTGTCTATTACATATTGGGTGTATGGAACGGTATCTGAGCGAATTTGAAACCCTTGTTTTATGCATCACCCCACCTCACCTTTCCTGTTAAGCAGACATAGTGTGTTTTCTAAACGTGTGACTCTGTTCTGTTTTGTAATTCAGTTCAAGTGTAGCGGTTTTTACATTCCCTCTATAAGTGATAGCTTATGATAAGTGTCTTTTTCTGTGTGACTTATTTCACTTAGAATCGTCGTACCTAAATCCACTCATCTTGCTTCTACTAGCCTTATGACTTTGATTTCATGTCTGAGTGATATTCCATTGTACATAAGGACCACAACTTCTTTATGCATTTTTCTCTTTCCTGGGATATTTAAGGTGTGATGAAGTGGAGATTCTTGTCAACAGAGCAGCGCTAAACTTTGGGGTGCCTGTGTCTTGCTGATTTTTAGTTTTCCCAATTTATACGCCCATGAGTGGACGTGCCCTATGCTCCCTAAGCTGTGTTTTTTCCATGTTTCAGGACACACCGTACACTTCTCCAGAGTGGCTGTTGGCAATTTACATCCCGCCCTTCAGCGTAGCAAGGCTGCCATTTCCCCATGGCCTGTCCTGCATTTCTGGTTTTGACACTTTTTGCAGCATGGCCCTTTTGACCGATGGGAAGCGAGACTTCTTTGTAGCGCTGATTAGCCTTTCCAGGTTGCTTGGTTGGCCAAAAAGGGCGTATGCGTTTTTTCCTGAATATAATCAGGAAAAAATGCATACGCACTTTTTGGCCAAGGGCATCATTGTCGACGTTTTGCCGCTTTTCATGTGCTTAAAGGGCGATTCGAATCTACCTCCTGAAACCTGTTTCCTGCAATTCTGCCTTGCTTTCAAATCCTCTTCGTTGCCTTCCCTCAATATATTTGTGGACGAGAGTTATCATTTATAACTCAGCGGGTTTGTGAATTGCAGTGTCCCTGAGCTCCATTTTTCAACTCGCTTTTTTGGGAGCTGGCCGCAAAAGCGCGGGATTGCCTCAGGCCCTATTCTGCTTCTGGGCGGCAGGCTGAGCCTGTGGTTAAATCTTCTTCCTGATGGGAAAAAAGTGTGACCTGTGCCTGTCCCAACACCTAGAGCTAGTCTCTCGTTGGTTGCCCCTCTTCCCGTTCAACCTCAGGATAAATTGCAGTCTGTACAGAACTGGAGGTTAAAGGTGCTGATTCTCCAACGAGGGAGATTGCTAATAAAGCGGCTGGAATGGCGAACACGAGCACAAGGAGATGAGAAGTGAGGTGCGTTTCAGGAACCTTTCCCGATGAGACGGTGTACCATCTTCTGGGTTTCTCACGCATGTTTTCGATGTAGGAAGATGCCCTTGAACCTGGAGATTTGGGATCCATGGGATGGGTACGATGCAGTATTACTTTAAAGGGACTGCGTTTGCCCACCCAACCTCACCAAACCTCTCAGCCCCAAGAGTGTCCACCCTTATGTCTCATCTAGCTGTGGGTCTAGATATGGTCAGTCCACGTTGCATCACAGCCCCTGAACGAATTATGTAAGAATTTCTCTGTCTTTCACTCTCTTTGTTTCATGGGTTTATAAAAGTAATTTATTTTTAAAATGGGGTTTAGCTGCTTTTCACTGCTGTGTTTATGCTGCTTTACCCCCACTTGACACACTTCCAGTGAAATATCAATACATAGGTTTTAAGATTCTTACTAGTCAGATATATTCTTGTGCGGTGAATAGGGGGTGTTGAATCCAGTTCACTGAGCAAGGAGTAGGTCTTGTCTACTACATATTGGGTGTATGGAACGGTATCTGAGATAATTTGAAACACTTGATTTATGCATCACCCCAAATCACATTTCCCGTTAAGCAGCCATAGTGTGTTTTCAAAATGTGTGACTCTGTTCTGTTTTGTAATTCAGTTCAAGGGTAACGGTTTTTACATTCCCTCTATAAGTGATATCTTATGATAAGTGTCTTTTTCTGTGTGACTTATTTCTGTTAGAATCGTTGTACCTAAATCCAATCATCATGCTGCTCCTAGCCTTAGGACATTGTTTACATGGCTGAGTGATATTCCATTGTACATAAGGACCTCAACTTCTTTATCCATTTTTCTCTTTCCTGGGATATTTAAGGTGGAATGAAGTGGAGGTCCTTGTCAACAGAGCAGCCCTAAACTTTTGGGTGCCTGTGTCTTGCTGATTTTTAGTTTTCCCAATTTGTACACCCATGAGTGGAAGTGCCCTATGCTCTCTAAGCTGTGTGTTTTAGATGTTTCAGGACACACCGTACACTACTCCAGAGTGGCTGTTGGCAATTTACATCCCGCCCATCAGCGTAGCAAGGCTGCCATTTCTCCATGGCCTGTCCTGCATTTCTGGTTTTGACACTTTTTGCAGCATGGCCCTTTTGACAGATGGGAAGCGAGACTTCTTTGTAGCGCTGATTTGCCTTTCCAGGTTGCTTGGTTGGCCAAAAAGGGCGTATGCGTTTTTTCCTGAATATATTCAGGAAAAAACACATACGCCCTTTTTGGCCAAGGGCATCATTTTCGACGTTTTGCCGCTTTTCATGTGCTTTAAAGGCGATTCGAATCTACCTCCTGAAACCTGTTTCCTGCAATTCTGCCTTGCTTTCAAATCCTCTTCGTTGCCTTCCCTCAATATATTTGTGGACGAGAGTTATCATTTATAACTCTGTGGGTTTGTGAATTGCAGTGTCCCTGAGCTCCATTTTTCAACTCGCTTTTTTGGGAGCTGGCCGCAAAAACGCGGGATTGCCTCAGGCCCTATTTTGGTTCCCCTCGACATGCTGAGCCTGTAGTTAATTCTTCTTCCTGATGGGAAAATAGAGTGACCTGTGCCTGTCCCAACACCTATATCTAGTCTCTCATTGGTTGCCCCTCTTCCCGTTCATCCTCAGGACAAATTGCAACCTGTAGGGAACAGGAGCTTAAAGGTGCTGATTCTCCAAGTAGGGAGATTGCTAGTAAAGTAGCTGGAATGTCGAACCCAAGCACAAGGAGATGAGAAATGAGGTGCGTTTTAGAAACCTTTCAAAATCACACGGTGTACCATCTTCTGGGTTTCTCATGCATGTTTTCGATGTAGGAAGATGCCCTTGAACCTGCAGATTTGGGACCCATGGGATGGGTACCACGCAGTATTACTTTAAAGGGTCTGCGTTTGCTCACCCAACCTCACCAAACCTCTCAGCCCCAAGAGTGTCCACCCTTATGTCTCATCCAGCTGTGGGTCTAGATATGGTCAATCCAGGTTGCATCACAGCCCCTGAAGGAATTGTGTAAGAGTTTCTCTCTCTTTCACTGTCTTTGTTTTACGGGTTTTTAAAAGTAATTTATTTTTATAATGGGGTTTAGCTGCTTTTCACGGCTGTGTTTATGTGGCCTTACACCCACTTGACTCACTTCCAGACAGATATCAATACATAGGTTTTAAGATTCTTACTAGTCACATATATTCTTGTGCGATGAATAGGGGGTGTTGAGTCCAGTTCACTGAGCAAGGAGTAGGTCTTGTCTATTACATATTGGGTGTATGGAACGGTATCTGAGCAAATTTGAAACCCTTGTTTTATGCATCACCCCACCTCACCTTTCCCGTTAAGCAGCCATAGTGTGTTTTCTAAACGTGTGACTCTGTTCTGTTTTGTAATTCAGTTCAAGTGTAGCGGTTTTTACATTCCCTCTATAAGTGATAGCATATGATAAGTGTCTTTTTCTGTGTGACTTATTTCACTTAGAATCGTCGTACCTAAATCCACTCATCTTGCTTCTACTAGCCTTATGACTTTGATTTCATGTCTGAGTGATATTCCATTGTACATAAGGACCACAACTTCTTTATGCATTTTTCCCTTTCCTGGGATATTTAAGGTGTGATGAATTGGAGGTTCTTGTCAACAGAGCAGCCCTAAACTTTGGGGTGCCTGTGTCTTGCTGATTTTTAGTTTTCCCAATTTATACGCCCATGAGTGGACGTGCCCTATGCTCCCTAAGCTGTGTTTTTTCCATGTTTCAGGACACACCGTACACTTCTCCAGAGTGGCTGTTGGCAATTTACATCCCGCCCTTCAGCGTAGCAAGGCTGCCATTTCTCCATGGCCTGTCCTGCATTTCTGGTTTTGACACTTTTTGCAGCATGGCCCTTTTGACAGATGGGAGGCGAGACTTCTTTGTAGCGCTGATTAGCCTTTCCAGGTTGCTTGGTTGGCCAAAAAGGGCGTATGCGTTTTTTCCTGAATATAATCAGGAAAAAATGCATACGCACTTTTTGGCCAAGGGCATCATTGTCGACGTTTTGCCGCTTTTCATGTGCTTTAAGGGCGATTCGAATCTACCTCCTGAAACCTGTTTCCTGCAATTCTGCTTTGCTTTCAAATCCTCTTCGTTGCCTTCCATCAATATATTTGTGGACGAGAGTTATCATTTATAACTCAGCGGGTTTGTGAATTGCAGTGCCCCTGAGCTCCATTTTTCAACTGTCTTTTTTGGGAGCTGGCCGCAAAAGCACTGGATTGCCTCAGGCACTATTCTGGTTCCCGGCGGCAGGATTAGCCTGTGGTTAATTCTTCTTCCTGATGGGAAAATACAGTGACCTGTGCCTGTCCCAACACCTAGATCTAGTCTCTCATTGGTTGCCCCTCTTCCCGTTCATCCTCAGGACAAATTGCAACCTGTAGGGAACAGGAGCTTAAAGGTGCTGATTCTCCAAGTAGGGAGATTGCTAGTAAAGTAGCTGGAATGGCGAACCCGAGCACAAGGAGATGAGACATGAGGTGCGATTTAGAAACCTTTCAAAATCACACGGTGTACCATCTTCTGGGTTTCTCATGCATGTTTTCGATGTAGGAAGATGCCCTTGAACCTGGAGATTTGGGACCCATGGGATGGGTACCACGCAGTATTACTTTAAAGGGTCTGCGTTTGCTCACCCAACCTCACCCAACCTCTCAGCCCCAAGAGTGTCCACCCTTATGTCTCATCCAGCTGTGGGTCTAGACATGGTCAATCCAGGTTGCAACACAGCCCCTGAACGAATTTTGTAAGAATTTCTCTCTCTTTCACTGTCTTTGTTTTACGGGTTTTTAAAAGTAATTTATTTTTATAATGGGGTTTAGCTGCTTTTCACGGCTGTGTTTATGCGGCTTTACACCCACTTGACTCACTTCCAGACAGATATCAATACATAGGTTTTAAGATTCTTACTACTCAGATATATTCTTGTGCGGTGAATAGGGGGTGTTGAGTCCAGTTCACTGAGCAAGGAGTAGGTCTTGTCTATTACATATTGGGTGTATGGAACGGTATCTGAGTGAATTTGAAACCCTTGTTTTATGCATCACCCCACCTCACCTTTCCTGTTAAGCAGACATAGTGTGTTTTCTAAACGTGTGACTCTGTTCTGTTTTGTAATTCAGTTCAAGTGTAGCGGTTTTTACATTCCCTCTATAAGTGATAGCTTATGATAAGTGTCTTTTTCTGTGTGACTTATTTCACTTAGAATCGTCGTACCTAAATCCACTCATCTTGCTTCTACTAGCCTTATGACTTTGATTTCATGTCTGAGTGATATTCCATTGTACATAAGGACCACAACTTCTTTATGCATTTTTCTCTTTCCTGGGATATTTAAGGTGTGATGAAGTGGAGATTCTTGTCAACAGAGCAGCGCTAAACTTTGGGGTGCCTGTGTCTTGCTGATTTTTAGTTTTCCCAATTTATACGCCCATGAGTGGACGTGCCCTATGCTCACTAAGCTGTGTTTTTTCCATGTTTCAGGACACACCGTACACTTCTCCAGAGTGGCTGTTGGCAATTTACATCCCGCCCTTCAGCGTAGCAAGGCTGCCATTTCCCCATGGCCTGTCCTGCATTTCTGGTTTTGACACTTTTTGCAGCATGGCCCTTTTGACCGATGGGAAGCGAGACTTCTTTGTAGCGCTGATTAGCCTTTCCAGGTTGCTTGGTTGGCCAAAAAGGGCGTATGCGTTTTTTCCTGAATATAATCAGGAAAAAATGCATACGCACTTTTTGGCCAAGGGCATCATTGTCGACGTTTTGCCGCTTTTCATGTGCTTAAAGGGCGATTCGAATCTACCTCCTGAAACCTGTTTCCTGCAATTCTGCCTTGCTTTCAAATCCTCTTCGTTGCCTTCCCTCAATATATTTGTGGACGAGAGTTATCATTTATAACTCAGCGGGTTTGTGAATTGCAGTGTCCCTGAGCTCCATTTTTCAACTCGCTTTTTTGGGAGCTGGCCGCAAAAGCGCGGGATTGCCTGAGGCCCTATTCTGCTTCTGGGCGGCAGGCTGAGCCTGTGGTTAAATCTTCTTCCTGATGGGAAAAAAGTGTGACCTGTGCCTGTCCCAACACCTAGAGCTAGTCTCTCGTTGGTTGCCCCTCTTCCCGTTCAACCTCAGGATAAATTGCAGTCTGTACAGAACTGGAGGTTAAAGGTGCTGATTCTCCAACGAGGGAGATTGCTAATAAAGCGGCTGGAATGGCGAACACGAGCACAAGGAGATGAGAAATGAGGTGCGTTTCAGGAACCTTTCCCGATGAGATGGTGTACCATCTTCTGGGTTTCTCACGCATGTTTTCGATGTAGGAAGATGCCCTTGAACCTGGAGATTTGGGATCCATGGGATGGGTACCACGCAGTATTACTTTAAAGGGTCTGCGTTTGCTCACCCAACCTCACCAAACCTCTCAGCCCCAAGAGTGTCCACCCTTATGTCTCATCCAGCTGTGGGTCTAGATATGGTCAATCCAGGTTGCATCACAGCCCCTGAAGGAATTGTGTAAGAATTTCTCTCTCTTTCACTGTCTTTGTTTTACGGGTTTTTAAAAGTAATTTATTTTTATAATGGGGTTTAGCTGCTTTTCACGGCTGTGTTTATGTGGCCTTACACCCACTTAACTCACTTCCAGACAGATATCAATACATAGGTTTTAAGATTCTTACTAGTCACATATATTCTTGTGCGATGAATAGGGGGTGTTGAGTCCAGTTCACTGAACAAGGAGTAGGTCTTGTCTATTACATATTGGGTGTATGGAACGGTATCTGAGCAAATTTGAAACCCTTGTTTTATGCATCACCCCACCTCACCTTTCCCGTTAAGCAGCCATAGTGTGTTTTCTAAACGTGTGACTCTGTTCTGTTTTGTAATTCAGTTCAAGTGTAGCGGTTTTTACATTCCCTCTATAAGTGATAGCATATGATAAGTGTCTTTTTCTGTGTGACTTATTTCACTTAGAATCGTCGTACCTAAATCCACTCATCTTGCTTCTACTAGCCTTATGACTTTGATTTCATGTCTGAGTGATATTCCATTGTACATAAGGACCACAACTTCTTTATGCATTTTTCCCTTTCCTGGGATATTTAAGGTGTGATGAATTGGAGGTTCTTGTCAACAGAGCAGCCCTAAACATTGGGGTGCCTGTGTCTTGCTGATTTTTAGTTTTCCCAATTTATACGCCCATGAGTGGACGTGCCCTATGCTCCCTAAGCTGTGTTTTTTCCATGTTTCAGGACACACCGTACACTTCTCCAGAGTGGCTGTTGGCAATGTACATCCCGCCCTTCAGCGTAGCAAGGCTGCCATTTCTCCATGGCCTGTCCTGCATTTCTGGTTTTGACACATTTTGCAGCTTGGCCCTTTTGACAGATGGGAAGCGAGACTTCTTTGTAGCGCTGATTTGCCTTTCCAGGTTGCTTGGTTGTCCAAAAAGTGCGTATGCGTTTTTTCCTGAATATATTCAGGAAAAAACGCATACGCCCTTTTTGGCCAAGGGCATCATTGTCGACGTTTTGCCGCTTTTCATGTGCTTTAAAGGCGATTCCAATCTACCTCCTGAAACCTGTTTCCTGCAATTCTGCCTTGCTTTCAAATCCTCTTCGTTGCCTTCCCTCAATATATTTGTGGACGAGAGTTATCATTTATAACTCTGTGGGTTTGTGAATTGCAGTGTCCCTGAGCTCCATTTTTCAACTCGCTTTTTTGGGAGCTGGCCGCAAAAACGCGTGATTGCCTCAGGCCCTATTTTGGTTCCCCTCGGCATGCTGAGCCTGTAGTTAATTCTTCTTCCTGATGGGAAAATAGAGTGACCTGTGCCTGTCCCAACACCTATATCTAGTCTCTCATTGGTTGCCCCTCTTCCCGTTCATCCTCAGGACAAATTGCAACCTGTAGGGAACAGGAGCTTAAAGGTGCTGATTCTCCAAGTAGGGAGATTGCTAGTAAAGTAGCTGGAATGGCGAACCCAAGCACAAGGAGATGAGAAATGAGGTGCGTTTTAGAAACCTTTCAAAATCACACGGTGTACCATCTTCTGGGTTTCTCATGCATGTTTTCGATGTAGGAAGATGCCCTTGAACCTGGAGATTTGGGACCCATGGGATGGGTACCACGCAGTATTACTTTAAAGGGTCTGCGTTTGCTCACCCAACCTCACCCAACCTCTCCGCCCCAAGAGTGTCCACCCTTATGTCTCATCCAGCTGTGGGTCTAGATATGGTCAATCCAGGTTGCATCACAGCCCCTGAAGGAATTGTGTAAGAATTTCTCTCTCTTTCACTGTCTTTGTTTTACGGGTTTTTAAAAGTAATTTATTTTTATAATGGGGTTTAGCTGCTTTTCACGGCTGTGTTTATGTGGCCTTACACCCACTTGACTCACTTCCAGACAGATATCAATACATAGGTTTTAAGATTCTTACTAGTCACATATATTCTTGTGCGATGAATAGGGGTGTTGAGTCCAGTTCACTGAGCAAGGAGTAGGTCTTGTCTATTACATATTGGGTGTATGGAACGGTATCTGAGCGAATTTGAAACCCTTGTTTTATGCATCACCCCACCTCACCTTTCCCGTTAAGCAGCCATAGTGTGTTTTCTAAACGTGTGACTCTGTTCTGTTTTGTAATTCAGTTCAAGTGTAGCGGTTTTTACATTCCCTCTATAAGTGATAGCTTATGATAAGTGTCTTTTTCTGTGTGACTTATTTCACTTAGAATCGTCGTACCTAAATCCACTCATCTTGCTTCTACTAGCCTTATGACTTTGATTTCATGTCTGAGTGATATTCCATTGTACATAAGGACCACAACTTCTTTATGCATTTTTCTCTTTCCTGGGATATTTAAGGTGTGATGAATTGGAGGTTCTTGTCAACAGAGCAGCCCTAAACTTTGGGGTGCCTGTGTCTTGCTGAGTTTTAGTTTTCCCAATTTATACGCCCATGAGTGGACGTGCCCTATGCTCCCTAAGCTGTGTTTTTTCGATGTTTCACGACACACCGCACACTTCTCCAGAGTGGCTGTTGGCAATTTACATCCCGCCCATCAGCGTAGCAAGGCTGCCATTTCTCCATGGCCTGTCCTGCATTTCTGGTTTTGACACTTTTTGCAGCATGGCCCTTTTGACCGATGGGAAGCGAGACTTCTTTGTAGCGCTGATTAGCCTTTCCAGGTTGCTTGGTTGGCCAAAAAGGGCGTATGCGTTTTTTCCTGAATATAATCAGGAAAAAATGCATACGCACTTTTTGGCCAAGGGCATCATTGTCGACGTTTTGCCGCTTTTCATGTGCTTTAAGGGCGATTCGAATCTACCTCCTGAAACCTGTTTCCTGCAATTCTGCTTTGCTTTCAAATCCTCTTCGTTGCCTTCCATCAATATATTTGTGGACGAGAGTTATCATTTATAACTCAGCGGGTTTGTGAATTGCAGTGCCCCTGAGCTCCATTTTTCAACTGTCTTTTTTGGGAGCTGGCCGCAAAAACACTGGATTGCCTCAGGCACTCTTCTGGTTCCCGGCGGCAGGATTAGCCTGTGGTTAATTCTTCTTCCTGATGGGAAAATACAGTGACCTGTGCCTGTCCCAACACCTAGATATAGTCTCTCATTGGTTGCCCCTCTTCCCGTTCATCCTCAGGACAAATTGCAACCTGTAGGGAACAGGAGCTTAAAGGTGCTGATTCTCCAAGTAGGGAGATTGCTAGTAAAGTAGCTGGAATGGCGAACCCGAGCACAAGGAGATGAGACATGAGGTGCGATTTAGAAACCTTTCAAAATCACACGGTGTACCATCTTCTGGGTTTCTCATGCATGTTTTCGATGTAGGAAGATGCCCTTGAACCTGGAGATTTGGGACCCATCGGATGGGTACCACGCAGTATTACTTTAAAGGGTCTGCGTTTGCTCACCCAACCTCACCCAACCTCTCAGCCCCAAGAGTGTCCACCCTTATGTCTCATCCAGCTGTGGGTCTAGACATGGTCAATCCAGGTTGCAACACAGCCCCTGAACGAATTTTGTAAGAATTTCTCTCTCTTTCACTGTCTTTGTTTTACGGGTTTTTAAAAGTAATTTATTTTTATAATGGGGTTTAGCTGCTTTTCACGGCTGTGTTTATGCGGCTTTACACCCACTTGACTCACTTCCAGACAGATATCAATACATAGGTTTTAAGATTCTTACTACTCAGATATATTCTTGTGCGGTGAATAGGGGGTGTTGAGTCCAGTTCACTGAGCAAGGAGTAGGTCTTGTCTATTACATATTGGGTGTATGGAACGGTATCTGAGCGAATTTGAAACCCTTGTTTTATGCATCACCCCACCTCACCTTTCCTGTTAAGCAGACATAGTGTGTTTTCTAAACGTGTGACTCTGTTCTGTTTTGTAATTCAGTTCAAGTGTAGCGGTTTTTACATTCCCTCTATAAGTGATAGCTTATGATAAGTGTCTTTTTCTGTGTGACTTATTTCACTTAGAATCGTCGTACCTAAATCCACTCATCTTGCTTCTACTAGCCTTATGACTTTGATTTCATGTCTGAGTGATATTCCATTGTACATAAGGACCACAACTTCTTTATGCATTTTTCTCTTTCCTGGGATATTTAAGGTGTGATGAAGTGGAGATTCTTGTCATCAGAGCAGCGCTAAACTTTGGGGTGCATGTGTCTTGCTGATTTTTAGTTTTCCCAATTTATACGCCCATGAGTGGACGTGCCCTATGCTCCCTAAGCTGTGTTTTTTCCATGTTTCAGGACACACCGTACACTTCTCCAGAGTGGCTGTTGGCAATTTACATCCCGCCCTTCAGCGTAGCAAGGCTGCCATTTCCCCATGGCCTGTCCTGCATTTCTGGTTTTGACACTTTTTGCAGCATGGCCCTTTTGACCGATGGGAAGCGAGACTTCTTTGTAGCGCTGATTAGCCTTTCCAGGTTGCTTGGTTGGCCAAAAAGGGCGTATGCGTTTTTTCCTGAATATAATCAGGAAAAAATGCATACGCACTTTTTGGCCAAGGGCATCATTGTCGACGTTTTGCCGCTTTTCATGTGCTTAAAGGGCGATTCGAATCTACCTCCTGAAACCTGTTTCCTGCAATTCTGCCTTGCTTTCAAATCCTCTTCGTTGCCTTCCCTCAATATATTTGTGGACGAGAGTTATCATTTATAACTCAGCGGGTTTGTGAATTGCAGTGTCCCTGAGCTCCATTTTTCAACTCGCTTTTTTGGGAGCTGGCCGCAAAAGCGCGGGATTGCCTGAGGCCCTATTCTGCTTCTGGGCGGCAGGCTGAGCCTGTGGTTAAATCTTCTTCCTGATGGGAAAAAAGTGTGACCTGTGCCTGTCCCAACACCTAGAGCTAGTCTCTCGTTGGTTGCCCCTCTTCCCGTTCAACCTCAGGATAAATTGCAGTCTGTACAGAACTGGAGGTTAAAGGTGCTGATTCTCCAACGACGGAGATTGCTAATAAAGCGGCTGGAATGGCGAACACGAGCACAAGGAGATGAGAAGTGAGGTGCGTTTCAGGAACCTTTCCCGATGAGACGGTGTACCATCTTCTGGGTTTCTCACGCATGTTTTCGATGTAGGAAGATGCCCTTGAACCTGGAGATTTGGGACCCATGGGATGGGTACCACGCAGTATTACTTTAAAGGGTCTGCGTTTGCTCACCCAACCTCACCCAACCTCTCAGCCCCAAGAGTGTCCACCCTTATGTCTCATCCAGCTGTGGGTCTAGATATGGTCAATCCAGGTTGCATCACAGCCCCTGAAGGAATTGTGTAAGAATTTCTCTCTCTTTCACTGTCTTTGTTTTACGGGTTTTTAAAAGTAATTTATTTTTATAATGGGGTTTAGCTGCTTTTCACGGCTGTGTTTATGTGGCCTTACACCCACTTGACTCACTTCCAGACAGATATCAATACATAGGTTTTAAGATTCTTACTAGTCACATATATTCTTGTGCAATGAATAGGGGGTGTTGAGTCCAGTTCACTGAGCAAGGAGTAGGTCTTGTCTATTACATATTGGGTGTATGGAACGGTATCTGAGCGAATTTGAAACCCTTGTTTTATGCATCACCCCACCTCACCTTTCCCGTTAAGCAGCCATAGTGTGTTTTCTAAACGTGTGACTCTGTTCTGTTTTGTAATTCAGTTCAAGTGTAGCGGTTTTTACATTCCCTCTATAAGTGATAGCTTATGATAAGTGTCTTTTTCTTTGTGACTTATTTCACTTAGAATCGTCGTACCTAAATCCACTCATCTTGCTTCTACTAGCCTTATGACTTTGATTTCATGTCTGAGTGATATTCCATTGTACATAAGGACCACAACTTCTTTATGCATTTTTCTCTTTCCTGGGATATTTAAGGTGTGATGAATTGGAGGTTCTTGTCAACAGAGCAGCCCTAAACTTTGGGGTGCCTGTGTCTTGCTGAGTTTTAGTTTTCCCAATTTATACGCCCATGAGTGGACGTGCCCTATGCTCCCTAAGCTGTGTTTTTTCGATGTTTCACGACACACCGCACACTTCTCCAGAGTGGCTGTTGGCAATTTACATCCCGCCCATCAGCGTAGCAAGGCTGCCATTTCTCCATGGCCTGTCCTGCATTTCTGGTTTTGACACTTTTTGCAGCATGGCCCTTTTGACCGATGGGAAGCGAGACTTCTTTGTAGCGCTGATTAGCCTTTCCAGGTTGCTTGGTTGGCCAAAAAGGGCGTATGCGTTTTTTCCTGAATATAATCAGGAAAAAATGCATACGCACTTTTTGGCCAAGGGCATCATTGTCGACGTTTTGCCGCTTTTCATGTGCTTAAAGGGCGATTCGAATCTACCTCCTGAAACCTGTTTCCTGCAATTCTGCCTTGCTTTCAAATCCTCTTCGTTGCCTTCCCTCAATATATTTGTGGACGAGAGTTATCATTTATAACTCAGCGGGTTTGTGAATTGCAGTGTCCCTGAGCTCCATTTTTCAACTCGCTTTTTTGGGAGCTGGCCGCAAAAGCGCGGGATTGCCTGAGGCCCTATTCTGCTTCTGGGCGGCAGGCTGAGCCTGTGGTTAAATCTTCTTCCTGATGGGAAAAAAGTGTGACCTGTGCCTGTCCCAACACCTAGAGCTAGTCTCTCGTTGGTTGCCCCTCTTCCCGTTCAACCTCAGGATAAATTGCAGTCTGTACAGAACTGGAGGTTAAAGGTGCTGATTCTCCAACGACGGAGATTGCTAATAAAGCGGCTGGAATGGCGAACACGAGCACAAGGAGATGAGAAGTGAGGTGCGTTTCAGGAACCTTTCCCGATGAGACGGTGTACCATCTTCTGGGTTTCTCACGCATGTTTTCGATGTAGGAAGATGCCCTTGAACCTGGAGATTTGGGACCCATGGGATGGGTACCACGCAGTATTACTTTAAAGGGTCTGCGTTTGCTCACCCAACCTCACCCAACCTCTCAGCCCCAAGAGTGTCCACCCTTATGTCTCATCCAGCTGTGGGTCTAGATATGGTCAATCCAGGTTGCATCACAGCCCCTGAAGGAATTGTGTAAGAATTTCTCTCTCTTTCACTGTCTTTGTTTTACGGGTTTTTAAAAGTAATTTATTTTTATAATGGGGTTTAGCTGCTTTTCACGGCTGTGTTTATGTGGCCTTACACCCACTTGACTCACTTCCAGACAGATATCAATACATAGGTTTTAAGATTCTTACTAGTCACATATATTCTTGTGCGATGAATAGGGGGTGTTGAGTCCAGTTCACTGAGCAAGGAGTAGGTCTTGTCTATTACATATTGGGTGTATGGAACGGTATCTGAGCAAATTTGAAACCCTTGTTTTATGCATCACCCCACCTCACCTTTCCCGTTAAGCAGCCATAGTGTGTTTTCTAAACGTGTGACTCTGTTCTGTTTTGTAATTCAGTTCAAGTGTAGCGGTTTTTACATTCCCTCTATAAGTGATAGCATATGATAAGTGTCTTTTTCTGTGTGACTTATTTCACTTAGAATCGTCGTACCTAAATCCACTCATCTTGCTTCTACTAGCCTTATGACTTTGATTTCATGTCTGAGTGATATTCCATTGTACATAAGGACCACAACTTCTTTATGCATTTTTCCCTTTCCTGGGATATTTAAGGTGTGATGAAGTGGAGGTTCTTGTCAACAGAGCAGCCCTAAACTTTGGGGTGCCTGTGTCTTGCTGATTTTTAGTTTTCCCAATTTATACGCCCATGAGTGGACGTGCCCTATGCTCCCTAAGCTGTGTTTTTTCCATGTTTCAGGACACACCGTACACTACTCCAGAGTGGCTGTTGGCAATTTACATCCCGCCCATCAGCGTAGCAAGGCTGCCATTTCTCCGTGGCCTGTCCTGCATTTCTGGTTTTGACACTTTTTGCAGCATGGCCCTTTTGACAGATGGGAAGCGAGACTTCTTTGTAGCGCTGATTTGCCTTTCCAGGTTGCTTGGTTGGCCAAAAAGGGCGTATGCGTTTTTTCCTGAATATATTCAGGAAAAAACACATACGCCCTTTTTGGCCAAGGGCATCATTGTCGACGTTTTGCCGCTTTTCATGTGCTTTAAAGGCGATTCGAATCTACCTCCTGAAACCTGTTTCCTGCAATTCTGCCTTGCGTTCAAATCCTCTTCGTTGCCTTCCCTCAATATATTTGTGGACGAGAGTTATCATTTATAACTCTGTGGGTTTGTGAATTGCAGTGTCCCTGAGCTCCATTTTTCAACTCGCTTTTTTGGGAGCTGGCCGCAAAAACGCGGGATTGCCTCAGGCCCTATTTTGGTTCCCCTCGGCATGCTGAGCCTGTAGTTAATTCTTCTTCCTGATGGGAAAATAGAGTGACCTGTGCCTGTCCCAACACCTATATCTAGTCTCTCATTGGTTGCCCCTCTTCCCGTTCATCCTCAGGACAAATTGCAACCTGTAGGGAACAGGAGCTTAAAGGTGCTGATTCTCCAAGTAGGGAGATTGCTAGTAAAGTAGCTGGAATGGCGAACCCAAGCACAAGGAGATGAGAAATGAGGTGCGTTTTAGAAACCTTTCAAAATCACACGGTGTACCATCTTCTGGGTTTCTCATGCATGTTTTCGATGTAGGAAGATGCCCTTGAACCTGGAGATTTGGGACCCATGGGATGGGTACCACGCAGTATTACTTTAAAGGGTCTGCGTTTGCTCACCCAACCTCACCCAACCTCTCCGCCCCAAGAGTGTCCACCCTTATGTCTCATCCAGCTGTGGGTCTAGATATGGTCAATCCAGGTTGCATCACAGCCCCTGAAGGAATTGTGTAAGAATTTCTCTCTCTTTCACTGTCTTTGTTTTACGGGTTTTTAAAAGTAATTTATTTTTATAATGGGGTTTAGCTGCTTTTCACGGCTGTGTTTATGTGGCCTTACACCCACTTGACTCACTTCCAGACAGATATCAATACATAGGTTTTAAGATTCTTACTAGTCACATATATTCTTGTGCGATGAATAGGGGGTGTTGAGTCCAGTTCACTGAGCAAGGAGTAGGTCTTGTCTATTACATATTGGGTGTATGGAACGGTATCTGAGCAAATTTGAAACCCTTGTTTTATGCATCACCCCACCTCACCTTTCCCGTTAAGCAGCCATAGTTTGTTTTCTAAACGTGTGACTCTGTTCTGTTTTGTAATTCAGTTCAAGTGTAGCGGTTTTTACATTCCCTCTATAAGTGATAGCATATGATAAGTGTCTTTTTCTGTGTGACTTATTTCACTTAGAATCGTCGTACCTAAATCCACTCATCTTGCTTCTACTAGCCTTATGACTTTGATTTCATGTCTGAGTGATATTCCATTGTACATAAGGACCACAACTTCTTTATGCATTTTTCTCTTTCCTGGGATATTTAAGGTGTGATGAATTGGAGGTTCTTGTCAACAGAGCAGCCCTAAACTTTGGGGTGCCTGTGTCTTGCTGATTTTTAGTTTTCCCAATTTATACGCCCATGAGTGGACGTGCCCTATGCTCCCTAAGCTGTGTTTTTTCGATGTTTCACGACACACCGCACACTTCTCCAGAGTGGCTGTTGGCAATTTACATCCCGCCCATCAGCGTAGCAAGGCTGCCATTTCTCCATGGCCTGTCCTGCATTTCTGGTTTTGACACTTTTTGCAGCATGGCCCTTTTGACCGATGGGAAGCGAGACTTCTTTGTAGCGCTGATTAGACTTTCCAGGTTGCTTGGTTGGCCAAAAAGGGCGTATGCGTTTTTTCCTGAATATAATCAGGAAAAAATGCATACGCACTTTTTGGCCAAGGGCATCATTGTCGACGTTTTGCCGCTTTTCATGTGCTTTAAGGGCGATTCGAATCTACCTCCTGAAACCTGTTTCCTGCAATTCTGCCTTGCTTTCAAATCCTCTTCGTTGCCTTCCCTCAATATATTTGTGGACGAGAGTTATCATTTATAACTCTGTGGGTTTGTGAATTGCAGTGTCCCTGTGCTCCATTTTTCAACTCGCTTTTTTGGGAGCTGGCCGCAAAAACGCGGGATTGCCTCAGGCCCTATTTTGGTTCCCCTCGGCATGCTGAGCCTGTAGTTAATTCTTCTTCCTGATGGGAAAATAGAGTGACCTGTGCCTGTCCCAACACCTATATCTAGTCTCTCATTGGTTGCCCCTCTTCCCGTTCATCCTCAGGACAAATTGCAACCTGTAGGGAACAGGAGCTTAAAGGTGCTGATTCTCCAAGTAGGGAGATTGCTAGTAAAGTAGCTGGAATGTCGAACCCAAGCACAAGGAGATGAGAAATGAGGTGCGTTTTAGAAACCTTTCAAAATCACACGGTGTACCATCTTCTGGGTTTCTCATGCATGTTTTCGATGTAGGAAGATGCCCTTGAACCTGGAGATTTGGGACCCATGGGATGGGTACCACGCAGTATTACTTTAAAGGGTCTGCGTTTGCTTACCCTACCTCACCAAACCTCTCAGCCCCAAGAGTGTCCACCCTTATGTCTCATCCAGCTGTGGGTCTAGATATGGTCAATCCAGGTTGCATCACAGCCCCTGAAGGAATTGTGTAAGAATTTCTCTCTCTTTCACTGTCCTTGTTTTACTGGTTTTTAAAAGTAATTTATATTTATAATGGGGTTTAGCTGCTTTTCACGGCTGTGTTTATGCGGCCTTACACCCACTTGACTCACTTCCAGACAGATATCAATACATAGGTTTTAAGATTCTTACTAGTCACATATAATCTTGTGCGGTGAATAGGGGGTGTTGAGTCCAGTTCACTGAACAAGGAGTAGGTCTTGTCTATTACATATTGGGTGTATGGAACGGTATCTGAGTGAATTTGAAACCCTTGTTTTATGCATCACCCCACCTCACATTTCCCGTTAAGCAGCCATAGTGTGTTTTCTAAACGTGTGACTCTGTTCTGTTTTGTAATTCAGTTCAAGTGTAGCGGTTTTTACATTCCCTCTATAAGTGATAGCTTATGATAAGTGTCTTTTTCTGTGTGACTTATTTCACTTAGAATCTTCGTACCTAAATCCACTCATCTTGCTTCTACTAGCCTTATGACTTTGATTTCATGTCTGAGTGATATTCCATTGTACATAAGGACCACAACTTCTTTATGCATTTTTCTCTTTCCTGGGATATTTAAGGTGTGATGAAGTGGAGGTTCTTGTCAACAGAGCAGCCCTAAAGTTTGGGGTGCCTGTGTCTTGCTGATTTTTAGTTTTCCCAATTTATACGCCCATGAGTGGACGTGCCCTATGCTCCCTAAGCTGTGTTTTTTTGATGTTTCACGACACACCGTACACTTCTTCAGAGTGGCTGTTGGCAATTTACATCCCGCCCATCAGCGTAGCAAGGCTGCCATTTCTCCATGGCCTGTCCTGCATTTCTGGTTTTGACACTTTTCGCAGCATGGCCCTTTTGACCGATGGGAAGCGAGACTTCTTTGTAGCGCTGATTTGCCTTTCCAGGTTGCTTGGTTGGACAAAAAGGGCGTATGCGTTTTTTCCTGAATATATTCAGGAAAAAACGCATACGCCCTTTTTGGCCAAGGGCATCATTGTCGACGTTTTGCCGCTTTTCATGTGCTTTAAGGGCGATTCGAATCTACCTCCTGAAACCTGTTTCCTGCAATTCTGCCTTGCTTTCAAATCCTCTTCGTTGCCTTCCCTCAATATATCTGTGGACGAGAGTTATCATTTATAACTCAGCGGGTTGTTGAATTGCAGTGCCCCTGAGCTCCATTTTTCAACTGTCTTTTTTGGGAGCTGGCCGCAAAAGCACTGGATTGCCTCAGGCACTATTCTGGTTCCCGGCGGCAGGATTAGCCTGTGGTTAATTCTTCTTCCTGATGGGAAAATACAGTGACCTGTGCCTGTCCCAACACCTAGATCTAGTCTCTCATTGGTTGCCCCTCTTCCCGTTCATCCTCAGGACAAATTGCAACCTGTAGGGAACAGGAGCTTAAAGGTGCTGATTCTCCAAGTAGGGAGATTGCTAGTAAAGTAGCTGGAAAGGCGAACCCGAGCACAAGGAGATGAGAGATGAGGTGCGATTTAGAAACCTTTCAAAATCACACGGTGTACCATCTTCTGGGTTTCTCATGCATGTTTTCGATGTAGGAAGATGCCCTTGAACCTGGAGATTTGGGACCCATGGGATGGGTACCACGCAGTATTACTTTAAAGGGTCTGCGTTTGCTCACCCAACCTCACCCAACCTCTCAGCCCCAAGAGTGTCCACCCTTATGTCTCATCCAGCTGTGGGTCTAGATATGGTCAATCCAGGTTGCATCACAGCCCCTGAAGGAATTGTGTAAGAATTTCTCTCTCTTTCACTGTCTTTGTTTTACGGGTTTTTAAAAGTAATTTATTTTTATAATGGGGTTTAGCTGCTTTTCACGACTGTGTTTATGCGGCTTTACACCCACTTGACTCACTTCCAGACAGATATCAATACATAGGTTTTAAGATTCTTACTACTCAGATATATTCTTGTGCGGTGAATAGGGGGTGTTGAGTCCAGTTCACTGAGCAAGGAGTAGGTCTTGTCTATTACATATTGGGTGTATGGAACGGTATCTGAGCGAATTTGAAACCCTTGTTTTATGCATCACCCCACCTCACCTTTCCCGTTAAGCAGACATAGTGTGTTTTCTAAACGTGTGACTCTGTTCTCTTTTGTAATTCAGTTCAAGTGTAGCGGTTTTTTCCATTCCCTCTATAAATGATAGCTTATGATAAGTGTCTTTTTCTGTGTGACTTATTTCACTTAGAATCGTCGTACCTAAATCCACTCATCTTGCTTCTACTAGCCTTATGACATTGATTTCATGTCTGAGTGATATTCCATTGTACATAAGGACCACAACTTCTTTATCCATTTTTCTCTTTCCTGGGATATTTAAGGTGTCATGAAGTGGAGGTTCTTGTCAACAGAGCCGCCCTAAACTTTGGGGTGCCTGCGTCTTGCTGATTTTTAGTTTTCCCAATTTATACGCCCATGAGTGGACGTGCCCTATGCTCCCTAAGCTGTGTTTTTTCGATGTTTCAGGACACACCGCACACTTCTCCAGAGTGGCTGTTGGCAATTTACATCCCGCCCATCAGCGTAGCAAGGCTGCCATTTCTCCATGGCCTGTCCTGGATTTCTGGTTTTGACACTTTTTGCAGCATGGCCCTTTTGACCGATGGGAAGCGAGACTTCTTTGTAGCGCTGATTTGCCTTTCCAGGTTGCTTGGTTGGCCAAAAAGGGCGTATGCGTTTTTTCCTGAATACATTCAGGAAAAAACGCATACGCCCTTTTTGGCCAAGGGCATCACTGTCGACGTTTTGCCGCTTTTCATGTGCTTTTAAGGCGATTCGAATCTACCTCCTGAAACCTGTTTCCTGCAATTCTGCCTTGCTTTCAAATCCTCTTCGTTGCCTTCCCTCAATATATTTGTGGACGAGAGTTATCATTTATAACTCAGCGGGTTTGTGAATTGCAGTGCCCCTGAGCTCCATTTTTCAACTGTCTTTTTTGGGAGCTGGCCGCAAAAGCACTGGATTGCCTCAGGCACTATTCTGGTTCCCGGCGGCAGGATTAGCCTGTGGTTAATTCTTCTTCCTGATGGGAAAATACAGTGACCTGTGCCTGTCCCAACACCTAGATCTAGTCTCACATTGGTTGCCCCTCTTCCCGTTCACCTCAGGACAAATTGCAACCTGTAGGGAACAGGAGCTTAAAGGTGCTGATTCTCCAAGTAGGGAGATTGCTAGTAAAGTAGCTGGAAAGGCGAACCCGAGCACAAGGAGATGAGACATGAGGTGCGATTTAGAAACCTTTCAAAATCACACGGTGTACCATCTTCTGGGTTTCTCATGCATGTTTTCGATGTAGGAAGATGCCCTTGAACCTGGAGATTTGGGACCCATTGGATGGGTACCACGCAGTATTACTTTAAAGGGTCTGCGTTTGCTCACCCAACCTCACCCAACCTCTCAGCCCAAAGACTGTCCACCCTTATGTCTCATCCAGTTGTGGGTCTAGATATGGTCAATCCAGGTTGCATCACAGCCCCTGAAGGAATTGTGTAAGAATTTCTCTCTCTTTCACTGTCTTTGTTTTACGGGTTTTTAAAAGTAATTTATTTTTATAATGGGGTTTAGCTGCTTTTCACGGCTGTGTTTATGCGGCTTTACACCCACTTGACTCACTTTCAGACAGATATCAATACATAGGTTTTAAGATTCTTACTACTCAGATATATTCTTGTGCGGTGAATAGGGGGTGTTGAGTCCAGTTCACTGAGCAAGGAGTAGGTCTTGTCTATTACATATTGGGTGTATGGAACGGTATCTGAGCGAATTTGAAACCCTTGTTTTATGCATCACCCCACCTCACCTTTCCTGTTAAGCAGACATAGTGTGTTTTCTAAACGTGTGACTCTGTTCTGTTTTGTAATTCAGTTCAAGTGTAGCGGTTTTTACATTCCCTCTATAAGTGATAGCTTATGATAAGTGTCTTTTTCTGTGTGACTTATTTCACTTAGAATCGTCGTACCTAAATCCACTCATCTTGCTTCTACTAGCCTTATGACTTTGATTTCATGTCTGAGTGATATTCCATTGTACATAAGGACCACAACTTCTTTATGCATTTTTCTCTTTCCTGGGATATTTAAGGTGTGATGAAGTGGAGATTCTTGTCAACAGAGCAGCGCTAAACTTTGGGGTGCATGTGTCTTGCTGATTTTTAGTTTTCCCAATTTATACGCCCATGAGTGGACGTGCCCTATGCTCCCTAAGCTGTGTTTTTTCCATGTTTCAGGACACACCGTACACTTCTCCAGAGTGGCTGTTGGCAATTTACATCCCGCCCTTCAGCGTAGCAAGGCTGCCATTTCCCCATGGCCTGTCCTGCATTTCTGGTTTTGACACTTTTTGCAGCATGGCCCTTTTGACCGATGGGAAGCGAGACTTCTTTGTAGCGCTGATTAGCCTTTCCAGGTTGCTTGGTTGGCCAAAAAGGGCGTATGCGTTTTTTCCTGAATATAATCAGGAAAAAATGCATACGCACTTTTTGGCCAAGGGCATCATTGTCGACGTTTTGCCGCTTTTCATGTGCTTAAAGGGCGATTCGAATCTACCTCCTGAAACCTGTTTCCTGCAATTCTGCCTTGCTTTCAAATCCTCTTCGTTGCCTTCCCTCAATATATTTGTGGACGAGAGTTATCATTTATAACTCAGCGGGTTTGTGAATTGCAGTGTCCCTGAGCTCCATTTTTCAACTCGCTTTTTTGGGAGCTGGCCGCAAAAGCGCGGGATTGCCTGAGGCCCTATTCTGCTTCTGGGCGGCAGGCTGAGCCTGTGGTTAAATCTTCTTCCTGATGGGAAAAAAGTGTGACCTGTGCCTGTCCCAACACCTAGAGCTAGTCTCTCGTTGGTTGCCCCTCTTCCCGTTCAACCTCAGGATAAATTGCAGTCTGTACAGAACTGGAGGTTAAAGGTGCTGATTCTCCAACGACGGAGATTGCTAATAAAGCGGCTGGAATGGCGAAAACGAGCACAAGGAGATGAGAAGTGAGGTGCGTTTCAGGAACCTTTCCCGATGAGACGGTGTACCATCTTCTGGGTTTCTCACGCATGTTTTCGATGTAGGAAGATGCCCTTGAACCTGGAGATTTGGGACCCATGGGATGGGTACCACGCAGTATTACTTTAAAGGGTCTGCGTTTGCTCACCCAACCTCACCCAACCTCTCAGCCCCAAGAGTGTCCACCCTTATGTCTCATCCAGCTGTGGGTCTAGATATGGTCAATCCAGGTTGCATCACAGCCCCTGAAGGAATTGTGTAAGAATTTCTCTCTCTTTCACTGTCTTTGTTTTACGGGTTTTTAAAAGTAATTTATTTTTATAATGGGGTTTAGCTGCTTTTCACGGCTGTGTTTATGTGGCCTTACACCCACTTGACTCACTTCCAGACAGATATCAATACATAGGTTTTAAGATTCTTACTAGTCACATATATTCTTGTGCAATGAATAGGGGGTGTTGAGTCCAGTTCACTGAGCAAGGAGTAGGTCTTGTCTATTACATATTGGGTGTATGGAACGGTATCTGAGCGAATTTGAAACCCTTGTTTTATGCATCACCCCACCTCACCTTTCCCGTTAAGCAGCCATAGTGTGTTTTCTAAACGTGTGACTCTGTTCTGTTTTGTAATTCAGTTCAAGTGTAGCGGTTTTTACATTCCCTCTATAAGTGATAGCTTATGATAAGTGTCTTTTTCTTTGTGACTTATTTCACTTAGAATCGTCGTACCTAAATCCACTCATCTTGCTTCTACTAGCCTTATGACTTTGATTTCATGTCTGAGTGATATTCCATTGTACATAAGGACCACAACTTCTTTATGCATTTTTCTCTTTCCTGGGATATTTAAGGTGTGATGAATTGGAGGTTCTTGTCAACAGAGCAGCCCTAAACTTTGGGGTGCCTGTGTCTTGCTGAGTTTTAGTTTTCCCAATTTATACGCCCATGAGTGGACGTGCCCTATGCTCCCTAAGCTGTGTTTTTTCGATGTTTCACGACACACCGCACACTTCTCCAGAGTGGCTGTTGGCAATTTACATCCCGCCCATCAGCGTAGCAAGGCTGCCATTTCTCCATGGCCTGTCCTGCATTTCTGGTTTTGACACTTTTTGCAGCATGGCCCTTTTGACCGATGGGAAGCGAGACTTCTTTGTAGCGCTGATTAGCCTTTCCAGGTTGCTTGGTTGGCCAAAAAGGGCGTATGCGTTTTTTCCTGAATATAATCAGGAAAAAATGCATACGCACTTTTTGGCCAAGGGCATCATTGTCGACGTTTTGCCGCTTTTCATGTGCTTTAAGGGCGATTCGAATCTACCTCCTGAAACCTGTTTCCTGCAATTCTGCTTTGCTTTCAAATCCTCTTCGTTGCCTTCCATCAATATATTTGTGGACGAGAGTTATCATTTATAACTCAGCGGGTTTGTGAATTGCAGTGCCCCTGAGCTCCATTTTTCAACTGTCTTTTTTGGGAGCTGGCCGCAAAAACACTGGATTGCCTCAGGCACTCTTCTGGTTCCCGGCGGCAGGATTAGCCTGTGGTTAATTCTTCTTCCTGATGGGAAAATACAGTGACCTGTGCCTGTCCCAACACCTAGATATAGTCTCTCATTGGTTGCCCCTCTTCCCGTTCATCCTCAGGACAAATTGCAACCTGTAGGGAACAGGAGCTTAAAGGTGCTGATTCTCCAAGTAGGGAGATTGCTAGTAAAGTAGCTGGAATGGCGAACCCGAGCACAAGGAGATGAGACATGAGGTGCGATTTAGAAACCTTTCAAAATCACACGGTGTACCATCTTCTGGGTTTCTCATGCATGTTTTCGATGTAGGAAGATGCCCTTGAACCTGGAGATTTGGGACCCATCGGATGGGTACCACGCAGTATTACTTTAAAGGGTCTGCGTTTGCTCACCCAACCTCACCCAACCTCTCAGCCCCAAGAGTGTCCACCCTTATGTCTCATCCAGCTGTGGGTCTAGACATGGTCAATCCAGGTTGCAACACAGCCCCTGAACGAATTTTGTAAGAATTTCTCTCTCTTTCACTGTCTTTGTTTTACGGGTTTTTAAAAGTAATTTATTTTTATAATGGGGTTTAGCTGCTTTTCACGGCTGTGTTTATGCGGCTTTACACCCACTTGACTCACTTCCAGACAGATATCAATACATAGGTTTTAAGATTCTTACTACTCAGATATATTCTTGTGCGGTGAATAGGGGGTGTTGAGTCCAGTTCACTGAGCAAGGAGTAGGTCTTGTCTATTACATATTGGGTGTATGGAACGGTATCTGAGCGAATTTGAAACCCTTGTTTTATGCATCACCCCACCTCACCTTTCCTGTTAAGCAGACATAGTGTGTTTTCTAAACGTGTGACTCTGTTCTGTTTTGTAATTCAGTTCAAGTGTAGCGGTTTTTACATTCCCTCTATAAGTGATAGCTTATGATAAGTGTCTTTTTCTGTGTGACTTATTTCACTTAGAATCGTCGTACCTAAATCCACTCATCTTGCTTCTACTAGCCTTATGACTTTGATTTCATGTCTGAGTGATATTCCATTGTACATAAGGACCACAACTTCTTTATGCATTTTTCTCTTTCCTGGGATATTTAAGGTGTGATGAATTGGAGGTTCTTGTCAACAGAGCAGCGCTAAACTTTGGGGTGCATGTGTCTTGCTGATTTTTAGTTTTCCCAATTTATACGCCCATGAGTGGACGTGCCCTATGCTCCCTAAGCTGTGTTTTTTCCATGTTTCAGGACACACCGTACACTTCTCCAGAGTGGCTGTTGGCAATTTACATCCCGCCCTTCAGCGTAGCAAGGCTGCCATTTCCCCATGGCCTGTCCTGCATTTCTGGTTTTGACACTTTTTGCAGCATGGCCCTTTTGACCGATGGGAAGCGAGACTTCTTTGTAGCGCTGATTAGCCTTTCCAGGTTGCTTGGTTGGCCAAAAAGGGCGTATGCGTTTTTTCCTGAATATAATCAGGAAAAAATGCATACGCACTTTTTGGCCAAGGGCATCATTGTCGACGTTTTGCCGCTTTTCATGTGCTTAAAGGGCGATTCGAATCTACCTCCTGAAACCTGTTTCCTGCAATTCTGCCTTGCTTTCAAATCCTCTTCGTTGCCTTCCCTCAATATATTTGTGGACGAGAGTTATCATTTATAACTCAGCGGGTTTGTGAATTGCAGTGTCCCTGAGCTCCATTTTTCAACTCGCTTTTTTGGGAGCTGGCCGCAAAAGCGCGGGATTGCCTGAGGCCCTATTCTGCTTCTGGGCGGCAGGCTGAGCCTGTGGTTAAATCTTCTTCCTGATGGGAAAAAAGTGTGACCTGTGCCTGTCCCAACACCTAGAGCTAGTCTCTCGTTGGTTGCCCCTCTTCCCGTTCAACCTCAGGATAAATTGCAGTCTGTACAGAACTGGAGGTTAAAGGTGCTGATTCTCCAACGACGGAGATTGCTAATAAAGCGGCTGGAATGGCGAACACGAGCACAAGGAGATGAGAAGTGAGGTGCGTTTCAGGAACCTTTCCCGATGAGACGGTGTACCATCTTCTGGGTTTCTCACGCATGTTTTCGATGTAGGAAGATGCCCTTGAACCTGGAGATTTGGGACCCATGGGATGGGTACCACGCAGTATTACTTTAAAGGGTCTGCGTTTGCTCACCCAACCTCACCCAACCTCTCAGCCCCAAGAGTGTCCACCCTTATGTCTCATCCAGCTGTGGGTCTAGATATGGTCAATCCAGGTTGCATCACAGCCCCTGAAGGAATTGTGTAAGAATTTCTCTCTCTTTCACTGTCTTTGTTTTACGGGTTTTTAAAAGTAATTTATTTTTATAATGGGGTTTAGCTGCTTTTCACGGCTGTGTTTATGTGGCCTTACACCCACTTGACTCACTTCCAGACAGATATCAATACATAGGTTTTAAGATTCTTACTAGTCACATATATTCTTGTGCGATGAATAGGGGGTGTTGAGTCCAGTTCACTGAGCAAGGAGTAGGTCTTGTCTATTACATATTGGGTGTATGGAACGGTATCTGAGCAAATTTGAAACCCTTGTTTTATGCATCACCCCACCTCACCTTTCCCGTTAAGCAGCCATAGTGTGTTTTCTAAACGTGTGACTCTGTTCTGTTTTGTAATTCAGTTCAAGTGTAGCGGTTTTTACATTCCCTCTATAAGTGATAGCATATGATAAGTGTCTTTTTCTGTGTGACTTATTTCACTTAGAATCGTCGTACCTAAATCCACTCATCTTGCTTCTACTAGCCTTATGACTTTGATTTCATGTCTGAGTGATATTCCATTGTACATAAGGACCACAACTTCTTTATGCATTTTTCCCTTTCCTGGGATATTTAAGGTGTGATGAAGTGGAGGTTCTTGTCAACAGAGCAGCCCTAAACTTTGGGGTGCCTGTGTCTTGCTGATTTTTAGTTTTCCCAATTTATACGCCCATGAGTGGACGTGCCCTATGCTCCCTAAGCTGTGTTTTTTCCATGTTTCAGGACACACCGTACACTACTCCAGAGTGGCTGTTGGCAATTTACATCCCGCCCATCAGCGTAGCAAGGCTGCCATTTCTCCGTGGCCTGTCCTGCATTTCTGGTTTTGACACTTTTTGCAGCATGGCCCTTTTGACAGATGGGAAGCGAGACTTCTTTGTAGCGCTGATTTGCCTTTCCAGGTTGCTTGGTTGGCCAAAAAGGGCGTATGCGTTTTTTCCTGAATATATTCAGGAAAAAACACATACGCCCTTTTTGGCCAAGGGCATCATTGTCGACGTTTTGCCGCTTTTCATGTGCTTTAAAGGCGATTCGAATCTACCTCCTGAAACCTGTTTCCTGCAATTCTGCCTTGCGTTCAAATCCTCTTCGTTGCCTTCCCTCAATATATTTGTGGACGAGAGTTATCATTTATAACTCTGTGGGTTTGTGAATTGCAGTGTCCCTGAGCTCCATTTTTCAACTCGCTTTTTTGGGAGCTGGCCGCAAAAACGCGGGATTGCCTCAGGCCCTATTTTGGTTCCCCTCGGCATGCTGAGCCTGTAGTTAATTCTTCTTCCTGATGGGAAAATAGAGTGACCTGTGCCTGTCCCAACACCTATATCTAGTCTCTCATTGGTTGCCCCTCTTCCCGTTCATCCTCAGGACAAATTGCAACCTGTAGGGAACAGGAGCTTAAAGGTGCTGATTCTCCAAGTAGGGAGATTGCTAGTAAAGTAGCTGGAATGGCGAACCCAAGCACAAGGAGATGAGAAATGAGGTGCGTTTTAGAAACCTTTCAAAATCACACGGTGTACCATCTTCTGGGTTTCTCATGCATGTTTTCGATGTAGGAAGATGCCCTTGAACCTGGAGATTTGGGACCCATGGGATGGGTACCACGCAGTATTACTTTAAAGGGTCTGCGTTTGCTCACCCAACCTCACCCAACCTCTCCGCCCCAAGAGTGTCCACCCTTATGTCTCATCCAGCTGTGGGTCTAGATATGGTCAATCCAGGTTGCATCACAGCCCCTGAAGGAATTGTGTAAGAATTTCTCTCTCTTTCACTGTCTTTGTTTTACGGGTTTTTAAAAGTAATTTATTTTTATAATGGGGTTTAGCTGCTTTTCACGGCTGTGTTTATGTGGCCTTACACCCACTTGACTCACTTCCAGACAGATATCAATACATAGGTTTTAAGATTCTTACTAGTCACATATATTCTTGTGCGATGAATAGGGGGTGTTGAGTCCAGTTCACTGAGCAAGGAGTAGGTCTTGTCTATTACATATTGGGTGTATGGAACGGTATCTGAGCAAATTTGAAACCCTTGTTTTATGCATCACCCCACCTCACCTTTCCCGTTAAGCAGCCATAGTGTGTTTTCTAAACGTGTGACTCTGTTCTGTTTTGTAATTCAGTTCAAGTGTAGCGGTTTTTACATTCCCTCTATAAGTGATAGCATATGATAAGTGTCTTTTTCTGTGTGACTTATTTCACTTAGAATCGTCGTACCTAAATCCACTCATCTTGCTTCTACTAGCCTTATGACTTTGATTTCATGTCTGAGTGATATTCCATTGTACATAAGGACCACAACTTCTTTATGCATTTTTCTCTTTCCTGGGATATTTAAGGTGTGATGAATTGGAGGTTCTTGTCAACAGAGCAGCCCTAAACTTTGGGGTGCCTGTGTCTTGCTGATTTTTAGTTTTCCCAATTTATACGCCCATGAGTGGACGTGCCCTATGCTCCCTAAGCTGTGTTTTTTCGATGTTTCACGACACACCGCACACTTCTCCAGAGTGGCTGTTGGCAATTTACATCCCGCCCATCAGCGTAGCAAGGCTGCCATTTCTCCATGGCCTGTCCTGCATTTCTGGTTTTGACACTTTTTGCAGCATGGCCCTTTTGACCGATGGGAAGCGAGACTTCTTTGTAGCGCTGATTAGACTTTCCAGGTTGCTTGGTTGGCCAAAAAGGGCGTATGCGTTTTTTCCTGAATATAATCAGGAAAAAATGCATACGCACTTTTTGGCCAAGGGCATCATTGTCGACGTTTTGCCGCTTTTCATGTGCTTTAAGGGCGATTCGAATCTACCTCCTGAAACCTGTTTCCTGCAATTCTGCCTTGCTTTCAAATCCTCTTCGTTGCCTTCCCTCAATATATTTGTGGACGAGAGTTATCATTTATAACTCTGTGGGTTTGTGAATTGCAGTGTCCCTGTGCTCCATTTTTCAACTCGCTTTTTTGGGAGCTGGCCGCAAAAACGCGGGATTGCCTCAGGCCCTATTTTGGTTCCCCTCGGCATGCTGAGCCTGTAGTTAATTCTTCTTCCTGATGGGAAAATAGAGTGACCTGTGCCTGTCCCAACACCTATATCTAGTCTCTCATTGGTTGCCCCTCTTCCCGTTCATCCTCAGGACAAATTGCAACCTGTAGGGAACAGGAGCTTAAAGGTGCTGATTCTCCAAGTAGGGAGATTGCTAGTAAAGTAGCTGGAATGTCGAACCCAAGCACAAGGAGATGAGAAATGAGGTGCGTTTTAGAAACCTTTCAAAATCACACGGTGTACCATCTTCTGGGTTTCTCATGCATGTTTTCGATGTAGGAAGATGCCCTTGAACCTGGAGATTTGGGACCCATGGGATGGGTACCACGCAGTATTACTTTAAAGGGTCTGCGTTTGCTTACCCTACCTCACCAAACCTCTCAGCCCCAAGAGTGTCCACCCTTATGTCTCATCCAGCTGTGGGTCTAGATATGGTCAATCCAGGTTGCATCACAGCCCCTGAAGGAATTGTGTAAGAATTTCTCTCTCTTTCACTGTCCTTGTTTTACTGGTTTTTAAAAGTAATTTATATTTATAATGGGGTTTAGCTGCTTTTCACGGCTGTGTTTATGCGGCCTTACACCCACTTGACTCACTTCCAGACAGATATCAATACATAGGTTTTAAGATTCTTACTAGTCACATATAATCTTGTGCGGTGAATAGGGGGTGTTGAGTCCAGTTCACTGAACAAGGAGTAGGTCTTGTCTATTACATATTGGGTGTATGGAACGGTATCTGAGTGAATTTGAAACCCTTGTTTTATGCATCACCCCACCTCACATTTCCCGTTAAGCAGCCATAGTGTGTTTTCTAAACGTGTGACTCTGTTCTGTTTTGTAATTCAGTTCAAGTGTAGCGGTTTTTACATTCCCTCTATAAGTGATAGCTTATGATAAGTGTCTTTTTCTGTGTGACTTATTTCACTTAGAATCTTCGTACCTAAATCCACTCATCTTGCTTCTACTAGCCTTATGACTTTGATTTCATGTCTGAGTGATATTCCATTGTACATAAGGACCACAACTTCTTTATGCATTTTTCTCTTTCCTGGGATATTTAAGGTGTGATGAAGTGGAGGTTCTTGTCAACAGAGCAGCCCTAAAGTTTGGGGTGCCTGTGTCTTGCTGATTTTTAGTTTTCCCAATTTATACGCCCATGAGTGGACGTGCCCTATGCTCCCTAAGCTGTGTTTTTTTGATGTTTCACGACACACCGTACACTTCTTCAGAGTGGCTGTTGGCAATTTACATCCCGCCCATCAGCGTAGCAAGGCTGCCATTTCTCCATGGCCTGTCCTGCATTTCTGGTTTTGACACTTTTCGCAGCATGGCCCTTTTGACCGATGGGAAGCGAGACTTCTTTGTAGCGCTGATTTGCCTTTCCAGGTTGCTTGGTTGGACAAAAAGGGCGTATGCGTTTTTTCCTGAATATATTCAGGAAAAAACGCATACGCCCTTTTTGGCCAAGGGCATCATTGTCGACATTTTGCCGCTTTTCATGTGCTTTAAGGGCGATTCGAATCTACCTCCTGAAACCTGTTTCCTGCAATTCTGCCTTGCTTTCAAATCCTCTTCGTTGCCTTCCCTCAATATATCTGTGGACGAGAGTTATCATTTATAACTCAGCGGGTTGTTGAATTGCAGTGCCCCTGAGCTCCATTTTTCAACTGTCTTTTTTGGGAGCTGGCCGCAAAAGCACTGGATTGCCTCAGGCACTATTCTGGTTCCCGGCGGCAGGATTAGCCTGTGGTTAATTCTTCTTCCTGATGGGAAAATACAGTGACCTGTGCCTGTCCCAACACCTATATCTAGTCTCTCATTGGTTGCCCCTCTTCCCGTTCATCCTCAGGACAAATTGCAACCTGTAGGGAACAGGAGCTTAAAGGTGCTGATTCTCCAAGTAGGGAGATTGCTAGTAAAGTAGCTGGAAAGGCGAACCCGAGCACAAGGAGATGAGAGATGAGGTGCGATTTAGAAACCTTTCAAAATCACACGGTGTACCATCTTCTGGGTTTCTCATGCATGTTTTCGATGTAGGAAGATGCCCTTGAACCTGGAGATTTGGGACCCATGGGATGGGTACCACGCAGTATTACTTTAAAGGGTCTGCGTTTGCTCACCCAACCTCACCCAACCTCTCAGCCCCAAGAGTGTCCACCCTTATGTCTCATCCAGCTGTGGGTCTAGATATGGTCAATCCAGGTTGCATCACAGCCCCTGAAGGAATTGTGTAAGAATTTCTCTCTCTTTCACTGTCTTTGTTTTACGGGTTTTTAAAAGTAATTTATTTTTATAATGGGGTTTAGCTGCTTTTCACGACTGTGTTTATGCGGCTTTACACCCACTTGACTCACTTCCAGACAGATATCAATACATAGGTTTTAAGATTCTTACTACTCAGATATATTCTTGTGCGGTGAATAGGGGGTGTTGAGTCCAGTTCACTGAGCAAGGAGTAGGTCTTGTCTATTACATATTGGGTGTATGGAACGGTATCTGAGCGAATTTGAAACCCTTGTTTTATGCATCACCCCACCTCACCTTTCCCGTTAAGCAGACATAGTGTGTTTTCTAAACGTGTGACTCTGTTCTCTTTTGTAATTCAGTTCAAGTGTAGCGGTTTTTTCCATTCCCTCTATAAATGATAGCTTATGATAAGTGTCTTTTTCTGTGTGACTTATTTCACTTAGAATCGTCGTACCTAAATCCACTCATCTTGCTTCTACTAGCCTTATGACATTGATTTCATGTCTGAGTGATATTCCATTGTACATAAGGACCACAACTTCTTTATCCATTTTTCTCTTTCCTGGGATATTTAAGGTGTCATGAAGTGGAGGTTCTTGTCAACAGAGCCGCCCTAAACTTTGGGGTGCCTGCGTCTTGCTGATTTTTAGTTTTCCCAATTTATACGCCCATGAGTGGACGTGCCCTATGCTCCCTAAGCTGTGTTTTTTCGATGTTTCAGGACACACCGCACACTTCTCCAGAGTGGCTGTTGGCAATTTACATCCCGCCCATCAGCGTAGCAAGGCTGCCATTTCTCCATGGCCTGTCCTGGATTTCTGGTTTTGACACTTTTTGCAGCATGGCCCTTTTGACCGATGGGAAGCGAGACTTCTTTGTAGCGCTGATTTGCCTTTCCAGGTTGCTTGGTTGGCCAAAAAGGGCGTATGCGTTTTTTCCTGAATACATTCAGGAAAAAACGCATACGCCCTTTTTGGCCAAGGGCATCACTGTCGACGTTTTGCCGCTTTTCATGTGCTTTTAAGGCGATTCGAATCTACCTCCTGAAACCTGTTTCCTGCAATTCTGCCTTGCTTTCAAATCCTCTTCGTTGCCTTCCCTCAATATATTTGTGGACGAGAGTTA
Source organism: Eschrichtius robustus (assembly GCF_028021215.1). NCBI lineage: Eukaryota > Metazoa > Chordata > Mammalia > Artiodactyla > Eschrichtiidae > Eschrichtius > Eschrichtius robustus. The sequence goes on along the minus strand of NW_027175763.1, from coordinate 608,340 downwards.
TCATTTATAACTCAGCGGGTTTGTGAATTGCAGTGCCCCTGAGCTCCATTTTTCAACTGTCTTTTTTGGGAGCTGGCCGCAAAAGCACTGGATTGCCTCAGGCACTATTCTGGTTCCCGGCGGCAGGATTAGCCTGTGGTTAATTCTTCTTCCTGATGGGAAAATACAGTGACCTGTGCCTGTCCCAACACCTAGATCTAGTCTCACATTGGTTGCCCCTCTTCCCGTTCACCTCAGGACAAATTGCAACCTGTAGGGAACAGGAGCTTAAAGGTGCTGATTCTCCAAGTAGGGAGATTGCTAGTAAAGTAGCTGGAAAGGCGAACCCGAGCACAAGGAGATGAGACATGAGGTGCGATTTAGAAACCTTTCAAAATCACACGGTGTACCATCTTCTGGGTTTCTCATGCATGTTTTCGATGTAGGAAGATGCCCTTGAACCTGGAGATTTGGGACCCATTGGATGGGTACCACGCAGTATTACTTTAAAGGGTCTGCGTTTGCTCACCCAACCTCACCCAACCTCTCAGCCCAAAGACTGTCCACCCTTATGTCTCATCCAGTTGTGGGTCTAGATATGGTCAATCCAGGTTGCATCACAGCCCCTGAAGGAATTGTGTAAGAATTTCTCTCTCTTTCACTGTCTTTGTTTTACGGGTTTTTAAAAGTAATTTATTTTTATAATGGGGTTTAGCTGCTTTTCACGGCTGTGTTTATGCGGCTTTACACCCACTTGACTCACTTTCAGACAGATATCAATACATAGGTTTTAAGATTCTTACTACTCAGATATATTCTTGTGCGGTGAATAGGGGGTGTTGAGTCCAGTTCACTGAGCAAGGAGTAGGTCTTGTCTATTACATATTGGGTGTATGGAACGGTATCTGAGCGAATTTGAAACCCTTGTTTTATGCCTCACCCCACCTCACCTTTCCCGTTAAGCAGACATAGTGTGTTTTCTAAACGTGTGACTCTGTTCTCTTTTGTAATTCAGTTCAAGTGTAGCGGTTTTTTCCATTCCCTCTATAAATGATAGCTTATGATAAGTGTCTTTTTCTGTGTGACTTATTTCACTTAGAATCGTCGTACCTAAATCCACTCATCTTGCTTCTACTAGCCTTATGACATTGATTTCATGTCTGAGTGATATTCCATTGTACATAAGGACCACAACTTCTTTATCCATTTTTCTCTTTCCTGGGATATTTAAGGTGTCATGAAGTGGAGGTTCTTGTCAACAGAGCAGCCCTAAACTTTGGGGTGCCTGTGTCTTGCTGATTTTTAGTTTTCCCAATTTATACGCCCATGAGTGGACCTGCCCTATGCTCCCTAAGCTGTGTTTTTTCGATGTTTCAGGACACACCGCACACTTCTCCAGAGTGGCTGTTGGCAATTTACATCCCGCCCATCAGCGTAGCAAGGCTGCCATTTCTCCATGGCCTGTCCTGCATTTCTGGTTTTGACACTTTTTGCAGCATGGCCCTTTTGACCGATGGGAAGCGAGACTTCTTTGTAGCGCTGATTTGCCTTTCCAGGTTGCTTGGTTGGCCAAAAAGGGCGTATGCGTTTTTTCCTGAATACATTCAGGAAAAAACGCATACGCCCTTTTTGGCCAAGGGCATCACTGTCGACGTTTTGCCGCTTTTCATGTGCTTTTAAGGCGATTCGAATCTA